>NW_026136715.1:11406939-11999439 GCF_905237075.1 Dicentrarchus labrax
TATCTCTGTTTCACCTTTCTTGTTACAGTAAAGCCTGTAGTCCATTTCCAATCCATGTAGGCTTGTAGACATTTTTTTTTACCTATAAAAATCAATAATCTTAAAAGTGACAACCAAATTAGTTGACTTTTTTGTCTCATTGTTTTTGCCATTTGCCTACCATGTTTTAAAAGTTATATCCACCTGCTATGCATCAAAACTATAAAGATGAAAAAAAAAATGTAAATAGACAATCTCATATTTATGACTGTATGTATGTTGTATGTTCAATGTTGGATTATGGATTTTTTTTTTTTATTTAACTAACGATTCCACTTCGCATCGGTTTCAGTTTAGATAACAGACTTGCTGATTGCATAACGGGTGTGTGGCGATGCTTCTTTTGTGCTTACGTCAGGATCACTGAGGTCATCGTGCATCACTACCGTTCCAATTTACAGCTGAGAGGATGAGAAGAGCAACATGATTTGGATGCAGTTGTAGAAAATATTAATCTGGTTGTTTTAAATTGTGTCTGATGATCCACAGACAGGGTTTTGAGCTTCTAATGATGTTGATGAAAATGAATAGCAAAAAGGCAACCAGTGTTCTTTTTATTGTAGCTGTCTAAAATCCCCTTTTGATGATGAAATTGGATTATTTTTACAAAATCCCAGCCAGTTTTTTTTAATTAAATTTTTATTTTTTACGCCTCATTTGCAGTCATGAAACAACACAGAGATGAAAAGATCTCTCAGGAATTGCTCTCACAGTATCCGTACTGACTGGAGTATGATAGATGTGAATCCCAACAATCCTCCCAGATGAGTGTCCAAATTTAAATTCCAGTGAGCTGTCATGAGGGCAGAACAGTAAAAACCTCAAGGCAGAATCTCAAAGGAGGCAGATGTCAAACAAGACAGAAGAAAAACCCTGACTAAGTCTTTGAAAATAGTTTGACAAGACCACTAGAACTGACATAAGGCATAATATAGTGCTACATACCTACATTATGTGTAAGCACAGGACTTAACTAAATCATAAGTCATACTCATAAAAAGGTGCAACTAAAGAACTAGCAGACACGCAGTCTGTGTCGCCATCTGTTGGTGACCATCCAGCACAGCAAATCTCAAAAGCAGAGAAGCAGTAGTACCTACGGGGTTACATTTTGCATGTCCTGAACAGTAATGGAGTCATCGTGTGTTAGATATATGTCAGAGAAGTTACTGTGGGAACATTTAAGGCCATAGTTGGAAATTTAGCCTCACTTGGACACTGTGAGCCTTGCAGTGATGATATTTGTAGTGGGGTTATTGTATTGGTTTGCAGAATAGTGTACAGGTGTTTAACTTATTGTGCTTTAACTCCTGCAATTTAATAAAAGATTAACATTTTAACACAATTTTAGTCAGTCGAGTTTGATTGTCTGACAGGTTTCAGGAATACATGTGGCGCTTTAACAGAGAAAATGTGTCCAATTCAACTACACAATATCAAGGTTTAAGCAAAGATAGGTCGCTTAAAGGCATAGTTTAGCATTTTGGGAAAACACTTACCTGCATCCTTGAGTTAGATATCAATCTCCTCATAAATCAGCAAAAAAGCATATTTCCTAACTTCTCAAACACAAGAAGCCCTACAGCCAGTGTTTGTCCCTTCTTGGCTATAGAAACATGGCAATTAAGTATGGCAGACTCCATGGAATGTATTTTGTAGATTAAAACAGCTCACTCTAAGGTAATGAAAAACACAACATTTCCTATATTCAGGTGATTATACACTAATGGAAACATACCTATGAATAATGTGTTAAATTTCTGCCAGTAGATCCTCCTATATGTTACAGACTGGACCTTTAATCTAAGCTAAAGCATAAAGGTTTCTGTGTGTTTGTAACTGAGCTTTAATTGCTGTTGTACAGTGTGTTTCCTTTCATCCAAAGCACTTCCAACCAACTCGTAGAAGTTTTCTCCTATTAAACATCTGCAGAAAAAGAAGCCATCGCTTCAGATTGATCTGAAAATAAGTGCATGTTATTCAACTAACCAACAATAAAGGCAGTACCGTATATAGAGTGAACCCAGGAGATGCTGCTCCTGTCACTGAGCTGTCAGACTGGCTACAGTACGTCATCATGCTGAGAGGATTGTACTGCTAAAAAAGGATTACACTGTTGGACATTTTTTCTGACCAAAACTGCTTAACCACTTTGATTAGAGACCCAAAAAACATTTATGAGGAAGTGACAGATCAATTCAGAATATTTTTGGGGGGCTGATTATGTTCTTGTGGGATTGATGTGGCTGAATCGTGGATAGATGGAAGATCATTTGAGGACACAGTTGTATCACCTCTGGCTGGAGAAAGCATAGGTAGTATAGTGTAAATGTTATCTTCATTGGTGTCTTTATGGAAGATTTAAGATTTAAAAAATTCAAATTAAAAACATTATTGGCAGGTCTACATTGAAAATGTATATCACAGTTCAGTTATTAAATACAAACCCTAAACACATGTATGTCTAACATATGTTTTTGTTTAATTATGACACAATAAATGCATAAAAAGGAAATAACTAAATTACGTTATTAGGCATTTTATTTTAGATTGCCCATATATCTTTCCCTGTGTTCACTTACATCAGTTCATTAAATGCTTCTTTTAATGCTTAATACACAAAAGAACCACGCAACCTGAAATTTCACTTGCCATTAAACCATAGATGAGACATTTTCTTTCCCAGGAGACATGTTTTCTATATAACACACAATTAGCATCATATTATAGTTTAAAAATCCATCTTAGTGTCGCTAGATTTCTGCACCAAAAGCCTTCATACCAGGAATCTCAAACTGCCGGCCCGAGGGGGGAAGGGTTTGCATTTTTCTTGTTTTGTTAAGTATGATGTTATTAATGGAAATATTTTCAGAATATTGCACTTTCTTGCTAAAACGTTGAAGTGGCCCTCCTGTGAGATGGCCCCAAGCCAATTTTAGTTTGAGACCCCTGCTTTATTCAGATCCCTGAAAAGCAATTTCATCTATATCAACCACCAAATACACTCACATGTTAGACTATATATTGATTTGTTCCAGATGTTGCCTACTTACTGTCTTCTATCAGCTGTTCTCAATTGAGCTTATGGTATGATAAATCTCCACAGTATACAGTATATCATAATATCTGTGTTACTGTAAGAGAAATGTTTGGTTTTTCAAATTGCAGCAATCAATAATATACCCAGGCTTGAGGAGTAACGGATTACATGTAATTGAGTTATGTAATCAGAATATAAAAAAAAGGTAACCCTAATGAGATTACAGTTACATTTTGAAAAAATGGGGATTATTATCGGGATTAGTTTTAAAAAACATTACAGTACAGTGTAAATTATGCCTTCCAGCTGCAAGAATTTGCTTAATAAAGAGCAAAAATACACTAGGCAGAGGATACATTGTTGATGCAAAAAATTCCCCCATTTCCCTATTTTCTTTTGGTTGCATTGTTCTGTTGTCTGATAGAATATAACATCATCTTTCTCTTGTCTTTATTTACATATTTGGTGTTGAGGTAATCCAAAAATAATTGAAAGTAATCAAGTTACATTACTCTAATATTGTGATTCTTGGATTAGGTTACTGTATGTTTTTTTAACAGGCCATTAGTATCAGATTTAATTTTTTAAGTAATCTTCCCAATCCTTAATATACTTAATATATATATCTATAAAATATTGTCACAAACTTTTCCAAACAGCTGAGGTGAAGAGGTTCTGTGCGAGAGCATTTTTTGGATATCGGTATGAACACACCTGCCATCATTCAAATGTAAAACAGCCACAAACTGTCAGAAGGGAAAATCTCTGCCTCAGTGTCACAAGTAAACGTATCACCATGTATCAATACCATAATGCAAGAGACCCTATCACACTGTAGCCTTTTGCTTTATTATGTCCTTTCCTTAACATTGTGATATACATACAGATATTTCCCGGATGTACAGACCTTTACATTTGCAGTACCTTTTTTACGGCCAACTTTGTACTTATATGTACAATCCATACTGTTCAATTAAGTGACCCATGGCCTTATTGAATCCCCCCAGACAAATCTTGTCGAATCCCAGTGGCAAAGATCAAACCAAGGTCATTCAGGGGACAAAACCATAAAACATGAAGGGTAAAGACAAAGGCACACAGAAAATTAAAGACATTTGAAATGAGAGGATTACTGGCCCACATGATATTGCATCTATTCAGTTAAATAAACTTGATTTTTTAAACTATACTGCAGCTGGAAGATTCAGAGGCAGGATGTGTCACTCCGGGCTCTGTGTGCATCTGTGTTCAGGCAGATTTGAACCGCTGCAAGAAATTTGCACAAAGTTCGTCTTCCTCACATGCAAATACACTGACATTGTAAGTGAGATGGGGACATAAAATGTCAGTCCGATTAGCCTTATGAATAATTCATCAACTGGGACTCCTTCCGTCTTTTCCACCCGTCTATCAACTATTTTTATTTCCTGTCATTCTTAATTAATTTACAGAGATTAGACACATTTTCAGAAGCCGCCTTCATTTATTATCATTTATTGAGGACTCTCAGGGGTTGTGCTAAATTTGGTATGAGTACAATTTGTAAATCACTAAAGTGTCAGCACGTCATTGTTGGTCATTTGTAGCCAGTCTTTCTAATATCTTTTTTGATTATTTATGTGAAAAGATACACAAGGAAAGCAGGCCCTTCAGTGAGAGGCAATGACATTTTTTGATTGTATTGGATTTGGATTTTATTTGATTCATTTTATTGTTTTTTTGTTTTGTGGATATACAAGAATAACACTGTCACGATTCTGAGGCTGAACCCAAAAGCAGACTGAGACTGGTAATAGTGAACACAAAGTCTTTATTCTTTTGGTGCGAAGAAGGGTGATCTGGAAGCTGGCTGAAGTCAGGGGTTTGGGTCCGGTGGTGAAGGTGTTAGAGGAAAATCGGTGTGGAGAGCTGGCAGACAGGCGAATCTGGTGGCAGAGGAAACGGCTATAAAAATTTGGTAAGCTGGCTGGTAATCAAAAGACTACACTGGCTAACAAGTTCAAAGGAGCTGAAGAGCTGTGAGTGGAGAAAGAGAGAGGGCAAGGGGGGAAGGGAACAAGCAGACAGACAAACCCAACAAGCAGACCTCACTCATACCAAGGTAGAAAACAAAACCACACAATCACACAATCACACAGCAGGAGTCCTGGCAAACACTGCATGACCTTCACTCACAAGATGTTTATGTTAGCTAAAATTTACCCAACTTACCCAGTTCTTCTAATTACGGTAAACTGGAAATCTGATGCTGCTCTACCAAATAAACATTTTATTTTTGTTAGTTAGTTTGGTCACTTAAGCACTTTGAAATGCATTTGTATAAAATTGTACCACATGAATAAAATGTACCTTAATGCTGCTTAAATTTATATTTTTTTTATCAAAAACTGGCTGGGATTAGGGGTATTGTTTTAGTTCAGGATAAGGTAAGGGGGAACACAAATCGATGGAAAAACAGATCTGGACACAACAGCGGCCCACAACTTTAGTGTTTTGGTTCACTCTCACTGCTCTCATAGTATCATTTTGGAAGTTAATGTAGTTATTTTGGCCCAAGCAGGCAGCTCTAAACGCACCTGGTGAATATAGTAAAAAAAAAATGTATTTCAGGTTTAAAGTCTCAGATCGAATCAATCATACTGTTGTATGAATATGATCTTAGATGGGGTGTCTGAGCCATTATTCCTTTGTGATTTATTTCTTAAATTTCCCCTTTTTACTGTTATCATGTCTGTAATCCAGATGGCTTGTAGCTGTTTTTTAAATTCTTGTGACCTTTAACCTCAAGCTCTTTGATCAGATTTGCACACGAAATTGATATGACAGTGTATAGATTCCACATGTACATTCTGTCCGTATTTTTCTACATGAAAGTCATCAGATGATTTAAATATAAAATTATATAGAATAAAAGTTGAACCAAACAAAAGTTGATGAACTCTACCTCACCTGGAGATGAAACATTCTCCTTTCCAATAGACACACTTTTTTATATATGTACACTATATAATAGAAGACACTCCAAAAGTATGTGATATAATTAAATTTTCCTTGATGACAAGGTTTACAATGGTCACATTATCCTGTAATATCCCCATCTTTCTGTCTATTTAAGTGACTTGAAAGGAGGGTTTGTTTCAGAAATCACTCCCAATGAGAAGAAGTATGCTTATTCTACGACAAGATTTCAGGAAGTCAAGATATAATCCAGCATATAACCTCCAAGGTTGGCAAGAGAGTTACAATTCAAAATATAGTGATATATTTCAATTTAATTTGAAAAAAATAAAATTTTAGGCAACTCTTATAGCACAAAGAACACACCACGATATGCATAAAAAATCTTTTAGTTTTAGTTTACTTTTTTTTTTTACCAACATCATAGCCTTCAATTTATCTTTAGCAAACTATCTCCTGGCTGTAGCTTAATATTAAACGAAGAAATATGAGAATGGTATCAATGTTCTGATCCACTTCTCAGCAGGAAAATGCAAAGTGTATTTTCCAAAATGTTTTTGACTAATTCATTTAATGTAATGGAAGGAACCAGCTTATAATATTGACCCATGCTCACTGAAATGCAGCGTGGCCTAAAACGTCGACCAAGGCTGAATCCTCCTCTGACTGTGCTTATAGCTAAAGTGCTATTCGGGTTGGGGGGAAGGGAGGATGGGTGGTTGGCAGGTGGCGGGGGCAGTAGGGGCATATACTGTATATATTGCTCTCCCTGTTGTTCAGGGAAATGCTAGTGTTGACAGACAGATGGCAGGACCAGAGATCATTTCTGCCTTTGGATGTCCTCGTAGAGTCCAGCTTGGGGACAAATTCAGAACAGATCTATCTCTCATCCCTCCTCCTGACTGCTCCCAGATCCCCATATCAGTCGTAAATCTTAAACCTCCCAGGACAGCGTTGCCAATAATGACAAAGCTGCCCCTGTAGGTATTAAAGGACTTTTGCATGTTGCACTCTGTCAACTTCAAGACCCGCTGCCCTGTGTGAGCTGCATCATGGCGACTGATAACCCCCTTAGAAATTCAGTTCATGATGGAGATGAAGACATGGTACAGACATCTAATATAAGGAATAACATGGATAATAATAACAATGGAAAAATCACCACCCATTAGTGTGCAAACTTCATATGTTTTGTATTTGATATATTTCCATATGAAAAGCTTACATTATTCTTTTTATTCTAAATAACATGTCAGTTCAACATAGTCATATAGATACTAATGTACTGATAGCAGTAAAACAGTGATGCTGAGAAAAGGGTTTAAAGTTTTTTAGTAAAACAGATATAAAGGTTCTGATTCATTTTATGTCATTTTATGTTGTTTATTTAAAAAAAACCATCAAAAAAAATCAAATCCAGCGCTCATGGCCTTAATCTGCAGGATTAGGGCATCGGAAGGTTCCCTGTGTGTGTTTTGTGTCTGTGTGCATTTGTGTGTGTGTTTGTGTTTTTTTAAAGATTTTTTTGCAGGTAACTTGCTTGTGTGTTGCGTGGCTTACATGCTTTTCCATACCAACATAGGTGTGAATGAGTGTGTGAGCAGTAGTATCCAGAGCCACATGTGCAGCAGGCAGACAGACAGGGAGGGAGGGAGGTGCCCATGGGTTAAGAGCTAAAGCCGCTTGGCCCAGATGAAGATGGCTCTCAGGCTTTCTGCCAATCAAAGCCCAGCCAACAGCCCACTCTCACTGACAGGGCAGGGAAACGGTGAGTCAGGCCACACGCATATATGTACGTGAAACCCACAGCATATAGTACAGACATAGTATGGTGAATGAAATAACAGATCATTACATTTAGGGCAGAGACTAAAAATGAGGGCTGTACTCAAAATAACATTTACTCCTTGTTTATAAGTATGTGAAAGGGATCACTCTCACCAATCTAATATACTACCTTTCTACCATTGCAAACCTAGAGCTAGTTCTGGGCTGGTGCTAGTGCAGGTTCAGAGTGGGTTCAACTTGAAAACTTTCTAAGAACTGGTCTGCCACAGGATAGAGAGCCATCATAAAGCTACGGCATTATATCACTAATGTTACCTGACAGTCAGCTAACATTACCCAAGCAAGTATAGCTACTAATTTCTCACATCAAGGTTACAAACGTCAAACATAACATTAAAGTAACAAACAAAACATTGATGTGAGAAATTAGTATCTATGCTTGCTTGGGTAATTTTAGCCAACCAATGGCTAGCTAGCTAGCTAGCTCAATGTTACGTTCCTAATATCTATGGGCAAAACAGCTAATAAATACATAGCTGGCTAGCCACAAGGTCCCCCCCAGCCCCCTGTCTTAAGCGTTTTTTGGTTGAGTGTTTGTGTGGTGTTCGAGAGTCCCCTCAAACTGCCTTGGTGGAAAAAGGGTAATAGTTTTGGTCACAGCTGGCAGCAGTTATCAGAGGAAAAGCTCTAAAAACCCACTGTACAGCACCTCAAACAGCAAAAAGACTAAGTTCGCTGGTGAACACATGCACATGCATTTAGAAGTTAAAGAGCAATTTCCCTCAGGAGTTGGTGGAAACCAAGACACACAGCATAACTCCATATGAATGACAATTTTATCAGCTGGGTGTGTAAATAAGCAGCTGTTTGCTAACATGTTTATGTTAAGTGCATTTCAGTCTTTGTTTTATGCGCATACATTTGTGCTTGAAAAACTTGTGGAAACACTGAAAAATTAAAAGCTTGAAATATTGAAAAATAGTTGGCTCAGGTGGAAAAGTTGGCGTATCGATAAAAGCAAAATGCAAGTCCAACAGAAAATAAATCTTGATATGCATGGTCGAGGATGATTATTGAGATCATGTTCTCATCATGTTGCAGGGAGTGTTGATTTTGAGGTGGTAGCTAAAAATCAGCAGTCTATGTTTTTTGTGTTTCTTCTTTTAAATGTGCTGTTCTCACAAGGGTAACATGCTTGATTATAGCCTAAAATGCCCCATTATCCTTATGAATTGCCTCTTCCCCTCTTGTGACCTACTCTGCAGCTTCCATCTGACCAGTTTCAGCACAGCCCTCCTTCATTAGTAGCAATTCCTCTCTCCTCCTTCGCTCCTGTCAAACATTATGTCAGCTTTCTCGGGGTAATTACAGTGGAGCCAGAAGAATACATGATGTTTAAAATATCAGCGAGGACTGAGCACCGCGGCGTGACACGAGCAAACATGATGCAGTCTGTAGTTGGTGCCAGTCAGTGAGGATAAAGTCTCTCTGAACATCTGCCAAAACTCAGAGATCATCTAACCAGAGATGGGCACACAGTTCACTGTGACATAATGTCAAGCATACAAATACTAATGGTTTGAAAAAGGCTTTTTTTTTTCTCCTGTCATCCATTAAATGCCAGTTGTGTTTTTGGCCATGCTATCTTTATCACTAGGCAGGTGGTGTGGATTAGTGATGCTCTCTAAACTTCAGTATGGGATGATACATGCACCACACAAGAATGTATAATCCAAATGCCTGTAGCATTTTAGTCCTCAATAACAGCCACCTGTATGTGTCTCTTTCTTGTCTATCTTTTCCTTAATTACCTCATCTTCTAGCTTCTCCTCACTTTACTCCTCTAATCTTCCTCCTATTTTGTGCCTTTGTGCCCCCCATCAACCAGCTGTACCACATCCTTTTATTTAATTTTTCATTTGTTGCAATCTATCATTTCTACTCATTAAGCCACTTCTCTTCAGCTGCATGATGCTACCTTCCTTACAAATTGGAATTTTACTGGAGCTCAGGGTCCTTTAGGTGACCCCCATGCCATAATTACAATTTATTGATGGAAATCTTACTCATTGTCTTGGTAAAACACTATGGTCTGAGAAGAGACGTGTGAAACTGACACATGTTCCAGTAGAAGCTAAAACGGGAGTAAAAAGATACAAAAATATTTATAGAGCTTCTCTGCAAAGTTCTCTCCATTAAATTGTTTAGATAAAAAATAAACATTTAAGCAAATAAAGTAAAAGGTGGAAAACAAAACACTGAAATACAATAAAGCAGTATATAGTATATCTTACTGATGTGTCAATAAGGTTAAATTGTTGTCCCTGATGACAGCCAGCCAAGCTGTTTGACTTAGACTGAGTCTGCTTTGCCAAAGTTTTAAGTCCACTTAGAATTTGGTCTCTTTCACAATCAGCATCAATGACAACAATTTCAGGTCTGTCTTCATTTAATTTCAAATAGTTGTTACACATCTACCAAATAATTCAAATGACCAGTGTGTAAGCTTTAGTGGCATCTAATGGTGAGATTGCAGAAGGCAACCAAAACTATGGTGGTGAGTTGGTTTTATGCTTCTGTAGAAACATAAATTCCAGGTGATTGTACACGAATGAAAACATAGTTATGCATAGTATATTCCTTTGCTGCCATATTAATTTAATAGAGCCTCCTAAATCTTACTCACTTCAAACTGTTGGGAATATCTGGTGCTAACGATATGTACAGTTGTGTGTCATCTGCATAGCTATGAAAATTTACGTTGTGGCTGAGTGCAAGCATGTAAAGGAAAAAAGGAGATGACCAAGGATTGAACCATGTGGAACACCGGAATATAATGGGACTTAAAACATGCTCATACTGTTAAATAGGTATGGAAAGAGTTGAGGGCCTTTCCAAAGATACAAACTTCAGGTTTCAACCTATCATCAGCAGAATGTGATTTATGTGTGATAAATAAATAAAACACTACTAAGTTTCCCATCCCTGCCTATACATCGACTCAGAACAGCACTCAGAAGTGTTTGTCAGTTTTGTAATTTAGATGAAGATTTAAAATAAAAGCTTAAATTCAGAAAATAGTCCCTCACGCAAACTTATCCAGGAGAGTTTGTGTGTGTGGTAATGGTGAGAGGCTTGCATTTTAAATTCACAGAGTTACACAAGTGTAGCCCGCAGCCCTTCCATAGATAATGGGCCACGGCCACACAGGAAAATATAAAAGAGAGAAGCAGGGTGGGGGAAAAATAACAAAAGAGGGATGAATACACAGTAATGAAATGGAATCTCGTCTTCCATCTGAAAAGAACATCAAAGGAGATGCTTAATCTCAGGAGGCAGTACTTTGTCATCTGACGTGCATCCCCTCTGTCTCTCAATCCCTCTCCATCCATCCCTCTCTCATGATGAGATGGATGATGATGATCGTGCGTGAGGGAGAGAAAGAGAGAGAGAGAGGAAGGGAGGGAGGGATAATACCTTCTGAATACATGATGAATGTAGTCATCAGGCTTAAACTGACTGGGGGGCGAGTGGTGCACAGAGACTGAGAGCGTGCATGTGAGTGACACCGAGCACCATCATCAACTCTCCCCCTGCAGCCTCTCTCAGTCTCTCCATCCTCCTCCTGAAGAGAGACAGGGGGAATCACGCAACTGACAAGATAACTAAAAGAGAGGATAAAATGTTGCTTACCTTTCTCTACAGTTTTTTTAACTGAGCTACCAGAGGCAGTGAGACGCAGAAGTAAAGCGCATCTTGTCGTAGGCTCCTGCCCACCCAGAGCTTTTCTTTCTGAGCAACAGGATCAAGAGCTGTGCTCAGTGCGCACAGCCTGAGGAGGAGAGAGGATGCTGAACAACATGACAGACTGCGAGGAGGGAGAGGGGGGACCCAACAGCCAGGGTGAGTGACGAAACCTGCCACAGACTGATGAGAGAGGAGTGTGTGGACGTGGGTGCATCAATTTGCGTATGTGTGTCAGTGTGGGTGCTGAACGTGTGAGCACGCACGTGTGATTTAGGGAAAGTTAGAGAAAGAAGATTATGTCACTTCAGGGATACAGAGATAAGTGTTAGTCCTTGCATCTGCCTTTTTGTATGTAAAAAGCTAAGACAGACAGATAGAAACTTGAAAACTTTTTCAGCTCTGGTTGTATGAGTGGAGGTTCACTGGGCACAAATATTAATGTTGCACATGTTGAGAGAGTGGAAAGTGGAGGTGCTCCAGTCAAGGATCTGTCTGCTCTATAGACTTTTTCCTCCCCTCTGCTGGCTCACTGCTGGGTTTTTAAAAATGAGCTGTTTTGGTTTTTGGATGGATGAATTTGACATCAGTGGATGTGTTTCAGATGTGGTCCGCCAGAGGTTTATCCTGTGCCTGTAGATTCATATGTCCATGCCAAACACTTTAAGCGTTGTACAAAAAGGTTTCTAGTGGACTGAGTGCAGCCCCTGCAGAGCATCTGGGGAAACCAGCTTTTTACTCTCAAATTCATTCATTCTCTCTCCCCATCTAGAACATCTCACCAGGGGCAATATCTGCGTTTCATAATGGTGCATGTGTGGCTCGGAGAGTTTGTGTATGAGTGTATGTATACAGTCTGAGTGTGCCTAAACAAGCATGCAAATAGGTCCTGGATGTCAACTTTCCATATTGTAATATATTTAACAGGTGCCTTTTTCACCTGTTCTGTTTACTGTTAGTTTGCTTTCATTAGTTATTACTGGAGCAGAAAAAATATTCTCTGGTTTGAGCTTCTCATATGAAAGGTATTCCGGGTTTTCTTTAGTCTTTAGGTCTGGGGCGCCCGGTTAGCTCAGTGGGTAGAGCTGGCGACTAGGGTTCGAGTCCGACCTGCGGCCCTTTGCTGCGTGTCATCCCCTCTCTCTGCCCCCTTTCCTGTCTACCTTCGGCTGTCTCTATCAAATAAAGGCAATAAAAGTCCCCCCCCCCAAAAAAAATATACTTTAATCTTTAGGTTTGCAAATTTTGGTTGGACAAACAAACCAATTGGAGAAAATAAATAATAATAATAAAAGAATAATCAATAATGGAACTAATTGTTAGTTCCAGCACTAGTTATCACAAATGTTGTTTTCTGGCTGTTTGTATCTGTGTATAGGAATAGGAATATTCGTCCTCTAATCTGGCTTACTACGGTGGTGTGAGCCCGAACTAAACAGATTTAACGATTATTGAAGTACAATAAAGGGATCAAAAGGATGCCGAAATACCTACATCATCTTTGTCCACAAGACAGCAAGCAAACAACTTTTAAAATTCATGTTTTCGGAACTCAGTTGTGATCTATCAGGGCTATGCTAACTTAGTTCATAGGAAAGTACAACTGAAGTCCTTTCAGCACTTACCAGGTAGTCCAACTTCCTCTCAAAATTAGTTCTAGCGACCACGGTGGAGCCAGAACACGACGCAGCCGTGTCCAGTGGAATTTGGGGGTTACTTTTCTTACTCTACTTTTTTGTCCAGTCTGTGTAAATACATAGCATCATAGAGTTCTGGTTTTACACAGACAGCTACAGGTGGGAGTGGCACCTCCATGACTCGCAGCAAACAAGTTCAGAATCAAGAGATAAGATAAATCCACTTTTCAATTCAATATTTACTCCGAGCTCTCTTCTTACCAGTGAATGAGCTCCCCGGGCTGGGGATGAATGGTGCGAATTTTGTGTGTTTGCCCAATTTGCATCATTTGCGTCTCCCGCCACAAATTTGTGTCTGTTTTTGCATCAACTTTGTGTGTAATCTACTTGTGTCAGCAATTTTATTGCTACTAATATTGGCTCAGTTTCTGTATTTATAATACGAAATAACACTACTGCAATGCACTACACTAATTTACCTTACCTCTTGATGAGGAAAAGTTGGAAAGAGTAACTTGCCCCATTGCCAGCTGTTGTGTGTGTGTGAGACAAATCATTTTAACATCACATATTGTGATCACTTGAGGTGTTACAGAGATGTTGAGCGGTTTTAAGCTTGTTTTTTTCCCTCGCACATCACAGAATGGGATCCGTTTGGGACTACAGCAAATATGTATTTTCAAGAGAATAAGTTTTCTGGATTTTAGAGTCTGTTTGTTCATTTAAACACCAGTGTGGTAAGTTTCTTTTATTTAATGAGGATGAAGTTCTTGTCTTTTTGTTTTCATGAGTGAAATTTATAACAGTAGAGAACATGGCCTTAATATATCTAGTAATGAAACAAACAACATGCATGGTTTCTCTATAAAACATTTAATTATCATACGTAGTCTTCCATCTACCTGGTGATAATTGAGAGTAGATTTGATTATGTTACACATTATCAAAACTTTGGTTCTTATTTTAGTCTCTGGTAAGAGAGTGAAATGTTTTTTCTGTTTTTTGTTCGCCTAAAGCCTGTGTACTCCATAGTGAAGGAGACAGTAGTTAATCTTTGAAGAGCAAAAGCATATTATTAGCTGTCCAATTAGTTATTGTCCCTCATGCCAAGTAAACCCAGTAATAGAACAACATTTAAGCATGACTATGCTGAACCATGGTCATTATTATGAGATATTTTAGTCTGGACCAACAGGTAAACAAACTAAAACATAAATTCCATGTACAGTTGCCTGAGACAGATACTGTATATGCCAGAAATTTCAACTCCTTGTGTGCATTACATTACACAACAGAGGAATACTGATCTTTTGCTTTTTAAAGGTCACAATGTGAGCTACAATATTACACCACAGGGGTGAAAAATGAGGTGGCATTCGTGGTGCAAATGGAGTGGGAGCATGATATGAGCAGAGCATACAGTGCAAGAGTATATTAAAGACCCAGCTGGGATCGCACCTGGATAGAAATGCCAATTTATTCTATTTCTGACAGTTTTAAAAGCAGGCAAGATGACGGATTTATGAGATTCCCTGGGGGCTGCTGGACGCTGTCCACCCGCAATAAAAATGGATGAGTTCTAATCAATAAGCTTAACAGGAGTGATTGTGAGGTGAGAAGAGGAATTTGTTATATATGGTTGTCAATAAATACTTTCTGAATTGCTTTAAACATTGTGGAGTATTTGTATGAATTCATAATCTTTGTGAATTTTCTACAATGTACAATCAAGGCTTTAAGAACTGATGAGTAATCCATGTGTGGGAGCTGCCTCGTGGTTCACCATTTAGATTTTAAAATCTGACTTGGAAGTACAAAAGGAGATGCCCTTCACTATATATAATACTCTATAGGGTTAGGTACATCTCTACAGTGTAATGCCATTCAATACAAACATGCTGCAATATGTATTACCTTTGTGAGGCTTATGTTCAGTTTTTGTTGAGACTAATCTGCTAGAGTGATACATCCTGAGTGCATCGCTGGACCTGCAATAAATTCTAATAAATGCGAGATTCACTCCATGTTCACAGTACTTTTGAGTCACAGAGTTTACAATACAGCTGTAGCCACCAAAATACTGCTTGTATCCTGTGGAGCAGCTGGTGCAGGAGATAAACAAAGGTCATGTCAATGTCAATTTTTTGGAGGCATTTATATAAAAGCATGTAATGACACCATGTATGAGTAACGCAGGGTCAGTGGTCAGGGTTTTTATTGTAATACTGGAGCTGATAGATGAAAAGAAATATACATGAAGAAAATGTTTGCAATCAGAAAACTGATGACATTTACTAATAAAAGTTAAAGCAGCCAAATAAATCCATTTCATTGCAGCTTTGGGCATGTATCAGCTGTCCATGATACAGAAAAACACTTTATTTGGTATTTTGCAGGGATATGCAACACTTGTATCAATGACAAATACTTTAAGGCCTTTTATAATGTGTCATAAAGGAACAAAAACTTGTATTTCTATGAAGAAGTGGGCAGTGACCACTGACCCTGCTAGATCTGAACAGTAACTCACACACACACACAAACACACAGACACACACAGTATATCAGCAGGGAAACAGAAACACATAATAATGAGGATGTTCAACAGGATATTAATGTTGTACCTCTACTTATTAAAACAAAACTAACAAACAATAACAAACAAAAAAAGAAACTTCATATTGCCACACCTTAACCCTCACAATTGATTTATTTGTGTGGGATGTCTGAGAAGTGTTATGTAATGTACATGAGAAAGGGGCCCTAGACCTTGACAAATGCTTTAGACCCTCCATGAAGAGACAGTCTATGAAAAACGCAGATGCTTGCAAGGCATCAGGACAAACAACTCCAGTACAAAGCTGTACATTTATCTTCAGTTGTTGTTTTCAGACAAATGTGAAGAAAGTCATTTGACAGGTGAAGTGCTGGTGTGCAACATCAGCTGAATGTTCTTGTAGGGTCTTATACTAGTGATGCCACATCTATTGCTAAATCATGATCGATCATGTATGATCTACAATTGAGTGATCCAATAATCTAGGATTTCATGTTTTTGTGTGAGGTTTGTCTTTATATCAAGTGTGTGTTGTAGATTTTTGGATGGACTACCATTCATTTCAACAGTTTGTTCATTTATGACAAACAATGGCAGGTTTACAGACATTGCTATCCAACTCTGGAGGAACTCTGAAGTGTCTGGAATTTCCCTCTTACCTCTTACGGCTGTTTAGACGGGGAGGGATTAAACCTTGGCTGGAGGTGCGTGCACACACACAGACGGTACATAGTATAAAAACACTCAAAACACTTGAAGGGAACATACTTTTGGCTGCGCACAACATCCCAAAACAGCTTCAGGCTTCCAGGTGCAAGAGAAATGTACCAGTTGTTTAGGCAGTGTGAAGTAGGGTAGTTTATTAATTTCAGCCAAGTCGCTGAACAACAGGACTTCAAATTAATAACCCGTGGACATCAATTCTCTTCATGTGTTTTTTAAACACATTGTTACGCATAAAAACTGGTGCACTGTATTATCCTACTTATTGTGGAATTCACGGAGCCATCAAGCAATGACAATGTTTTTCTCAATGAGCTTCTCTGTCATTTCCTTTCTTGCTTCTCTCCACTGGAGGTTCCTCCGCAGGCTGTCGCCACTCACTGCCCGCTTCTTGCATTTGGCAACGTGGCTACAAGAGGCTGAGTCCTCCCTCTCTGTCTGTGTGCTGTGCTGTCCTCTCCTTTCTTTTGAAAGGTGCAGAAAAAAACACAGAAAATCGAAACCTGTTTCGAAAAATTGGATGATGAGCAGAAGTTTCAGAGTCGGTGTGTAAACATGATTGATGTAAGGTTGTATTTATTTTTAAACGTGCGACAACTTAAGATGAAAAATACAGACTTGGTGTGCCAAGGCCTTAAGAGTCCACAGCCATGCTAGCAGCTCTGTGAGGTACAGTGGTGCTTCAAACTAAATGCTAATGTCAGCATGCTAATATGCTCACAGTGACTATGCTAACATGCTGATGTTCACCACGTTTACCATCTTAGTTTAGTGTAACGCATTAGCACTAAACACAAAGTACATCTGAGGTCGGTCATTAGTTGCATGTCTTAGACAAATTAAAAATTCTGACCTGAGGGTGATAGATGAAAAATCAATCATTGCAATTCATCCCGAAGGGAACATAAATATCTATACCACATTTCACAGTGCTGGTGGCACTAGAGGTGAAGTCAAGTCATTAAAATGTATCCTCTGGAACATCTGCTGCAAATTTCTAGATAATCCATTCAATAATTGTCACGATATTTAACTTTGAACCACATAGTGGCACTAGAGGAATAATCAGGGGATCGCCATAGCCAGTTCCAAATATCATGGCAATCCAGTTAATTGTTACTGAAATGTTTCAATCTGGACCACAGTGGTGGACTGTTGTATTCAAACTCAAACTGTATTAACAAACTCAAATTGTCCAGTAATTCACAAAAATAAAATTATTTAAAAAAACTACATCATTTTGTGAAGCAGAAATGTTTTTTTTTTCCATTCAGCTTTTCTATCCTGTTAATTATCTCCTGACCCCTAAGATTCATTTTGTGACCCTTAGTGGGGGTCCCGACCCCCAGGTTAGGAATAACTGCCTCACAGCATGCTGGTTGCTTTCATTAGTCAGTTCATGTTATTGAAATTAATCACATTCAAAAGGATTGTTTTAACTAAATTGCTTCTCAGCCACCAATAGTCACTCCTGCTCTCTCTCTCAGGTAAATTCTTAATGGCTGAACAAAGCAGACAGGGAGCAAATCAATTAATTATGCTTAAAGGAATGCTCCAACATTTTTTGTGGGGGGAGGGGGGGCTGTTGTCTGACACAGAGCAAGATGAGAAACATGATAATAGTTTTTCATAAATTTGTGCCAGAGTCTAACTGGTTCCAGACTTTATGCTGAGTAACAATGAGCTAAACACATTCAAGACTTGTGGGTAAGAAGGCAAACAAGTATATTTCCAAATGATTTAAAGCAGTGTTTCTCCAATGGGGGTAGGGGTACCCCTATGGGTTCTTTGGAGTACTGCAGGGGGTTACATGACCCTTCTTTATGTTAATATTAAAAATATCAGAATAATTATACTAGCTAAATAAGGTTCAATAAACATTTAATATTCAATATTTCCAATGCAATTACCAACTGCTGTCAAGTAAAACCTCACATAGCACAAGCACATGTTTCTCACTCAAGTGCAACTACAATGGCATCTCAGTTATATTGCATGATGACAAAAAAATGAGTTTATATGAATTAAGTGATGGATTATAAACATTATAATTGAAGCATTTAAGTTTTTCTTAATAAATCAGACACTGGTTGTGTATTGTACCTCTTTATACAGGCATTTTCATGTAAAGGTTTTGTGCTGGTCAAGGGGTACGTGGCTGGAAAAAATATTTCAAAGGGGATACATGAATTAATATATGAAGCTTGAGAACTACTGCTTTAAAGGAATAGATCAATATTTTTAAAAGGCAAAAATATGTGACTACTAGCACTTCTAAAGCTCATTAATTACTTAGTAAACTTTAAAAGGTGTTGGTAGACACATTGTGTTATGGCTGTTATGGTTAGCTCCCATATTTGTGCTAAGCTAATTTATCTTCTGGATGTAGAGTCATAGCGCAAGAGTGGTATCGATCTTCTCATCTAACTCTCAGCAAGATTAAAGTAAATAAGTGTATTTACCAAAATGTTGAGCAATTCCTTTGGTGGTCTGATATGTATGTACCTCCTGCCATCACTACCACAGCCTGCTGAGATTGACATAATCTGCTTGCCAGATGTTGTTAGCTCATCCACTGGTGTTTGAATCATTTGCATCAATTTGTCTGATTGCCCATACTGTATGTTAATGCAGAGTGTCCACCATTATAATTTCAATGAGAGAGAGGAGTCATCTAAAACATTAGCATAGGTGGATGAATGATGCACTGACAAAAACCTCTTTCTCCTCCTAATGCAGGTGATGATTCATTGTCTTTGCCAGGGTCATAGCTGTCGGCTAAATTAGGACCCGTTACTCTTTTAGCACATTATTAGTATTAACCATAGTGACAGAAGCAATACCGTCACTGTTGTTATTGTACTGAACTAAATAGGAAATTGATCAGGAAACAGCAATTATTAAAAGTTTAAATATGTTTGTGTGTCATTGAGTTATTGTTTCCATGGCTAGTGGACATGAGCTGTCATGTACTGGTGCATCAGGTATTATCTCATTACAGGGGAGTACTGCATTATGTAAAGCTGCTCTTTTAAAACCATATATAGGATTTTAATGTTGCTGCTTCCTTGTAATTTAACTGATGTATCATAAGCTGATTTGCAAGCTTTGATAAAAACTGTCTCAGAACAGAAAACACACCGGCCATTTGTCTGCAGTATCCAACAATACTGATACAAACATGTTTATCTTTTACCTCAAGTGTGTGACAGAAGTGTGTTACAGAGGAGGAGAGTTTCTAAACAGTGAGCAACGGGGGAGATAAGTCACGTCAGTGATTATCAGTAATCCTCTGACTTGTTGCTCTTCAATTACTGAACACTGAATGAAAAGTGTGTCAGACATTGACTTTAATCTATATAGAGTCGAAGGTCGAAGTTGGATTAAGAAGGTCTTGACATCTAGTGCACATTTATATGGATTGACCCAATGTGCTTAATGTATGCATGTGGTCCATTTCAAATCAAACCAACCTACATCACATTTGCTGTCATGTCTTCTTACTGGATGAGTCAGATAAACATTTTCAGTAACCTTCAGTAGATGATGTAACGTCACTGCACTGCTGACATTGCATGCTGTAATGTTAATGTTGTCATACTGAGGGGCCTTTATTTACCTTTATTTTGGCACTTTTTGGTTAAGTTTAATTAATGTACACACCACTTTAATGTTGTAAAGGTGGATCTAATATTAATAATAATATATACGGCTTGGTAGTTTGTGAATTGCTTGGCTGGGATCACTAAAGTTATCTTAACCTAATAATAATTATACATCATGATTTATTTGTTGATTATATTAAGATTATTCATCTGAAAGTGTCTGGGTATGTAAATAAATGTAGTGGATTAAAAACATTTGCCTCTGAGTAGCAGCAGTAAAAACCTGCATAAAATGGAAATCCTTGTAAATTGCAGGTGACTTAAAATTGTACTTGTACAGTACCCGAGTAGGTGGACAGTCAGCTGTAATGCTGTCATTTGTCTGGTAACAGTCTCACATAACAATATGGACGTATAAGTCTTTCTGGTGACTCACTGGGGCTTTGACAGCTTTACTGAGACCATAATCACACTACAGAGGCACACACTTCCGGGAGCAGAGCGATTGAAGCAGAATAAAAAAATAGTGATAGAGCTTTCCTCTAATCCTCCAAGTGAGCTACAACATCCCTCCCACACAGTCATCTTAGATTGGAGACTTTTAAATACAATGTGGTCTAATCCTTTCTTTCCTTTCTCACCACTTTCCCTCCCACAGCTCGCTCTCATCACCTGGTCTGTGGAGGAAACTTATATTGTCCATTGTTATGTTGTTAAAGTTAATCCTTAAACTTTGTGTCACCAGATTGTCAATGCAGGTTTATTTGAGTCAGCATTTAAAGGTTAAGTCAGGTGGAAGTCTAAATTTTCCTTATTGTAAACAAATCCAATGAAAGGGCAATGAATGGATCATTCTAACAGTTATTGTGTTTGTGTGCAATTTGGTCTTTTTTTTATCCTTTAGTAGCAGCTTGTCTAATATTAAAACATCACTTCCTATCTGTGATTGAATCAACACTAACTGACTGTAGAGTGACTGTAGAACTGTAGAAGGAGGAAAAAATAAACTGTAACCTTTAATTAGACAACCTACCGTACTCCACTTTTTAAAGTAAAGGAAACGTGAGCTAAATGTTCTGTGACCAAACATCAGAATTTCCATTTTCTTTTTCCTCTGTTAAATGTACAATATGTAATTTATGCTGCTAGGGGCTCTCTCACATCAATACACATCTATAAAATACACAAAAATAACAAAAGATGAAGTCTGATGACACTGACGCTGACAAACAATGTCCCAGAGGGCCTGCCAGTGGAGTTGCTGTTAACGTTAACGCTGCTTGTTTGTCTGATCACTTAAGATCCAGACGTTCCAGAGGTTTTTAGCAGGAGCCGAATTATCTGCAGAGATCTCCTCCCCTCCAAAACAAATTGACCTGGTGATTAAAACCGCTAAAAATAATGAATAAAGCAGTTTACCCTTAAAAACACAGTTTGAAGGGGACGCTACCGGAGCCGATAACTTGCGATCCAGACGTCTATTGTTAAAAAGATCTAAAAAAGTGTATTTTAAAAATGTGGCCTAAATCTGGATAAAAAGCGAATTTATGGTTATGTTGCTTCTGGTAGACAACCTCAACTCTGACGTGTGCACAAAGAGGATATGACAGCATTGACAGGCTACCGGTGAAACAGTGATTTCTCTGGGTTTGAACATTGTTTAAAACATTTGGGATAATGTACGCAACTCAACAAAATATATAACATAGGTATAGTGTCTATATTCATTTTAAAGCAGACATGTTACATATTATATATTTGAATGTCCAAACTTTGTGCTACTTTCTCTTCTTTCTCTTTTTCAATCCATCACTTGACTCATCTTTATTACCATATACTCTTTCTTTCTCACTTTTCTCAACTCAGATGCCTGTATACCTGCATGTACAGAAATCTTCCCTTTGACCTACACACTGCCAAAGTGGCTCTCTGCCTTTACCTGCACCTGTTCATTGTTTGCATGCTACGACACAATCACTGCAGATTACAACACAGAAAGACACCGAAACAGAGACAGAGAGACAACAAGGTGAGGCAAAGTGACCCAGTAAATGGTGAGAATCCCTTTCCTCTGCGTCATATGATGAATTCACCCTTATTGACCTTCACACACCCTGGAGTGCTGTTAGCTGAGGATGAATCATTGTCCCCCTGTTGGGGAAAACATGGAGAATAAACTGTAGCTGTATGTATGGATAATTCATTACAAAGACTTTGCTCGTTCAACCTTTGCCTTTCTCATTTTGTATTGTAACAGATACACAGGGGCACATTTATTATAGGAAAATTAATTTTAGAGATTATGCTAATGAGTAAGGTTTAGAGGCCTAATGTGAGAGGAAGTGTTTTTCTACCTGCCTATATCTCAGCTTCAACTGTCTATAGAAGAAGAAGTGGAGTGATATCCAACAAATAAATCACCCAGATTTTTGTTTTTCCTGGTTTCACAACTAGATGATGGCTGGTAAAATTACTGAGGCCTGAAAAGCATTTGGGCTGGTGCCTTTTCCAAAAACAAAAGACAACATTCTGGCAAACACTTTCTGTTTTCACTGTTTTGTTCTCATCTAAGACTTTCCTAACCAGGAAATTAGTTCTTGTTGTTTGGTTCAAAACCAGCTATGTTCTTATTCAGAAACCATTCACATGGCATTCTTATACCACTGTGAAAAGTGGTTGATATTACCATGGTCAGGGTGGTTGGTGGATTGGTGTGAACCCTTCTGACTTCAATACAAAAGATTGGGGTCTTGTACTGCACAAACAGGACATAATAGTGTTTTTTATGCGCCATAACTTTCAGTAACTAAGGAATAGGTTTTGTTTTCAATTTGATCGCAGCTAGCCCTGTTCTGTCTGAAGGTAACAAAATCTGCCTACCAGCACCTCTAAAGCTCACTAATTCACATTTTTTATCTTGTTTGTTTTGGATTTCTTGATTGGCCTAACCCTAACCCAAGCACATAATCCCATTTAAAACAGCAATTCATCACTTTTACACCACAGTTACCGTTGGACAGAGCTAAACTAAGTTAGCTGACTGCTGGCAGTTGCTTCATATTCAGCGTACGGGCATGATCGCAATCTTTTCTCTCTTTGCAACAAAGTGAATAAACATATTTTCCCAAACTTTTCATTTAAGATTCATGATACTTGAATGACAAAGTTGTTACCAAACAACAACTTTATTTTACATAATAGGGACATATTCCCTTTTATTTGTTATTATGTCATTAACAGCGATGGTGCAACAGGACATACAGGAAGGTAGAAAACTATACGTGGATGTGAATCTTCTCCAGGTAGATCAGATAAAATAATCCTATTATACAAGTGTAAACATGTGATATTATGTTGCTTTCATTTAGTTGAGTTTAGTTGGCTATATATAGGCTATATCTCATGTATTTATAGACTATTTGTATATACAGTTTATGTAGGTCTGTGTTGTGTTGGCTTCTTATCACATTGCATCCTCACACCACCACATCCAAGCCTCTCCTGACTTACAAGCATGTGAACAAATGCAGGAACAGGGTGGTCTCATTCACTGCTGAGTTATACAGGGAATGCCAGTTTTCATCACTAACTGAGTGCGATTTTGTTTGGCGGATATGCTCATATGTGTTGGAGAGGCAGAAGTGTAAACTGATTTCAGAGGCAATAACATTGTTTTGTTTAACACGCAAGAGCTTCACATCTGGAAATGGGGAGTCTGGTTTGGATTTTCAGCAGTTTTTAGCCTCCTTTTTTTGCCTTTTTTTGGCACACCATGATGACAGCTGTTGACAAGTTGATGGAGGCGCTCATGTTTATGTGCTCATGTCTTGGGACTGGTGAAGCATCGCTAGTGATGAAATTATATATGACCATCACACAAACTTCAGGAACTTATGCAACTGTAACATATGAGACAGCTAATGTGGAAAAAAAAAACAAACACTGGGACTTTATACATGTAGCAGCTTACAGTTCAGCTCAAGTTCTGTTTGTCTTTACTATCAAAACAAGACAAAGAGGGATATTTACTAAACCCATCCCAAATTACTATCCAGGGTTAAAAATTTAGCATCAGCACAATTTTTCAGTTTAGCGGAATGCTAAGACGGCAGATATAAATGAGCCACAATTCATCTGATTTTCATAAAGTGCAGCTAATAAGGTTTGATGCTGGGCTGCTTTGAAATGTGTTGTGCGTGTCTGGAAAACATATAAAAGAGTATAAAAGAAACTTTTTTGGGTGCATTCATTTGTTCAATAGCCTGGTGTTGTCAGAATGAGTCACAGAAAACCAGTGTGGGAGATTTATGGTACAACTACTTAAGTAAATTGACTATTCATAATCACGATGTTAATGCTGCATTCACACGGATTCAAGCAAACAGTAGAAGGCAGACTGGATGTCTTCTTAGTGGAGGAGACAGTTGTGGTAGACAGCAATGCCGTCCAAAGTTGAAATATTTTACCTATTTGCCGTCCTCTGCGATGATATTTAAAACCAGATGTTACTCACACAAAGACAAAACATGGGCAATCTAAACAACAAGATGGTAATAATTAATAAATAACTATGAATAATATATTCAAAATAGTTTTATTTCGTATATTTTCTTCCATTTTGTGTAGACAGTACTACCATGGCAACATGTCGTCATGCCATTCGGTCTGACTGTTCGTTTTTCCCGCGCTGTGAGGAAGGTGTTGATGCTAAATAGGTGTAATGTTTACCATGTTCACCATCTTAGTTTAGCGTGTAAGCATGCTAACATTTGTTAATTAGCAGTAAACACAAAGTTAAGCTGTGTCTGATGGGATTTCATTTGTTTTTAAAGTATTTGGTCATAAACCAAAGTATTGGACAAACTTTTGACCTCATGATGGCACTAGATGAAAAGTTAAGGGACCACCAAGAGAACCAAATATCATAGCAATCCATCAAATAGTAGTAGAGATATTTCAGTCTGGACAAAGTGATGGGCCGACAAACATCTACACGCATCTTCATGTTCAGATCACATACTGAAGACTGCATGGCTTCCAGAGGATATTGAGGTGAGGTCAGAGAGCAGTGTTTAACAATGTTGTGCATTTTGAGCGACACAAGAGATCAAGTGGGGGAGAAAGTTATACTGCACATCTGTATACCAGGCAGAGCATTACTCCAAATTAAAAGCAGTGAATCAGGATGATGAATGACCCCACACATCTTAGCTGTTTATGTGTCACCTAGCATATCAGCAGCCTGTTGCTCTATTAATCTCTGCAAGTCCATCTATACCGGTAATCAATCTATCAATAGTATAGTGTCAGATGGAACAGCTCCTGCTGTTTGAATTGCAAGATTTACATTTAAAGTAAATCCGTCAAAGTATAACACGCCTGCTGACTAGAATCTGCCTGAGAGACAAAAACACAGGCAGGCAACAGACAGTGAGAGTGTGTTAGTGAAGAGATAGATTTAAATTAAACAAATGACTTCATGGAATTAGCTTTAATTCCTCAGCTACAGCAGGCGAGGTGAAAATGAATGAGGTATGTGTGTGGTTGATGTATTTGTGAGGTTGCTGATTGGTGCAGGTCTCTCACATGCAGAAGTTAATTTCTGCTTCCACTGTGGCCTCCAGCAGCTGCTAGATAATCCCGTTGAGCCTGTGTCCTATTAAGCTTTTAAAAGCTGGTATAAACTGTCCATTTTGTAATAGCCATGTCACATCAAGGGTACAAAGGCTACACCGCTCATTGCTTTTCATCTGCATGCTGCAGGGAAGTCGTAGTCACAGCTCTGCCTGCTGCAGCAGCATCATTCTAAACATTTTCAGATCTTGTAATTCTGCAGTGATGTTATCTTTCTGAGCTGATCATTTCTTATCAATAAGTCATGGCTGTTTGTCCTAAAGCTAAAACAGGGATGTAAACAGAAGGATTATCCACTAATGGCAAACAAATAGTTTAAAGCCCCTTAACATTTGACTACGACACACAAACATATCTGCAAATGTTTTGGTTTTAGGGTATGTTTTATTTGTATTTTTTTATACTTTTATTGAAGAAATGTTAATGCTTCCACAAAGTATTCTGTAAATGTTTACATGTTTTTGCAATTATTATTAATATTTTATCATCTTAACACCCAGTGCTAGAAACAGAGTAAAAAAAAACTACAAATATCAAATCTCTGACTGTCGCCATCTTTGTCCGCAAATGGGCAAAGGTGGAGCTTGGGTGAGCTGCTCACTCCCTCAAAGCGGTCATTCCCTTAATTATGCAGTGGAAGCCACAGTAGCCCAGAACAGACAAAACAAACACTGGCTGTAGAGAGGACGATTGTGTTTGTTGCAAGTTTCTCCTACACAAGGCGAGGGGGTATTCAGTTGGTTGCAATCTGCAATTTCACCACTAGATGTCACTAAATCCTACACACTGGAGCTTTGAGCTATCTTTCCTCCCAACTTCAATAACACTCAACAAACAACCAGCTCAATCCTTACTTATGTAGTGTCACAAGAAGGCAATGTTGCATTTAGTTCTGTGTATTATAGATTATGGTTTTTATGATTCCTTATTTTTATGTATTTTGTATCTTTTATCTCACAATTTGCAATTTAATTTTTTTTATTCTATGTATTTTTTATTGTGCCTTTGGTTCACCACTGTACTGTCCATTGGCTACATATTGTGGTAAAGTTGATTGCAGCTATGTGCAGCACTATTGCCCAAGACAAATTTCCCCTCGGGGACAATAGACTATATCTTATCTTTATGTGCGTGTGTTTGTATGTGTGGGTTTTAGCACATGCACACAGACAAAGGAATACAAAAGAGCTCATCCTGGGGCAGTAATTTGCTGTGGACATGAATGGGTCAGATGGGGCAGCTTGTCCTGATCTGACCCACACGTTAAATACAAAGTCCACTCAGTACTGTGTGTTATTGACAGAATAGTTACATGAGCCCCACGGTAACCTGCGTCTGGGGCTTTAATGAGCTTCTTCATATACTGTGCTTAATTTCTGCATCTAGATTACATTTTACACTTTACCCTAAAGTTTTCATTGCTGTGGCAATGTTTGGCAGTTGAAGCTTTGCATGGCCCCTTTACATGACAGCTTTCTGGGTATTTTCAGGTATCTGAAGCTTTTACAACTGAATACAGATCAATCTTAAGTGCTGCCAACACCAATATAAACCTTGTAGATCTCTTCAGTTGCAGGAATTTATCTATGTAGGTCACTTTCGACACTCTTTAAACTCCTAGCTAATAATTATTCTTTGTTGTGAAATCAAAGAGGAACTGTTGTCTGTGCTTTGATTTAATCAGACGTGCACTACATTTCTCAGGGCTCACTTAGATGACAGGTAGTCCAAAGTGCCAACAGGCAGACAGACAGACAGCCCCAGACCTTTAAGACATTGTTCCAAGCTACATCTTTTAGCAACTTACAAGCTCAAAAAGATGGTAAAATCTTCAAGCAGAGCACTTCTGCTTGTATCATAATCAAGGATGAAGACCAGAAATGTTCTTCCTGTATTACAGCCCGCAGGCAGTTCTACCAGACTTGCTGACTCTCTTTAAAAACATTTTTTTGTCAAGATCACCTCAACATGAACTGTGGTCTGGGTTTTTTATTGTGTGCAGAGAGATTTACATTACAGAGAATAATGAAACAGTAAAGAATAACATAATAAATAATATATTAAAGAAAAGAAATCAGTGAAATGTTTGAATTAGAATTATTTTTATTACAAAAACAGCCATAAAAGTAATAACTCACAGTATGTCTCACATTTGCTTTTAAATGAAGATAATGCCAGAGCTAGTCCAATACTTGGGGGCATAAATGAGGCTCAGTGAGGCTCATACTGTAAAGCATGTCTGATACATGCCATTAAGAGCTTTGGCAAGCAGGAGTACAAGAAATTCCTGGGATATTTGAGAGATTGAGTACTGCGGTCATTTTAGTCCTGTTTGTCTGAGGCAAATGATCCAGAAACAGATTTAGAAAATCTCAGAATATATAGAAAATAGAAATATAACTCAAATGACAGAATGACTCAGTGATTGTAATGGGGCTGTAAAACATCCGAGCTGCATTGATGATAACAATTCAAGCTGAAAATTATTCAATGAAAATTCTACTAATTTTTTTGTCTTTTATGCAGTGAAATGCCAAACATTTTGTTGTTAAAACTCCTCAAATGTGCAAAAATTTTCTGCTTTTCAACAAAAGTTTCAACTATCAAGGGGAAATAAATATGTGTGTGTCATCAGCATAACTGTTATGTCTAACCCTAAGTATCATAGTCTCTTTAAAACTGGTGATATTAGGAACAACAATTTCATTTCTCTACAAAAACATTTCTCTGGCTGAAAGTTTTCTTCCGAAATTCCGGGGTCTTCACAGTGCATGTCAGTGGTCCAATTAATACTGAATCTAGGTCTTCATTCTCTAAGGAATAATAAGACCTGCGGGGGAAAAGGTCTCTGAGTTATATTTCACATCAAAATGAGCAAAGTCAGTTATAGTGAGGACAGCTCAGTTCATGCCATGTGAGGTTTCAGACACCTGAGCCCTCGCAGGAGAACAGGTCATTTCTGTCTGAGCAGGAGGATTTGTGAAGGATAAAGAGCAGGTCTAATTGGATTAAAGTGGACTCTGCACAGTGTCTTTATTATTTGTCTGCTATAAATGTGGATCTCTCTATATGCACATCATCGGCCATTAAGAGACATTATGTATTTAGATATTAAGAAGCCTTTATTTTGTTTATTTTTACAGATAAATAAGACAGTCTACAGTTAATGGCTCTGTGAGGCAGTAAACACAGCAGTGCTTTGAGATAAATGCTAATATCAGTATGCTAACATGCTAATGTTAGGTATAATGTTTACCATGTTCACCATTTTACTTGGTTATTGGGCACAAAACCACAGATTTTTGGTACTTCCATATTGGCTTCGTTTCATTTCAGCTACAAGACAGAGAACTGATGTTATGCTAGCAAAATTCAAAGTCAGTAACACTGCGACAGTCGACAAATGGTAAATATACTTTGACAGCATAGACAGGCTGGATATCCAGCCATGTCATTGTACCCAAATCAATATTGAGATTTTGTGAACTGATGGCCGCAGCCTGAAGTAGCGGGCTGAATAGTACATACGATGTGTGAGAATCGCTTATACAAATTATCAGTAAGTTCAGAGGGGCAGTGTAGGGCACAGTACCCCTTACTGTGTGGTACAGATGCCATCCTGTGGTGTTGAGAGGATGAGGCACTGAAGGAATGCACTCAGTGTTGTGAGACATACAGATTTTGTTTTCAATAAATTTACTTCATTTGTTTCGCTGGAACTACTTAGTGTCCTATATCAGGAATTAATGGACCCCAGCTTCCAATCAGAATTGAGTATTGGTCTAATGATTGTTAAGTTGCTGTTATAAGAAACAGAAACATGTTGCTTTTTACATGAAGTGTGCAGAAATGAAGAACACTATGACAAAATGTGATTGCAACGTCGTCTGTCACTGTGACGCATCAGCAGATCAATTTGAGCGAGGCCTCTGATGGTTGGTTACACTTCAAGGTCACTTGCTGATTACAGTGAAGCATGAGGAGGGGGATGTGGTTTCTAATCTGATCCATACACAAGTGAGGTGTGTTTGTGTACAGCTTGTAAATGGAGTATCGTTGACCCTGAAATACATCAATTTAATAGTTCTGAAATTACAGTACAGTTTTTTTTATTATTGTATGAATGTTCTGCAGTGTAATGATGGATGTTTATTACACAACACTTCCATCCCATGGGTAATATCACAGCGCAGGGCCGCCAGCACAAATCCATCACTGCTGACGCGTTGACTTTGACACTCAGCTTTATTGCGTGACACACATGAAAATAAACAGAAAACAAAGGTTGGATCCAGACTGTGAAGTACAGCCTCCTCTGCTGGTGCCCCAAAGTGTTCAATATTTAATTTAAATAAAAAGATATTATGAAATATAATAGTCTTATTAGACTTATTTTCATATTGTTTTTTAATAGTTAATGCCCTTTCACCTTTCAGCCAATCACATGCCCCCCTAAACAAGACAACAGGAGCAACTTCTGCCATACAAAATATGTGACTAACACACACACAATAATTATACATGCACAGAGAGAAGTCATGACACACACAGCCTCTCACACACACACACACAAAAGCATTTAGTAAAACATGGTTAAATCGCAATTTTTTAAAAGCTGATTCCACTCTAAGCCAAGAGCTGAAATGAGCTTTAAATGCAGATTTAAAAATCATGGTGGATTACAGCATACTCAGGTGGTTGGCTTCAATATAATCTCGAGTAGAAATAAAAGACCTGCTGTGAGTCTTAATGTCACAAAATGCACTTTGAATGGTCACATTACAGCAGGTAACAAACAGGTCTTGAAATCAATTCATAATAACAATACATATCTGATATCACATGATATTTACAGCAGTTGAAAAATCAGTCTCAATTTAAACAAAAAACAAACAGACAAAAATTAAGTAATATAATGATTTCAAATGTCCATAGCAAAGTGGCATATAGTGTTCAGGTGTTTTGAATGTGTTGTGTTCAGGTATTGATAGAAAGCTGATAAAAGCTCTAATCCTTCATACAAACTCAAAAACAACACAAAATTGAAATGCTTTCTAATCCAATTTAACAGGCAATGTGTCTTTAGGAGAGCAGTCCGTCGTTCAAAGGATTATGTGCTGCGTGAGAGCAGTTTGGCTGCTATTTGACTCTCCTCGTTGCTTTAAAGATTAGTGTATAATACTGCTGCAGCTTGGGGGAATTGAAAGAGAAGACTTGATTGTTTTGCTTTCAGGAGCAGCAGGATGTCCCCTCATGTTAAACACCTTTTAAATGTCAAAATGATGTAAGCATGCCTATGCTGAGGTGAAACTTTAATTTGTTCATGATTGTACTTTTCTGTTTTTGCACTCACTCCTTTAGGAGGTATAAGGAAAGGGGCAGAGATATGTCCTATAATGAGAAGTCATAGGGGTGAGGAAAGTGTGAGCATAAATTCAAGACTGTCAGACTTAGATTAAAGAGGAAGTGCTCACAGTGCAGACTTAATCTTATAAAAGGAGGGTTACATTAAACTGATATGGCTGCCTGTGATTTTAGTGGCTTACAAACTGAAACTGTATGAAACTTGTGCACTGGTTTGACCTGACCTGACCCTAAAGTTGCTCTAATTATAAAATGTGAAAGGTGTTTCTTTTATTGCGAACCCACACAGAATTATCCTTCAATTCTGCAGCTCTCATCAGCTCTGTGAAACATCTTACCATCTTTCAGCTCACTGTTTTTGTTTTTTGGCCCATTGTTGATTCACTCTCTCTGCTTTCACTAGCTTCATTTCCAGACATAGGCAGTTCTAATAAACCCACTTTACACTCCAACAGTCACAGTTAGCTCCTAGCTGCATATATATAAATATAGATATGAATATAGTCAAGCATTTAGCAGCTTAAGAGGCAGAATTGTTTACTCAGGAGTTGGTGGAGACCAAAAACAGAGCTTAAAGAAAGTGAATATTGGACTTAAGGGATGTCTACACCAAGAACAATAACTATAACAGTAACTATAAATATATCTTTTTAAAGATCATTCTGAGTCAAGTGAAGTCCACACTGCAACTATAATGACGACAGCTTTGAACAATATCATTACATTTGAGAACGATTTGATAAATGATATTGGGGTATACAACTTATTAAACACTTATAATAATTATATTTTAGACAGCAAATCACACATTAAAAAAAAACATAATTTTACCTCTTGTTGTGCTGCCCCCAAGTGTTGGGGGTAAAAAATCAGTGAATACAGATTTAAATAAAGTTTTCCTTACCTGCTTCTTCAAATAAAAGACTTCTATCTTTCCTTGATCACACCAAGGATGAGCAGCAAGATGCTTGTTATCTCTTTAAAATATTGATGGCCTAACATAACAATGGGAGAGAAGAATAAAAGCTAATATAGGACAAGTTAAATTTCAGGAAGCGCTATCTGATGCTGATCTCAATACATGAAGTAAGTTTAGTTTCAGTAAAACTGCATCTTGTTGAATTGTGTAATGTCGCTCTACATTTACTTAAAACAGCATTCAAGGAATTTTAACCTTGTTTAGCCTTGTCCATCTGTGGCGAGGTTTCCCATCAGGATTAAGGGGGTGTTCACCCCCAGCAAGCAGCAGACTAATCTGCATGATGCAAGCGGCTCTGATTTCATACTGTGCAGCTTGTGAATGTGATAAGATGTAAGTACAAAATAATTCACTGTCAGTTCTTGGCGATGACTGAAAAGGAGTTTATTTTTTAAGTTAGGTTATTGTTGTGTAACACAATAACTACAAAATAATGTAGCTTGTCGAGCAACTCAAGACCCACTTACTCACTTTGTTTTCTGGAGCTTTCTAGAGGTTGTTGCCTCTTGACTCTGAAACCATAACATCTTTAAAATCGTATCTTAAATTGATTGATTGATTGATTGATTGATTGAATAATTGGCTGCTGTTGTTAGCTGTACTTAAACAAAATATAATACATATACCTGAGTTTCTAATTTGAGTTTTTCTTTTCTCCAGTAAAGGGTTTACACTTTCCAGTATTAAAAACAAATAACGCGATGTCTGTGTGCAGCTGTGAGCGACAAAGACTAAATTTGCTCATTGGTGTTTCTATTGTTTCAGGTGATGGGATCCCCAAAGAGAGCAGCCCTTTCATCAACAGCAGTGCAGCCAGTGACGCGGAGAAGAGCCAGCAGTATGACGGAAAGAATATGGCTCTGTTTGAGGTGAGGACAGATCTCAAAACCCAGTATAAAACATACTGGGAATGATGGGTGGCCTCTGAGGGATGATGCAGACAGTTTCATATTACCAGTAGCTCTCCAGGTCTGATGTCTTTATGTGTGTGTTGCAGGAGGAGATGGATACCAGTCCAATGGTCTCCTCTCTGCTCAGCAGCCTGGCCAACTACTCCAACCTGCCAACAGGCAGCAAAGAGCATGAAGAGGCTGAGAATATCGAGGAGGGGGCACGTCCGTCTAAAAAACCTGTCAAGGTAGATTTCTGCGTGTGATCCCCACCCTGCAAGAGTTTGAACCAGAAGAGCAGAAACTGTAACAGGCATTAGAGAGGAAACTTTACATGTCTTTAATATGTCAAGTTTTTGCTTAGTACAGTTATTTTAAAAAAAGGCTGCTGAGGAGGGTATCAAGGCAAACTAACCATGAAAGCAGTTATGTTGTTAAGATGTTATATGATCCACAATTTAGCCAGCTGAGCCACTCAAATGCATTGCATTGCAGTCTATTTCTGATGCTTGTTTTCACAGAACCTCTCTGATTTCCAGGAAAATTGAGCAAATATTAAGCAATAGTTGTTTCCTCTTATCATTTATTGGCCCTCATCAGGGTTTATGTCGGCTCAGTTATCCTGCATGTGTTCAGTGGAGCATAAGACAGGGTTAGTCACACAATAACCTGAATCCTCTCCAGGTTTTTACTCTAGTTATTGTCTAGGGCAGTGGTTCTCAGCCTGGGGCCCGAGGACCAACAGGGGTCCTTCAGTGGAGAAAAAGGAGGGATAGAATACTTTTAGTTTTTTGGTTGAAATAACAGTGAGTTGAAGAAACAGGGTTGGACATTTTTATTGATTGTAATAAATAGTGATTCCAGTTTGATCATTGGTTGACAATGGAGACTTTATAATCTTGATTGAATTTTTTAAGGCACAATCCTCTCAAATTGGGGGTCTGTGGTGTAATGTGCATCTATTGTGGGGGTCCTTGACATTAAAAGGATTGGGAACTCTGGTCTACAGCAGTAGTTTTCAACCTGAGATCCAGGGATTTTGCTTTTTTACGCTTTTTTATATACTGTATATACGTAACATTATCTTTATTGAGTTTTCAAAGATATACATGCGTACAAATCCATTCCCCCCTCACTAAAATCCCTTCAAATAATACAATTAAAGTGTAAAACAATAAAATAACAGACTGCTATATCAATTACCAAATTACTTACACATATGGAAATAATGTTGAGCTATTAAATCATAGCGGTCAGTAGAGGTGTTTGAGGGCTTATGTGGAAATGTGCAAATGAGTGCATGTTAATGTTGCTAAACTCCATCTAAATTAAGATCCTTAAACAAATTAAATGATATTTCCAGTTAAGGCATAAAAGGACCAATTTATCAGTGGTAGGAACATACTAGTTAAGTGTGACCATATTTTAAGTTTATGTGATACAACAGGAGTGGTGGCTGAGCTATCTGTCGAGTAAGGCAGGGTGGATATCAATGTTGCCTTTAAGCACATTTTCAAGTGTGTTTCATTGACTTTAAATTTCACAACATAGAAAATGAACACAGGAGTTGACTTGTGGTGGAGAGTTGCTGTGTTCGCATATGCAGAGCACTGGAGGCAGTGACTTGAGGTCATACACCTGCAGGTAGTGTGATCTCATTAGCTGAAGCTCAGCCGACACCGCTGCCCTCAGTGAGTGACTGACAGTAATAACCTCAAACTAGAATTATTCTGCTTTTTCAGTTGTGTCAGTGAGGCATGGTTTTGTCTCTTTCTTTTCAGCTCTTTGTGCTCTGTGAAAACTATTTGCATTTTGAATTACTCATCTATTTCAGGTTTAAATCATTGACATATGCTGCATCTGGCAGAAACTACTGAATACAAAAAGTTACAAAAAAAATATTGTAAGAATAACCGCTGATGAGTGAGAATTAAAAATTAAGGATGTCACATTGTCCAGGGCACAATAAAAATAGCACCGGGGAGACGGTGTCTACAACAATCCTGGGACAGTAGAGAAATTGACCAGTGAAATCATAAAATGTATGTGTCATGGAATATGTCATTTTAATTGGGTGTTCAAATTCAAGAAATTTGAGGTGGCACCCACAAGAGCTCTAAGCTATGTCACACACACTCTTACACACCTAAACTCATTCATAGAGAGGTCTCTCCCTCTCCTCTTGCGCCATGCACAGGCAGTTTTTTTTTTTTTTTTTTTGATTCGTTTTGTAGATTATTTTTTAAATAAAAACGTTGCTGTAGTGAGTTTGTGATTATTATGTATTTATTTTCCCCGCTGTATACCAATCAGAAACCAGTTTGCATTTATTGATCAAACAGTTAGAAATGAACAAGTAACTCAACCAATGACTAAAAGAATAACAAAGCTGATTGTGACCAAACGCCCCAGGTGATTTCAATTATTTATTCAGATATAAGTGTAGGGAACAAGTAGCAGAACTTCCATGGTGGACCAGAGTGAGTCGTGATGTGAGTTAGTGTAACAAAGATATTAAACTGTATTCATTATGTATGATGAAAGAAATCCACTCGGACAGTGGTTGTTATGTCTGGGATATGTTAAAGGGGAATTTACTTCAAGTGCCCTTAGTATTTATAAGCAGTGTATAAACATTAATTAATTATTTAAAACACATTATAATGTAGTTAAAGCAGATATAAGTTAACAACTATAACTCTTCCTGGAGCCACCCATAAGAGGATGCTATCGATAATGAATGACAATACATTATATTGTATTCTATTTTATATAAATATGTATATACAATAAGTATATACAACTACATTATACATACATTATAAGCCATGTATTAAATGTTCATATACTGCTTATGAATGCTAAATATAAAGACTTGAAATTAACTGTTAACCCTGCTATACAGCAGCACATTTATGCATATTAGAGAGGACCTTGATATCTTTTGCACTCATTTAAGGGATTAAGATTGCGGGGAAAGACACAGACAGAGGAGCCGGTCACTAGATGCTGAGTAAGGGGTCAGTCTGTGCAATATGAAGACACTCTGAAGACTGAGTTACTTGGAGGATCCTGCAGTGCGGGCAGTCAAGAGCATCACTGGCTCACTCTCACCGGCTTCCCCCTGTGGACCAAACACAAGCTGTGACTTGTCTGATCTGTCCGTTCATCTTTCAGCTCCTTCTCATCACTTCTGCTCATAGAGGGCTCTGCAGAATTTAAATGAGGACTTTAGAAGGTCAAGAAAAGACTTATTTTGTTTTCTGATGTATTCTTTACACAGTCACACGGGTAGTGTTAAAAATGTAATATAACATTTTCTGTATCCAGGTACAGTTAAAAATTTGTGTAATGTAAGGGTGAAAAGGGATATTAATCTCACACAAAAAAAACAGCAACAAAATAGTATGAACTACTTTTAGCTTTTATAATTTAATAATGCAGAATTTATGGATAGAGGTCTGCAGATATTTATTATGCATGCTGGAAAATGTTTGAATTTCTTTCCAGCCGGCCGAGACAATTTCATTTTTTGTTGAAAATGTTTAATTTAATTTAACACAAAAAGACGAATAAACACTTATCTTGCCGCTTCTCTTCAGACAGGGAACTTCAATAAAACAGACCCATTACAAAACAAAGAGCCTGTCTTCCTCTTGTACGCAGGATTACCATCTCTTTGTTTTTGAAAAGAATAAACCCCTTTCCAATGAAAGAGTTGGACCTCGTTTCATGAATTTAAAAGTGAGAGCAGATTAAAGGAGACTCAACAACAAAGTGCACTTCTAAAAAGATTATAAATCCGATTTCAAATTCAGTATGATGAGCTAGACTGACAACTAACACACAAACTTTGACCAATCACTTTTCCTGTTTGTGTTCCTCAGGCTCCACAGCTGGGCACTCTGATGGGTGTGTACTTGCCGTGTATCCAGAACATTTTTGGGGTGATCCTCTTCCTGCGGATGACCTGGATGGTTGGGATCGGAGGCGTCTTCGGCTCTTTCATAATCGTCTTCATGTGTTGCTCCACCGTGAGTAAAACTGCAGACATCCTTGCTGTGTGCCGTCCTATTTGTTGTGTAACACGACCACTTTCTGTCACTGATGGCTGCAGTCCACTCAAAAAATGTTACAATAAAATATGGCTGTTAAATTTAATACAGGGCAATAGAGCCATAAACATCAATTAAATTATTCTAAAAGTGGTTCCTCAGTGCACACATTCCCAGTTCATGGAGTCTGTGATTAAACCAGAGGCTGTTATAATTTAGATATAATTATATTTAATTATAATTTGCATGGCACAGATGCTGAAGGTGACTTAGGTGACTTAAATCCTGGCATAAGGCAATTTGCCAGTAAACCCTTTAACACTCCACCATCACCAAACATTTTGCTGCTCTGTCAACAACCAGGTTTTAAAACTGTAATTCATAGCATAATGTAAGTTTTACAAGAAAAGAAAAATTCCTCATCTGCTGCTTTAGATCCAATCCAGCAAGTAAAACTGGGAAATGAAATACTATAAAACTAATTTTATTAAATATGAAATGAAAAGGTGTCAAGTAGCTTCTCACATATGCCTAGAAAGGTCTTGTATCTCTTTCTCAACTCACCCTGAGTACTTACTTTATCATGTTAAGCCAGTAGTTGTTAGATATGGGTAATCTGTTGTGTGTCCCAACAAAATCTGCAAACTAGTAACTGCTGTAATCAGATCATGATTTTAATTATTTAGCACTTATCAAAAACAAGTTGTATTCCTCCACAAAAGAAGAAAATGGCCATGCCAGTTTTTTCACTGGCAAAATGAAGCTTAAATTTGGCGCGTTATTTAGCCCCCTTATCGATGGATGGATGGCCCAAAGGACGCGTTAGGTCTAGTTTTTATATGGTATCAGTATCTTCACTCTAGCTTTAAAACCCGCTACAGCTTTGGAAAAAGAGTGGAAGTGGAAGAGGTAAGAATGATGGGGTGGTGCCAATCAGATTTCAAGGGTGGCCAGTGATACCCCAGGCCCCCCCTCTGGATGGGCCCCTGCTCTAACGCTACACTTGTGTTATTTTAACAGGTTAGAAAAAGAGTCAGGAGGAGGTAACTCCTAAGTTATTATAAAATTATATGCAGTCTTCTATTGGATCCTGTGAGTGGTCTTGCTGTATTCAGTCAGTTGTAGTAGGGAAGATGTAGTTCCCTCTGAAATGTAGTGGAATAAAAGTCTCACAAAATGGAAATACTCAACTAACATTACCTTGAAAGCGTACCTGATCTTTTTAATAATTTTGTTTCTGGCTGCAGTAGGGAGTATCACTGAAGTCACAGTGTGTGCCTAACCGGCCATGTAGTCATCCCTGCGATGAACATCATGACCACATGAATCAGCCTCTTGTGCTGCTGGATGTTTTTCTTTGCTCACTTGCTCCGTTCATCAAGACCCCGCAGTCAGCCATATTTAATTTGACGTGCCCACCTGCTGCCTCTCAGTAACCCTCCTCTTTCGTGTGCTGCTTTTTTCAGACGATGCTCACAGCCATCTCCATGAGTGCCATTGCAACAAATGGGGTTGTACCAGGTGAGTGTATATCCGAGGGGGTGTATTAGTGTGTTTGTGCGTGACACAAGCAGTGCACTGACTCTTGTGTGTGTTTGTGACTCACAGCTGGAGGATCATATTACATGATCTCTCGCTCCCTGGGGCCTGAGTTTGGTGGCGCTGTTGGGATCTGCTTCTACTTAGGCACCACTTTTGCAGGTGCCATGTACATTCTTGGCTGTATTGAAATTCTGCTGGTAAGTATCTGTAATTATGAAATAATAAATTACACATGCATTGTTTTGAATATTGTCTTTTCAGCCTTATTTTGGAGTGAAATTCGTCTAGTTGAATCATCAGTGCTAAAAATAAACAACTGCATTGAAAATATCTTGTTCTCTAATAAAAAAACTTAAATGCAGCTGAATTCACTAAGTTTCTCTTCTATGTACCATAAAAACTATTTATTATGAATTGATTATCAAAATGGTAGCCAATTAATTTTCTGTGTTTTTTATGTGACTAACATCAAATAATTAAGAATTATTTGGATGCATAATTGGTCGTATAGAGATTAATGAAATTAAATGAAATAAAAACAAAAATTGAAAAATCCTAAACTACAAAATGCTTCATCATAAAGTCAACTTAAAGAAAATGAGTCAATGGAACAAATTTTTATTTTATCCTTGAGAAAGGAAATGCAAAACAGAAAGGACAGTAGAAAAATAATACAATAAAAAAGTTTGTAACATGTAAAATAGCAGGAAAAAAAGAGAAAATATTGGTCATATTTTAGAAAAAATTACATGTGAATGCACAACATCCCCATTAAAATCATCACTTAAAATACTGCACACATGTTAGTGCGCTCAAAACAACTGAGTTGCTTCAACAATTAATTTTTGAGTTGAGTTGGATTAATATATGTCAAAATATTTATTTTATTAAGATGTGTTTTAAGATGTGAAGTTTTATGGTGTAATGTACTGTGTTTAATTTTCTTTTATTGTTTCCATGCGCTTTCACCTTTATCTGCCACATTCTCCTCCCTGTACTTCCTCCATCGATCCCTTCTGTCAGATTTACATCATTCCTCAGGCAGCCATCTTCAAGATCGAGGGCCTTGAGGGACCAGAGGCAGAGTTGGCTCTCCTTAACAACATGCGGGTGTACGGCACCCTTGTACTGAGCTTAATGGCACTGGTGGTGTTCGTGGGGGTCAAATATGTGAACAAGCTGGCACTGCTCTTCCTGGCCTGTGTCATCCTCTCCATCCTGGCTGTTTATGCCGGAGTCATCAAGACCGCCATCGACCCCCCTGTCTTCCCGTAAGTCACTTGTTCATTCACAGGTCAAAATCTCCGGTGATGATCAACATGATGGTATGTGACAATAATGCTTCTGTTGACTTTCTTCACAGCGTCTGCCTCCTGGGAAATCGGACTCTTGTTTCTAAAGGATATGACATCTGTGCAAAGGTCATTGAAATAGACAATGAAACCATCACCACCAAACTGTGGAGGTCCTTCTGTGATTCTGAGTACCTCAATGCCACTTGTGACGAATACTTTACCAACAACAACATCACAGAGATACAAGGCATCCCAGGGGTCACTAGTGGCATCCTGGCAGGTAGGAGATGCCTTATCAGTATAAATGACAATACCCTCTGAGGATCAGTCACTTCACATGCTCATTTAAATACATCTGTCTTTTAGAGAACCTGTTTGGTAACTACCTGGAAAAAGGGATGATCCTGGAGAAGCGTGGGCTTTCATCGGACGTGGATCCAGATAGTCCCACAACTAGCTCCAACCGCTACGTCTTGGCTGACATCACCAGCTTCTTCACCCTGCTGGTCGGGATATACTTTCCATCTGTCACAGGTAAGCACCAGACAGGACAAGAGGAGGTGCTCACCCAGTTAAGGCTCTTTAAAGCTGCTCTAATCTGTATTTCTATATAAACAATGGATCACATGAATATGAGCAATGTAATAGTGATCAAACTATGCTATAGTTCTGTTCTGCTGAGCATTTCATGGTCTTTTAACTCAGTGTTTGGATTTTAGGGCTCAGAACTTTACTGTTTTGGTTTCACGCCTGCAACTTTCATCAGTGTTGTTTCAGAATCAGTGAAAAAGCTCTGCACAGCACCAAACAGCAGGCAGACAAAGTTATCTGCTGGCTGGTGAACATAGTAAAGCATTTATCTGTTAAAGAGACGGATAACTATCTTTCTTAAAAGTTGTTGTAGACCAGAAAAAGAAGAGAAACAGTTGGACTTCAATTCATCAGGTGGTCAGAGAGATGACTCCAAACGAATGCTGACTAGTTCACCTCATTAACTTTTACAGGGGATAATATGTCAATGTTGTGTTTACAACTTGTTTTTCTGCTGCTTTCAAGACGCAATGATCAATTATTGCAGGTTTAAAGGCCTGACATCACTTAACTGAATATAGTCTTCCTGTATATTTTTTAACAGACTTTGAACAGTGATATATAAATAAAGAAAAGCCTGTGAGCTCAGTTAGGCAGTCAACTTGAGACTAAACTCAGATGTCATACTCTTCTCACTGCAACACATATCCAACTTTTAATTGTTGTATTTCCAGTTTGCATTAAAACTGTCTTGATTTAATGTTGTGTTTTTAAAAAAATGTCCACATTAAGAACCTGATTACTCCAGTGGACAGAAAAGAGATAAACCAAAAGTAAGTATTACCTTCCGATGTTGGTGTAAAAGGACAAAGCTCCTGATTATTTCCTCTTGCTCCACTCACAGGTATCATGGCGGGCTCTAACCGCTCTGGAGACCTGCGTGATGCTCAGAAGTCGATCCCCATCGGCACAATTGCAGCCATCACCACCACATCTACTGTGTGTATCCTTTACTGGGCCAAGGTCAATTAAACAAAAACTGTGGGGATCTGACAGTGCTGAGCTCACCGGGCAGAGCATGTACGACATATCAAGGCTGAGTCTCTACCGCATCAGCCTGAGTTTGAACCTGGCCCTGGGCCCTTTGCTGCATGTCTCCCCCTCTCTGTCCTGTCATGCTCTACTGTCATTTCCAGATAAAGCAAAATGCCAGAGAAGTTGTTTTGTTTTGTTTTTTATAGAAAGTGCTGATTGTTGACTTTTATATAACCTTTTGCATCTTGTCATAATGTTTGGATCTAACATTTCCAACCATACCATTTCTTAACATCTTTTTCTTAGACATGTCTTGTGTGGTGTTGTTTGGTGCCTGTATAGAAGGAGTAGTCCTAAGGGACAAGTAAGTGAATTTCAAGTAATTTTATGATAATTAGGGTTTTTATTAGTATTATTATTGTTATTTGTTTGTTTTTTAAATCAAAGTGGAATATAGATTCCAGTCCCTTCAGGATTTTGCAGCCTTTTTTGGGGGATTGTTGCCTGATGCCTGATTTCATGGCAGCTTGGAAATTGCAGGAGAAAGTGAAAACTGCAAAACGGCAATTTTTTAATACAGAATTATAATTAATACAAATCTGAGGCCAGTAACCTTACCAAAAAAGGTCTGCATAGTGTCCATCTTCACAACCAGAAACCTTTAGAAATGCCTTTGGTGACATATGGCTAACCATTTTGCGCAGGAGACTACAGTGATTGGTCAAATTTGCAAGGTTTTGCAGAATTCACAGTGATTGGTTGAATTTGCATTCATTTTTGCAACCATTTTTCACTGTTTCAAAAATTCCTAAAAACTTTGAGTGGTTTATCTGACGCCCGTTTTGTAAACTAGCTCACTGTGTCAGAACAAAAACTTGACATGCGGGCAACAGTAACAGTAACAGTAGGACGGGGGGCTTAGGAAACAATCATATGTCCGGTCACATATCAATTTAAGAGCATTAAATAAAGTATTTTGTCTTCACCTCTCTCTACAGGTTTGGTGAAGGGGTCAATGGTAACCTGGTGATTGGAACTCTGGCATGGCCATCTCCATGGGTCATTGTGTTTGGCTCTTTCTTTTCCACTTGCGGAGCGGGGCTTCAGAGTCTGACTGGAGCTCCACGTCTCCTACAGGCCATCTCTCGAGACGGCATCATCCCATTTCTTAGAGTAAGTACACATGTAGCATTCAAAAGTGTTTAAAACTTCTCAAAGCCAGACTAACGCATGTCAACTGGACCAGAGCTTGTGTGGAAGCATGTGTATTTTCTCATTTAGGCTGTTCAAACATTATCATTACATTACTATATTATTAAAATCCCATAATTTATTTGAATAGCACTTTAATTTAATTTAAGGACCAATATGTTTTTTTCAGGGTCGATACAGATATCAATTATTGGTAATAAAGGAAACCAATAACCAATATTTGGAACTAATGGCATGTTGAAAAATAATAATATACATATTTCATTACACACTGATGGAGTATTGGATCGGTAAAGTTCAGGTATCAGGAAGGGAAAAAATCTGAATATCTCTAATTTATTTTATAGGCAATTGGATAAAAAAAATAATTATACAGATAATCAGAAAAATTTTGAATATGGAAACCAATAATTGGTTTATCCCTAATTCAATTTAACCCTTTCATGTTGCTGCAGGTGTTTGGACATGGGAAAGCTAACGGGGAGCCCACCTGGGCCCTCCTGCTCACAGCTTGCATATGTGAGATTGGCATCATCATTGCGTCCCTGGATTTAGTGGCACCCATCCTCTCCATGTAAGTCACTTCACACACACTGTATGTTCATTTCTGTGCAGACCCACTATATCCTTCTATATGTATCCTGACTTGTCTTCCTTTTTTTAATTCTGTGTATTTCTCTCTCTCTTTTCCTCCCTCCATTCTTCTGTCGTTCTCTTTTTAGGTTCTTCTTGATGTGCTACATGTTTGTCAATCTGGCCTGTGCTCTGCAGACTTTGCTGAGGACACCAAACTGGAGGCCACGCTTTAAGTTCTACCACTGGTGAGCTTGTGTGTCAGAGTTGAAAGACTTACATACATATCAGGGCTGTTTATTGTGTGAAACACTACTTGATTTTGTTTTGAAAGCTGCTGTGTAATAACACGTTATTAAATTCGTGACGTAAGCACCATTTACTTTCTATTGCCACATTTGTCACAAGTTATAGCAGGAAAAAGATTTCTCAGGAACAGCGGGCACCTGTGAGATCAAATTTGCTGACAATATCAACTGATGTCTGCACCTGAATCACCATGGGAAACCAAAGAGTTTAGCAGCAGCAGATTAAATACAAAACTTTCTTTCCACAAGCTGTGGTCATTGTTGTGTGAAGCTGGCAGAAATTTTCAGACCGAACGTGTGACTTCTTGTCCCCTGCAGGGCTCTGTCTTTCTTGGGTATGAGCCTGTGCCTGTCACTCATGTTCATCTGTTCCTGGTATTACGCCATAATCGCCATGGGCATCGCCACCTGCATCTACAAATACATTGAGTTCTGTGGGTAAGTAATCATCATGACAGCGACTAAAAACAAGAATAAAATTGTGTCGCAGAAACCAACATCCATTTATTCTGCCAGTAGTTGTTTTAGTTAAATGATAGTGATGGATTGGCTAGCTTTAATTGACCATAAATGCTATTGAGCATGTATTATATCATGATTCCTGCCAACCGATTAATGTGCTGTGTCACAGAGCCGAGAAGGAGTGGGGTGATGGAATACGTGGCATCTCTCTTAGTGCTGCTCGCTTCGCTCTCATGAGGCTGGAGGAGGGACCGCCACACACCAAGAACTGGAGGTCAGTCTTCACACCTTCAACTTTTAAACTCTCACAGTTAAAGCTACGTAATATTTGGTATTTGTGCAATTTGGGCACCCCCAGTTGCAATACCACTGTCATACAGCTGTACACGTGCATTTCTATTTGCAATCTAAAACACACTCTTTTGGTGTTTTCGGGTTTTTGTCAGGCCTCAGATCCTGGTTCTGGTGAGTGTGGACTCCGAGCAGAACGTAGAACAGCCTCGTCTGATCTCTCTGACCAATCAGCTGAAAGCAGGGAAGGGTCTGACCATCGTTGGCACCTCAGTTCAAGGAACCTTCCTCGATAACTACACTGAGGCCCAGAGGGCAGATCAGGTCCGTCCTCTAATCTCTATCACACACACTTGTGCTTTTACTACATCTTCAAACACATGAATACAGTCAGTTTTTCACACACAGCCATCTTCCTCTCTCTCTGTATTCGTAGTCTTTGCGTAAGTTGATGGAGACAGAGAAGGTGAAGGGCTTCTCTCAGGTGGTCATCTCCTCCAATCTGAGAGATGGGACGTCCCACCTGATCCAGGTTGGAGGACTGGGAGGTCTGAAGCACAACACTGTGATGGTGAGCTGGCCCCGAAACTGGAAACAGCCTGAGTATCACCATCAGTTTAGGAACTTTATCGGTAAGTCTTAAGTGACTGGTAAAATAATGTCATGACATAAAAGAATGAATGTTAGTTTTATGTGATTTCCCTCTTCATCCATTCAACATCTTATTAAGTCTGATTAAGTTTTATCCTAAAATGGTTAAATCTTTCTTCAAGTTTAATTATTTTCTACATTAAACATCTGTGACCAGATGGGAGTAGTTAATAAGTTATAATAGTTTTATCATTTTAAATGCACTTTCACTCCATCACTAGAGAAATTATGTGTATTTTACTAAATAACCCATTTACCATCTAATGGGATGAATTAAACAAATAAAAATAAGACCATTCCCAGGCCCTTCATTACATGTTATAATCCTTTGTCTTCTGTCCCTCTGCAGAGGTGGTTAGAGAGACAACAGTAGCCAGTCTGGCCTTGTTGGTTCCTAAGAATATCTCCAGCTACCCGTCCAATGGAGAGCGCTTCACTGAAGGTCACATAGATGTGTGGTGGATTGTACATGACGGAGGCATGTTGATGCTTCTGCCCTTCCTGCTGCGCCAACATAAGGTGGGAGACAGGACACAATGAAATATTGTTCACATTTGAGAGGGTTTAATTAGGTTTAGTTTGAAGAAAACCTTTGTAAATACCGAAGGGACACAGTGTAGAGGGTTGAAAAGAACACTGAGAACATTTTGTTCATGTCTGTGAATGTTCCTGTTGTGTCCCGTAGGTGTGGAGGAAGTGCAAGATGCGCATTTTCACTGTAGCTCAGATGGATGACAACAGTATCCAGATGAAGAAAGACCTCATTACCTTCCTCTATCACCTGCGTATTGATGCTGCGGTGGAGGTGGTGGAGATGGTGAGAGACTTGTCTGACACATACTCAGAGTTCACAAACAAATCGTGCAAAGAGTGGATTTTTGTTTTGAAAACTGCTTTGTGAAGCCAAACTTTCTTCCATAGTATGACTCTTGTTTCAGCATCTGACAACTGTATAATAAAGGTCAAATGTATTTCTTGCTTTAAAGCATGACGGAGACATCTCAGCCTACACCTATGAGAAGACATTGGTAATGGAGCAACGATCACAGATCCTCAAACAGATGCATCTGACCAAGAATGAGATGGAGAGAGAGGTAAACCAGCAATGTTTATACTATACATAACTGGAGAAACCTTAATATCTACACAAGGCTCATATAATTTGAAACCTGAAATTTTAGTCAGTATAGGCCCCCGAAGAACATGTCATGTCTGATTTCATTATCACTGTGCGCTCCAAATATCAGCTCTCAGGCAGGGAATTGGTTTATAATAAGGTGTCTGTGTCTGGACTTGTTTTCACTGATCTGAGGGGGGAAAGAATGAATTCCCAAGGGAAATTACAAATTGACCCAAACCCATTTCCTCGCTTTTTTTTATAACTATAGATCCAGAGCATTACGGATTCATCCCGTGGGTCCATCCGCCGTAAAAACCCGTCTGCCATGCGCTCCCAGCACAGCACCGAGGAGGGAGCCAGCCTGGCAGAAAAACCAGAAGACGAGGTAATCCAGCCGTGGCCCTTTAGGAAGAAATAACTTGTTTATTTACAGTACCCTCCACACCTGTTGTCTCCCTGTTCACCAACTTTGGAAGAGTCTTCATCGCTTTCACAGCAATGTTTTACTCTTTCCACTGGTCGCTCAGTGATGTCCCACTGGCTCCCAGAGTTTCCCCTATACTGACATGTGTCTCTTCTCTCTCTTTCACCCTGTCACAATGTCACGTCACGGTGTCCCTCTCTCAGTCTGTGGCTGTCTCCAACCCAAAACAGGTACAGCTGATCCACACTAAGAACGCTTCCACACCAACCAGCCCCACAAGCCCCACGTCTCCCGCTGGGCCCGCAGGGGGCGCTGCCACCTGGACGGACAACAAGGGCGCAGGCAAGGGGCCGACCCTTTTATCAGCGAACCCAGAGCCAGGCAGAGACCACTTCAACATGAAGCCGTGAGTGACCTGATCAGTTTCACGTAGCTCAGCATGCTGCACAGGAAGCAGACATAGCGAGGGTCAATGGTCAATATTTGTGTGTATCGACCCTGGTCCGGGGGTTTAAAGAGATACATTTTGTTCCTGCACATGTGACAAACAAAACTTTGAACTTAAACCTCAAACAAATGCAGCATCTTGTGTGAGCACGTGTCCGTGTATGTTATTAACTGTAACTGTTTCCCTTCCTAACATGCTTCCCTAGGGAATGGGAGAACTTGTAAGTATTCACATTTTGTAGCGAGACATACTGCGTGAGCTAAGCAGCTAAAAAAAAAACGATTTGTAAACCAAACCTAATGTGACCTAATGTTTCTTGCATTAGGAACCAGACTGATTTGAGGCGAATGCATACAGCTATGCGGCTCAATGAGGTCATCACAAAGAAGTCCAAGGAGGCCAAACTTGTCCTGCTCAACATGCCCGGACCACCCAAGAACCGTATGGGCAATGAAAACTGTATCCTACATCGTACATACAACGTGCTTTATTCCTTATGTCTTTGTGTACTTGGCTCAGTTCAGTTCAGATATTTTTTTGTCACACAAGCTGGCACAATTAAACATTATGAGACAATTGAAAACATTAAAAGTGCTCTATACATATACACAGTCTAGTTGAGTAATATATATATTGTATAAGGTACAATGAATAAACTGTTTCAATATTTAATTAAAAGTAATAGGCTATGGTTGAAATAGTTAATCGATGAGGATAAATGGTTGAGATAGGTATAAAAGTAATGGAGAAATAATTTAAATAGTTGGTGGTTTTAATAGTTAGCTAAAATTAATGGATAAATGGTCAAAGTTGCTAAAAGTAATGGATACTGTGAGCTTGTGTGTGTCAATCAAGAGTTATTTGAGTTCATCTGACGGTGTTGTGGGGTTACATCAGGCAGAAAAGGTTGGAAACCACTGCTCTGAATCACGTTGTATAACATATTGCTTGGTTTGTACACTTTTGGGGTAAAGTAAAGTGCATTCCTTCACTGCGACTGTCTCTCAGACATGGAGTTCCTTGAGGTGCTCACTGAAGGTCTCAACCGTGTCCTCCTAGTGCGTGGAGGTGGACGTGAGGTCATCACCATCTACTCCTGAAGGGCTTTATACGGCACCTACACAGACTCTGCCCTCTGCTCCCTTTGTATTATTCCAGGAAAAAACCTCTACTCGTTTAACCTTTTAACCGTTAGAGTACACAAAGAATTACGCAGCAGTCCCCTCTCTGTTCTCAACTTGTCAGCTGATAACAGCAGATGAGTTTATGGTTAGTTCCGGAAGAAAAAAACTCCCAAAACATGGGAAATGGAAGGTTTTTAAACATTTATGTCCCCTTTCTGATGTGTTACATCACATTTCTGTCGTTTTGCTTTGTTCCTGGTCATTTGTAAAAGAGGAATATTTTTTCTTTATCATTTTTTCTTATTTTCTTTTATTTATTATTGATGTTATTTATGTATTTATTCATCTAATCATGTCTGTCTTTGTCCTGGTCTGTTTTTGTCTTTCATTGTATGGTTGGAAGCGCATAATGGTAATGGAAAAGGGTTGTATAAGAACCTTCCTATGTCCATACACACACTCACTTATTAATTTATGTTGAAGTATTAAAGAAGCGGAGGTGGGAGATGCATGTCAAAATGTACAGAAATTCCCAAAACAGACAACCCAGTTACACCAAATCGATTTACCACTTAGTTTGCACTTGTGTTCAATTTGCAGTTTATGCCTCGGCCATCCTGAGAACAACAATATCATCGCTAGCTCGTCCTTGTTATGGCAGGGATTTATCTGTTTATTTATTTGTCAGAGAGAGCTTCGCAGACATTTGAAATGATTTGATGCAGATTATCCTGACCAAACCTGACTGACTTCATTATCCCCACAGTTGGATAGATTGAATGGACTTAGTGACATGCTGCAATACAAAGCCTTTGAGCTCAGCAACAGCCACTTTAAATACTGTACATTCACCAATCATTTTATATGTATTACCTCCTGTGTTCTGCAGTTATGTAGCCATGTTTCCCATCACGCCCAGTAAATGTCTTGTTGTGCTAGTTGATCAGGGTGCGCTGGGATCTTTTTCTCTCTGGTGTTTTGTGAGTAAAAGTACATTTTTACATGATTTCAAGTGGCATATGAAATCTGCATTTTATCTCTATATACAAAATTATTCTAACTCTTTAATTAATAAACCCTCCTCCTTCCTGATTACTTACAAACTAAATGTGCCAATATATATTGTAATAATGTTTTGATACCAGCTTTAGAATCAAGTACAGAAAAAAGTAATAAATATGAGATTTTAACTGGAATTTAAATGTAAAATATAAACAGTTTTCAGATGAGGCACCTGGAAGTTCTGTGGAAATATGAATTACATTATTACTTATTATGTGAGTAAAACAGATATTTTACGACAAAAGTCAGTGTTCATAGATACACACTGACAATATATCATACATTTTATTTTAGAGAATTTATTTTTTAATGGTGAGGTTTAGAAAGGTAAAAGTAATTTATTTAAAATATTTTAAATATACTGTATTTTAAGCATGGTAAGCACTTAGTATTAAAAGGGTAGTCTGACATTTTGGGATATACGCTTGTTTGAGTTCTCGCCCAGAGAAGATTGATGGCATCTCTCTCAGCCACGCGACAGTTAGCTTAGCATAAAGACTGGAAAAAGCAAGCATGACTCCAAAGATAACACAATCCGCCTTGCAGCACCGCAAAATCTCACAAATTAAAACGTTTGCTTTTTGTACAGATTAAAAAAACAACACATAACATGGTAATGTGTGAGCTTTAGAGGTGTTAGTAGGGTTGTTATACATTTAAACAGAACCAGGCTAGCTGTTTCCCCCCTGTTTCCAGTCTTTGTGCTATGCTAAGCTAACCAGCTGCTGGCTGTAGTTTACATATTGACTGTACAGACATGAGAGTGGTTTCAATGATCTCGTCTAACTCACGGAAAGAAAGCGATTAAGCGTATTTCCCAAAATGTCAGACTGCTTAAAATGTTAATTTGCTGCTATACTAATGCACACCAATGAAAATGTGAAGGAATTAGCGGTGATGTTGACAAACATTAGACACAGATACCTACAATGAGAGAATTTTAGTGGAATCTCGGAAGGTGCATATTCAGCCGCTTTAGCATGATTTATGCATTAAGTCATGTTATCCTGCAGAGTACCTCTCAGACATTGTTTTTTGTGTGAGTGTGTCTACAATGAATGTTTAGTTTCTATTTTGTGTGTGGTTTGGTAATTTTTGAACGTATATTAATTCATGCACTTGTGCTGTTTTGTAGACATCACACTGATTCTGCGAACATTTTACAGGATATGACCAGTACGAGTTTGGCCAGTGTACATTATCTTACCCAGAACGTGCATAGTTGTATTGAAACAAAGCATTTAGTATAATTTTTTTATATATATAGTTTTTGTTCAAACGTGTATGTAGTAGTTGATTTTATTCTCCTCTTTCCTGGCCTAATTGGTGCCATAAAGTATTTTTAGGTATTAGGTATGTTTACCAGGAAATCATAGGACTTGTAAGTATCCTTTAGATTTATTGTATAGTAGCATACAGAATCTCACCTCATCATACACATATTGATATGTCTTATTTATGGTGACTATCTGTGCAGCCCTCAGTATTTCCCTTATAACTCTGAAATGTGTATCTGCAGAACATTTGCAACAACAAAAACTGTATTAACTTTTGATTTGATTTTGAAGATGGTGTAGTTGTACAGGTCGATATATATATCGGTCACTGGTCTGCAGAAGTTGAGAGTCACAATTTTTGAACTCCCTCAACCAGAGTGTGTGTGTGTGTGTGTGTGTGTGTGTGTGTGTGTGTGTGTGTGTGTGTGTGTGTGTGTGTGTGTGTGTGTGTGTGTGTGTGTGTGCCTGTATGGTAATTGAAGAGCAAGAGGGAGTGAAGATGGGACATTTGTAAATAGATCTGTGATTTTAGACTTAGAGATAACACGTGTAATGTGTATTAAAACAGAAAGGTTTTATAGATATAAAATAGGCAGTTTGTATTGTCTTTTAAAATGATACAATTTCTTCTATGTTCTACTGTGTATTATGCAATTATGTACAAGTAATGGTATAAAGAAGCCATTTTATATGTCGGCACAAAATGCAATAAATTAAAATAATTTTAATACAACAGTGATCGTTCTGGTGTCATTTTTTTCTCGAGATATCTTGGCCGGTGGGAGGCTACAAATTCAGAGATACATGCTAGTAAGTATATTCGCCAGTTTTGTGTTTACTAATTGTTCTTTCCTTCTGTTGTATTTTCAATCAGTAAGCTTGCCCAGTCATATTTTGATTACCTGATACCTTTATCTTAGGGGAGATTTGCACCAAACACAACAGCAGCTTATTTTCTCAAGCTACTGCTCACAAGGAACACAAATTAAATACAGTAATTGCTGGACCTGACAGGACATGTCACATGATTCACTTGCATTAATCAAAGGACTGTGATCAGGCTAATGGTTGTACAGTTTTTTATAAAGTTTAAATCTATGGATAAAAATATTTGAGAATAAAATGACATATTCAATAATGTATTTTAAGTATTTCAGATACACAAATACAAATACATATTAAGTATTTTGTTACAAATACAAAATACTCAAAAGTAACTAAACACATATTTCAAATACATTTAATCAAAATATTGCCCCTCTCTGCTTTAAGCTAAATGCTAACAAGTCCTCAATAACAATGCTAACATGCCGATGTGCAGCATGTATAATGTTTACCAGTCTTAATTAAATGTGTTAGCATGCTATCATTAGCTGATACGCACGAAACGCAGGCTGATGGGAGTGTCAATCAACAAAAAATCAAAATTCTGACCTGATGCTGCTAAGGAATCACTAAGGTCATCATAATTCTTCCTCTGGGAACCATGAATATATGACATTTTGTGTCAAACCATCCAATAGATGTTGAGCAATTTCACTGGATAAGTGAAACTTTTGACCTGCTCGTGGCGCTACAGGAAATGTCAGAAGGTCATCAGTCAGTAAGATTCATCCTCTGGGGGACCATGAATGTTTGTACAAAGTTTAATGGCAGTCAACCCATGGATAAAAAATGTTTAGAGCAAACCTTTTTGACCAGATGAAATCAGTTCCAGATAGACAAAATGTTAATTCTGCTCATAAATTAAAGAAAGCACATAAAATGTTTACAATCAGAAAATTTAGTTATTTTCATTCCACTTTTCCCTTCTCTGATTTGCAGTGAGAAATATCATTGTCACTGTCCCACCTGCGTGAGCTGGACAGTGAGTGTGTGTTCTATTGATTTTCTATTGTGATCTATTGATCTAGTAGGAATGCTGTGTGCTTGTTAGTGTTTGGTTTTCTCCCTGTCTCTCTCACTCTACTCTCGCTTTCTATTGGGGGAGTTGCACTCCTGCTTGCAATGTCATCAGCGAACTCCTGCCGAGAGCACACATGTGGCGGATCCTCATCAGGAGTTTATATAATAAAGTGATGGCAGCATTCCTCGCTGTTGGCCTGCAGTTCCTAGTTTCAGTAGTTTTCAGGCTCTCAGTAGTTTTTCTTTTCTGCAACTTGAAATTTCTTTTGTACTTTGTTGAGTATTCTTCAGTAAAAAAAATTATTAATTTACCTACTCCTGTGTCTCCGAGTCTGAATCTGGGTTCTTCCACCTACCTTGAAGGCACTGAACCACCTACCACTGAAGGCACAAATACAGCTACTCCCAAACAAAATTGGTTAAAAAAAGGCAGATCAAAATATATAAAATTGTAATAATCACAGCATGACAAAAGCATTACAGTTTAATAGCAACATGAATGATGTTACTGTATATATAAAAGCTTATAATGCATATCTTTATTGTTAGATTACACCCATTTGTGCTAAATGCATTCATAATGTTATCGCTCTATCTAATAAACATTTATTCTGATGTCAGGTCTGCATACGCTTTGCAATAAGATAACCACAAAAACGCTGATGTATGAGAACACATATGTCTTATTACAATGGCCAAAGTCCAATGCAGCACTGTTTCTCTGCAAGGGGAATAAAGCTTGTGTTTGTGTGAGAGACAGCAGGCTTGACCATTTGACTTGTCTTATCTAGACAGAGATAATGCAGGCTGCAAAAGAAATGACTGCCATTCGCTCCAAAGATCTGTCAGGATGAAGACACAGTCGACCAACCTTCGAGTGAGGTTACCTGGGTTTGTGTTTGTCACAGAGGTGATTATTGTTGTTTTGTATGCTGCTTTTGTCACCTACGATGAGCATGCAGACGCCAGATTTCAGAACAACAAGACTAACCCCATGGACAATGCCGTGTACAGGGACTACCCTTTTTTTACCGACATACAGGTCATGATATTCCTTGGCTTTGGGTGCCTGCTGGCATTTTTTCGACTTTATGGCTTTGGGGGGATGGTTTTTAACTTCCTCACGGCTACTTTTGCCATCCAGTGGGCCATTTTAGTGCAGGGGTACTTCCAGTTCAGCCATGATGGTAAGATTCACCTTGGAGTGATCAATCTCATAAATGCAGAGTTTGCCTGTGCTGTGGTGCTGATATCTTTCGGGGCAGTGCTGGGCAAGACGAGTCCTCTGCAGCTGCTGGTCATGGCTCTGCTGGAAGTGCCTGTGTTTGCAGTCACAGAATGGGCCGTGCTCAAGTATCTGAAGATCAACGACGCAGGAGGCTCTATTCTCATTCACCTCTTTGCCTGTTATTTTGGCCTGGGTGTCACTTTTGTACTCTACAGGCCTTCCCTAAATGAAGGTCACGCAAAGGAGAACACCAGCTACCAGTCTGACATCCTCTCTGTGATGGGGACCTTGTTCCTCTGGGTGTTTTGGCCCTCCTTTAACTCAGCTTTAACCCTGAAAGGAGACGACCAGCACAGAGCCATACTCCACACCTTCATCGGCCTCAGTGCCTCCACGCTCACAGCTTTCGCTCTCTCTGCCATGCTGAACAAAAATGGAAAGCTCACCATGGCTGATGTTCAGAATGTGACCCTGGCTGGAGGCGTGACGGTCGGGGCATCTGTGGATATGATGATATCGCCTGCAGCTGCGTATGCTCTAGGTATGATGGGCTGCATTGCGTGTATGCTGGGCTACAAGTACTTGAGCCCTTTCCTGGCACGGCGCCTCAGGATCCAGGATCAGTGTGGAATACATAATTTGCACGGTCTAACTGGACTTATATCCTGTGCTGCTGGGATATGTGCTATACTGATGGCTAAAGAGGAGGTTTATGGCCCCAGTTTGTATGAGATCTTTGCCCACAGAGCACCAGTGGAAGGAGACCCTAAGCTCCAGGAGCTCCAGATGTTGATCCCTGGGTTACAGCCAGGGTTGGGAAGAACTGCCAGGGAACAGGCTCTGTTCCAGGTCGCAGCTGTGTTCTCCACAATAGGAGTGTCAGCGCTGGGAGGCGTCCTTACAGGCTTTGTGTTGAAGCTGCCGCACCTCGCGTCACCATCCGATGAGTTCTGTTTTGACGACGAGACGTTTTTTGATGTTCCTCCGGACTACGATTCACCACTTAAACTCAATAACACAATTACAACAGAGGATTCTGCTGCTTGACATGCAGCAGCCAAGTGTGGTCAATGCATGTGACTGAAGAAGAAAATGTAAATACGCCTATGACTATTAACTACTAATTCAATGTTTATATCCATTACATTGTAAATTATTTGATTAATATCTAAAAACACTGTCGGGTACACTGTCCAAAACTATCTAATACAATCAGTAATTGTGTTATTTATTGTCTTTCATGAAAACATAAAAGTAAATTAAGTGTTATTGCTCTCTTGGCCAAATTCTCATAAGTTTGGGATGTGAAATTCTCTTTTTAAGTTGTGTGCCATTTTTTCTTCAAGTAATTATGTCAATAATTCAAGCTGTGAAGAGGGAGAACAAACAATTAAAGCTTGAGATGTACGATCTTGTTTCAAGGGAGTTTTCTGACATGAAAGCATGTAATGTCCAACAATTTCTAAAAATGAAAACATAATATTTACACGTAATAACACAAATAAGCAAACAGGGCTTGAATCTCTACACTAATATTTAAAATTTAATTAAAAAATACAGATAGGAACTAAAGCAGTAATGAAAGATGAAGTTAAATACAATCAAAAACAGGAGCGAGAAAGTCTTGTAAAAAAGCAAATAATAAAATAATAAAATCCTGAGTTGGGGGAGTTATTTCAGTCTGATGGTGCTTTAAAGTTAATCATCGCCTAGTTTCTTTACAAATTCAAGGTACACAAAAGAAAGGGTGTGACATTTGTTTAACTGAGTATGATGATTTAATGGAACTAAAAGCTGTTTTTAAAATGCTGTACATGCATTTCAAAACAAGTCTCCCAGCTTTAAGTGGAAACCAGTGAAATTGTGGGAAAGCGCTATTTCAAAGTCCACCGATGTGTAAGATAAGGAGTAAAGAGAGTATAAAGAGTAACTAACAGATATTTTAAACTGCATTCAAAGGATGGGTTTCAGAGGTGTTCTGGTACATGATGTTATAATCTATAACAGGGAATAAAAGATGGGGGTCTATTCGTTTTATCACTTTGTTGTCACTGTTGTACTGTGAATAGCTTTTTAATACAACTCAAACTATAACACTAGATGGCGACATAGAGCCGTGACACAAGGTCCTCTCACTGAGTTCTCGCGTGGAAAAGCGCGATTCCAAAGTCCCACGGGACTTTGTGCCCTCAGTGATGCTTTACAGGAGAGGAAGAGGAGGGTTGTTCCTGTGAGAGAAGAAGCTGTTAGTCCACGGACCTTCAGGGGACGCCAAAGCAAAGGCCACTGAACTTTCAGCAACAACCATTACTCCTAACTTCCTGTCTACACCGGAAGTGGAAATCATACAGAATTTCCTCTAAATTTCTGATCTGCTTTTATGTTATGGCCCACCTGTTCTGGACCTATAAGAGCTATATAGGGACCATTGACAGTATATATATATAAGTATTTAAATGTATGGTAGTGGTGAAGGAAGTATTCAGGTCCTAAAAGTACTGACCACACTGTAAAGTCTTACATTTGAAATGTTACTTAAGGAAAATTACAAAGGTTTTATCAGAAAAGTATCAAATCCTCAAAAGTACTCACTGCAGAGAAATTGGCCCTGTGAATGTATATAATAGTATATATACACATATATACTATTTACTCTTTATATACACATATATACTATTTACTATTTATATACACATATATACTATTTTGTTAAGATATAACTCTACTAGTGTTGAAGCAGCATTTTCTCTTACAGTTTTTTTTTTTAACAATTTTACATTGGGTCGTAATTATTATTTTCATTAGGGATTCATTTTTATTTTGTCCAATCCAAACCTCAAATATTCAGTTTAAGCTACATTTTAAGACAAGAAATGCAGTATACGTTCACATTTAAGAAACTGAAGCTGTGAAAGGTTTGACATGACTTAAAGGATTATTCGGTTTTTAAATCTGTGACTGACTCATTGTCTGATAAGTGGCAAATCTACAAATGAATGAATTGACTAGAAATGCATCATGTTAAAGTAACTACAGCTGTCAAATAATTGCAGCAGTGGAGGCAGAAGACCTCAGTTTCAGAAAAGAGAGCGGTCAAGTTTGTTGTGTTTATTTCATTATGTCATTGTTTTGGCAATGTACACATCTGTTAACTAAAACTAAACTAAAAACTAAAACTAGGTCTGAAAAAACATTTCTGTTAACTGAAATAAAAATAGAAACTATATAATATTGTGTTCTTACACAACTAACAAACACTTTAGTTGTATTCATTTATTACTTTATTTTATTATTATTTATTAAAAGAAGTTTACAACGAGCTCAAACATCTTGTGTATACAGCTTGAGTCTATAATCACAAATACACCAGGGGAAATGTCTTTAGTTTTAGTCTTTGTTAATTTCTCAAATTTAATTTCTCAACACTACAAGCATGAGGAGGCATCGGTGCTTCTGTTGATTGAGACTGGAATTCATGACTGTGAGTCAACTGTCCCCCCTCAAGTGTTTTTATTGTAAAAGGCCTTCCTATTCTGACCCTGACAAATAGCCTCCATATTCTTATATTAACCAACACTGAAACAAATAAAAACTAGGGTTGCACACAGACAGATATTGAGATATGATTCACAATTAGTGTGGGAATTAACATTTTTGCATCACAAATTTAAATTTCACAATGAAAAAAACAATTAAAATCATGATGATGTGACTTTTGTTGGTGTCTGTACCAAACAAACATCTGGAGAGCAGGATTTGTATACACTGCAGCACTACAGAGCTTCATTATAATGCTGTCACACATTTTACTTTTATCAAACAAATTGCAGATTGTGGCTGACCCCTGCCACCCTGGACATAAACTCTTGGAGTCACTTCCCTCTGACAAGAGGCTGCAGTGTATCAGAACCAAAACTTCACGCCACAAGAAAAGTTTTTTCCCGTCTGCAGCTGATCTCATCAACAAGGGGCCAGAATCCTCACTGACACTGACTCTTATACCCACCACACACCATGAACCTATGCATTACATTAATGCACATCTCTTGGGGAATTAAGGGTGATTGGGACAGTTTATAAATTTCTTTCTTGTGAAACCTTTCTTGCCATAAATTAAAAACATTAGCCCAACACATGACACATTTCTGTAATACTGAAGATGTAAACTACCCATTTGAAGATGAATGAAGGTTATATCATATTCTAAGGAAGCGTGGCGTACCCTTTTGTCTACACTGATCCAAAACTTTTTTTTGCTGTTGTAATATTGGGGTGATTCGGACAACACTTCTTATCATTATTTTGGGCTAGTGTAAGCTTATATATATATACAGTATATATATATCACGCACTTTAATTCATACTTTGACATAATTTCACATTTCTTCTTCATGTTCATCATTATGAATTAATACTCCATGCTCATTTCACTCAAATGTATTATATATTATATATATATATATATATATATATATATATATATATATATTGCCTCTCTCTATTGTCTCTATTTCATCTTTATTTATATTGTTGTATGTTTATTGTCATGCACCAATATACCAAGGCTAATTCCTTGTGTGTGAAAACCTACTTGGCAATAAAAACACAATTAAATCTGATTAACTGTGCAGCCCTAATAAAAACTAGACCAAACATTAAACAAAACTGGAACCTGAAACTAAAAACTAGAAACGAAATTAAAAAAATATAAAACTTCGAATAACAAACCACAACATCTATCTCTAACGCCGCTTTGAACTGAACTGAACATCTCCTGTAGGTGGCAGTAGGAAAACACAAAATATTGCCGCTGCCGTGAAACCCTCAGAGTAGAGGAAGAAGACGAAGCAGAAGGAAGGCGAGCATTTTGATACCAGGCCACGACCTGCTGCGACGGAGAGTTGCTAACGTTAAAAAAAAAAAAAAAAAAAAAGGTTACATAACTTCGACAATTGTGATTTCATCTTAGCATTGTGTGATCTGCCGAGAAAGGAGGCGTCGAGGCGAGTCTCTCCAGCAGCACATTTCCCGTGATATTTTGACTTTGGCACATCATTTCATCAATTTTAAACGGTAACGTCAATGTTTGCTAATGGAGCTAGCTCGCTAGCCGCGGAAACGCTGTTAGCTGGCCATATTGGCTCTCTGCTCTTCACTTACCGCTTGTTTTTTTCCCCCTCACTTTGGGGTTATGATGTTTAAAAGCGATTCTCGATTCACATGTGTACACGTTTATTGAGATTCATACCACCTGTCTGTCTAGAATTCATAATAATAATAATAATAATAATAATAAAGGGTCACTGAGCTAACGTTCAAACGACGGAGACGCTAGCTTACCGAGGTGGCTAGTTAGCGTTAGCTTCGTGCTTCCGAGTGCAACGCGTGTTTATCCATTATGTTACCTCTTATGGTGATATGTGTCGGCCTGTGAGCTCTGTTGAGTCTACAACGTTGAGATTGGTGAAGTTAGTCATATTAGCTGTATTTAAACGTATTTCATTCAAGGTTACATTTTGTTTTATTTCGGGGGGGGATATTAAGGAAGTTGGGCAAACTACTTGAAACGCTCTTATCTTCGCTATCTAACTTATTTTTAGCAAACGTTAATCTAGCAGTAATTTACTGGGTTTACACACACACACACTGGTCGTATAAATAGTCAGTGGTTTCGGTTTAGACATTCTCGGACTTAACATGTAAACGAAATGTCTGGTTTCAGTTATCAGGTCAAGTAAAAGCTGTTTCACAAATGTAAATGTGTGTTGGTGAAACCCGCGTAAACCCTCAAACCTTTATTTGTATGCAGTTACATGACAAAAGGGTCCAAGACAGAAAGTATCAGTGTGGTTAGCTAAGAAAACAAATGACTAATAATTACATCACGTTATCCAGATTATTGCTTAAACGTGACAGTAATAAGTTTCTTGTTTGCATTTAAAGACGGTCATTGTTGTTTCTTTTTTTACAGGATCATCATGGCTGATGATTTTGACGTAGAGGCCATGCTGGAGGCTCCATACAGAAAGGTGGGTTGCAGATTACAGAGATGAGGCCTGTTTCACTGTTATGATTTACTCTTGAGTCCTTTATATTTGCTACTGTGACAAAGTTTACTTGAATGTTGTGTGGTGTGATTGAGTATTTAAAACGCAATACAGAATTATAAATAAATCCACATCTATCTCTCTTTATAGACTTCCCTAATGATATCTCACCTCTACTCCCATGAATTCATCTTTGATTCCACTGTGAACTGTGAAAAAAAGGAAGGTAGTTATTGTGCATATACTGATGTACTGTGGTTCACCTTAGGACTAAAAGAGATTCAACCTAGAACATCCAATCCGTATTCGGTTGCAACAAGGTGAATGCCAATGGTTGATAAGCCCATCCTTACCTGTCCAGCAAAGGAGGCAGTATTCAGATTTACAATCTGCATGCCATCTCTGTTTCTGAATATACGTAGATACTTTATTTATCCCGAGGGAAATTCAAGAAATATGCAATCTTATATAATCAGGTTTAAAGCCCACTTACACTGTGTGGCTTTGACAAGAATGTATCAGTCTGTCATCAAGTGATTCAACTTTCACCTAATTGCTCTTTAAGTAAAAAAAATCATCATTTATTAAATTTTGTTTAGATTTTTTTTTTTTTAACCTAATATTCATAAGGGATGGTGTTTTATCAGACTATTACCTCTAAATCTAAAAGTTGTAGTTGGTCATCAGTATGCTTGAAAATCCAGATATTGCAGTTGTGGAGCTTCATTATGCAAACACATGAGCCATGTCCTGATTTTATGGCAAAATACAGGTGAATAATTACTTTCCCTTGTGTGTAAATATGAATACTGCCTCTTTGCCGTAGTCAACTGTAATGTGAATCAGCATCTTGATTTTGCATGCTACACAATACCACAGATATTGATATATTACTAGAATGACTGTAAATTAGATACTTCTATCTAGCATCATTGTATTATAAAGTGAGTTACTTTTCATTAGTTAATAATTCCTTAAGTCAAAAGGTTGGAAATATCACATATATATTATGCAAACTGCAGATAATGGAAGTGTAACACGTGGCTGAATTAATGGATTTATTTTTTATTTTATTTTATTTTATTCATTTTCTTGGGCGTCAATATTACTAAGAAGTGTGAATCCCTGTTTGCTTCAGGGCAAGATGTGTGACAGAGGTGGCATCGAGCTCTTACAGTCCAAGAACGAAAATGGGTGAAGATCACTGGACTGACACCAACCACACAGGATCTCTTTTAGTGGCCATGGGCCATGCGTGGTCACATGATTAGGCACAAATAGTGGCAGTGGCATTGGTACGACTTATTAGAAGGGGAATTGGTGGAGATGATCTGACTACTGTCAAAGCTTCCTGAACTCAGCTAATATGTTGGACACTCTCCCTTAACTTTGCTTTGTTGCATTAAGTACTGAGCAAACTTGTTAACAATAAAAAAAAAAAAAAAAAAAAATACAAGAGTGGTATGGGAAGCTATTGGGGTGGTGGAAGGACACTGTCCGGACATGACAGTAGGAAGTTTGAAGTATTATTATTAATTGAATATATTCTGCATTTTCTCTTGTCCCACCCCACCCCCTTTACCTTGACGACTTGAAATGTTTCATCTACGTCCTCATGATGTTCTTCTATCAACCTTGCTTAGGATGAGATCAAGTCCTCTCATGCAAATGGACATGACGACCAGAGCAAGAAGTAAGTTCTGAATATATTAACGTCATGTCTCCGGACTACATAAAACTGTTCATTTCATTTAAAATGTGTTCACTTTGCACGACGATAGCAGTGTTGTAACATGTTTCAGGAAAAGGAGGAGCCGAAGCAAGAGCCGAAGCCCTGGCTCTAGGAAAAGAAGAAGTAGAAGCAAAGACAAAAAGAAGGGTAAGAAGAGGAGCAGAAGCCGAGAAAGAAAACGAAGCCGCAGCAGAGAGCGCCATCGCAGCGGCTCCCGAAGCAAGGAACGTTCTGGGCGATACAAAGCACGCAAGAGCCCCGTGTATGTAACCTTTTTTTAAACTTGATGGCATTTACACTCTGTCTCTATTTTATTAGATATCTTTACAACATCAGAAATGTGTAAATACACTTTTATGTTTATTATTGAGGAAGTTAAAGATGATGTACTAGACTAAAGTCTAGTGAGCCAGCATCCTGAAACTGAATTAGCTAAATGGAATTTAGCCGTCATTAATTTTATAATGTATACTTTTTCCTACTGTATATGTGAAAAGCCCCTCTCTACTTGGGAGAACTGGAGGCATTTAGGATGCTGGAGCAGGAAATTACTTAATTGCTTGTTTTTTCACTGAGTACATAACAAAGACATCAGCGTTTACTGTATAAATGTTGAAGTTTGTTGCTCACACACACTCTTTAAAGCTTTATTTCAAATTGAACAAAGAATTCTTCTTTTATATTTTAGTCGGAAACGTTCCAAAAGTCGGAGCCCCTTCAAAAAAGAAAAGAGTCCCATCAGGTGAGATGAATATTCACATTAAACACTTCTAGGTTTGATTTTATTTTAAAGCACCCTCAAATCCAGTGATTTTAAGGTTTTTACAGAGCTTTAATGTGATTTACTATTTAAAATGCCTCTAGAATTGTTAAAACAAACCATGTAATATTTATTTCTTGTTGGATGCTTTTGCTTTTTTCCAGGCAACCAATTGACAATCTAACACCAGAGGAGAGGGATGCCCGCACAGTTTTTTGCATGCAGCTCGCTGCGAGAATCAGAGCTCGAGACTTGGAAGATTTCTTCTCAGCTGTCGGAAAAGTGAGTCGATGTTCACGATATTGTCATGTAGAATTCAGCAAGCCTGTAAGTGGAAATTGTATCTTAAATGGTCACTGTTTCCCTCTGTAGGTAAGAGACGTGAGAATGATTTCGGACAGAAACTCCAGGAGATCGAAGGGCATTGCGTACATCGAGTTTGTGGAGGCTTCATCTGTACCACTGGCAATTGGATTGACCGGCCAGAGGCTTTTAGGAGTGCCCATCATTGTCCAGGCCTCTCAGGTTATGGTAACTTAATCTAAATATGGACAACTGGATTTCCTCCTAACGAGCAGTCTAGTTGTCGACACATTAATTTTTGTGATGAAATGTTTGTGAATATTGTACAAAACCATGTTAGAACTGTAGCTAGAGCTTAACATTTTTTATATGCCATAGAATTACATCAGATTACATTCGGTTAGCACAAATTAGGCACTTACAGATTGATGTACTGAATTGACATAATTCCATTAATGTAATTACAGGCAGAGAAGAACAGAGCGGCAGCTGCTGCCAATAATCTACAGAAAGGCAGTTCAGGTCCAATGAGGCTGTACGTGGGATCGCTGCACTTCAACATTACTGAAGAAATGCTTCGAGGGATCTTTGAGCCCTTTGGAAAGGTCAGGAACAAGTTTCAAGAGTAATTGTTTTTACTAGTCTTGTAGATTTATTCATTACAGTCTTTTGTAATGGTGTGTTTTGTTTCCAAAGATTGAGGGAATCCAGCTGATGATGGACAGCGAGACTGGACGGTCCAAAGGATATGGCTTTATATCGGTAATTAATGCATCTTTACATCGCTGACAGTACATTAATGTTTGCAGCTAGTATGACTCTAACCTCCCTCCGGTTTGTTGTGCTTTGAAGTTTGCAGATGCAGAATGTGCAAAAAAGGCCTTGGAGCAGCTGAATGGCTTTGAGCTGGCCGGACGTCCGATGAAGGTGGGGCATGTTACAGAGCGCTCAGACTCATCGACAGCCAGCTCGTTCCTGGACAACGACGAACTAGAGAGAACTGGCATTGACCTCGGCACCACAGGGCGCCTACAGCTTATGGCTCGACTAGCAGAAGGTTCGTTCTAACCTGTGTCGTGTTTGTGGCTTTGCGTGAATCACATTGATGGATCCAATTTCTAATTAAAAGAAAAAGATTACAAGAGTTCATGTGTCTGTAAATACAACCGCTCTACCAATGAAATGATTGGGTTGACTTACCCAACAACTAATTTCAGTGCTTATTATGCTTATTTATCTTCATATATCATAGTAAATGATTATCTTTTGGGTTTGGGATTTTTGGTCAGAAAATACAAGACATCTGTAGACATCAGCACATTAATCAGTAATGAAAATAATCATTTGTTGCAGCCCTACATCTTTATGGCTTAAGGTGTCTGAACTTTTCCTAGTTTCCTACTTTTCTTTCTTACTAGGTGTCCAAAAAAGAAAAGATTTTGATCCGAAACCCAACCCTGATTTTCTCTGAATTGTAAACGAGACACAGCATGTAAATAACAGCTTTGAATATTTACTTTCTAAATTTTTTGACTGCTGTGACACAGAAAGGAATTTTCATTTATTGATTTCATCTAAATGTCACAATCTCTGTCAGCATCGCGAAGCAATCGTTAGATTTAGTTTTTTTAAATTAAGCCTCTGTCTCTCTCCACAGGAACTGGTCTGAAGATTCCTCCGGCTGCTCAGCAGGCTCTACAGATGACCGGCTCCATACCCTTTGGAAACATCGCTGCTCCAGCAGGTGAGGGTCTAGATGATGAGAAACACGTGCGCGTGTGTGTGCGCGTTTGTTTATTTTTTGCAGTGACACATCATTATTCTCTTGTTTCAGCTGTTCCAACTCCTGCTCCAAGTCAAGCCTTGAACCTCCCATCACAGCCGCTGGCCACACACTGCCTTCAGCTGTCCAACCTGTTCAACCCACAAGCGTAAGGACATCGTCATTTGGATAGGTTCACTTTTTTTTTTTTCAAGCTTTTCTTAAAACAATACTTACATGCCCATATGTACATTGAAATAGTTTTTTGATGCGATAGCCACGCCCTAAGGCATTATGTTTTCAGGTTGTTAGGACAGTTTACAAGAACACAACTGCAAGTAACTGCCCCGAAGACTAGTATTGGTTCTGCAATGCAGGTATTTTTAAAACTCTTGCTTTCACCCAGTTTTAGTAACGAAAACAGACGAAAGTACTCGGTCTGTATTGAGGGAAGCATTTAGAGACTCGAAGTTACAGCAACCAGCTTTCAATATACATGTGGGCAAGTCAGCATTATCTTTTAAGAAAGACTTCAAAATATGTGAACCCATTTTTTTTATTAAATTCTCATTTCAGGAATATTATCTGTCAGCTTTTGAAGCCACTTGATTTTAAACATTACCAAACATGTTTTTCAGAGAAAACGATCCCAGCTGGGCCATCGAGATCCAAGATGATGTTATTGAGGAGTGCAACAAACATGGAGGAATTGTTCACATTTATGTTGATAAGAACTCTGCTCAAGTAAGTTGATGGTTACAGATATTCAAGAGCTTAAATACAAAAACAAATTGCACTTATCTCTAGTTCATCAAAGAGAAAATATTGTTCTAGCCGCCCCACAGACTTCACTGAACTAGAAAATGGATAAGAAAGCTGGAACCTGAGTGACAATCGTTTCTTTTTCCCGCAGGGTAATGTGTACGTGAAGTGTCCCTCAATACCAGCAGCAATGGCAACTGTAAATGCACTTCATGGACGCTGGTTTGCAGGTATGTAATGTTGCCATTTGGTTTTGCATATCAAATATAACAACAAAGGGGTGTTAATTTTCTTTTTTCCCTCATTCTTTCCTTCCAGGCAAGATGATAACCGCTGCCTACGTTCCCTTACCAACCTACCACAACCTTTTCCCCGATTCAGTAACAGCAAAGCAGCTTCTAATGCCGCAACGTCGATAGTCTGAGACATGCTTATGAAAGTCAGTGTAAATACATTTGTTTGCATTCATGGAAATGTCATTGAGACAGACGCATTGAAATTAGTTGGCTGTGTGTAATAAAAGTTGCCTCAAGTTCATGTGTTCACATTGAAAATTAGGCAGTTCTCTTCTTTGTTTTTGTTTTTTTGAGTTGCTTTTCAGATTTTTTGTGGTTTTGTGTTGTAAACTACCACTGAGAAGTAATCTGCAGGTATCTATTGGTCTGTATGTTTTTAAATATTACTGTCTTATCTGCTTGTTTAAATCAACAGTTTTAGATTTAAAGTAAATTGCAAAGAGTTACAGAAACGTGTTGGGTTAATAGGCCTTAAATGCCAAAAGTATATCAATGTCAACAATAATCCTTTGTAACTTTTTACAGCCATAATTTCATTTTTTGTATGAAGGCTCCCAATAAACTTTGGCAAATTTGACAATTCAGTTTGTGTTAGTCTACTTTTTGTGAGTTTGTCATCCCAGGATTAATTTAAAAAAGCTTTTGTGAAGTCTTAATTAAAACACGTTTTAATAACTTCTTTAGCAGACTGGATTTGAATAGGAGCCTCTACCATTTTGGACAACAGAGGACGTGTTGTAAATCAATGTGACCTCACGTAATAACTGCCCCCTGCTGGGGGGCTCAGTCAGAAAATCGGAATCACTTGTTCAGATTTGTTGTGGGCATGTTTCACCCCACCATAACTTCACATTTGTACTGTTAAACAAACTTAAGACCAGATTTGATGTGACAATTTACATATATCTATTGATGGCCACTGAGATTGAGTATACATTGGCTGTGGTTCAATTACATACCAAACTAATAAAACATGTACTCTACATGGTCAGAAGAAAGCTATTAACTATATTAGGAGTTAATTTAAGTTCCTCATGCTGCCTGATTTTGTCTCTCCTCACTCAGAATTTGCTGCCACCATATTAAAGAGCATTTTATCCACTACAAAGGCTAATATGTCCTATGATTTTATAATAAAAAGGTCTTACATACTATACAAGGGAGACATGAACCAAGTGATATCATTAAATGTCATAAGGAGTTTGGTCTAGACCTGCTCTATTTGAAAAGTGTCCTGAGATAACTTCTGTTATGAATTGGCGCTATACAAATGAATGAATTAAACCAAACAACTGTAAAGTTAAATTGTGGAACCTAGAAGATGAAATGGCACATCGTTCCTCTTACAAATAAAACACTGAATTCATAAACAAAAAAAAACACACCCTTCCTCAATTCACCACATCCACGACCTCATTTGGGTCTGGTAGAGTATAAGCAGCGGCTAATGTTTGCTTTCTCTAGATACGGCGGTGTAACGGTCATTGTTGAACAAGTTTGCCAACTTTATGACTCTCATAAAAGGGGGAAGATATGGACATGAGCAAAAACTAATAATGATGATAACAATATTGAAGCAATGGGCATCAAGCAAGACCACGGCAGCAGGCACAAACCAAGATCCCTGATCACAATGAGTCTTCTCTCATTGAATTGGAGAAAGTAGTCTCACAGAAAAGCTCAGGACCTTAACCAAACATTTGACAAAACAACCAGTTAATCATCATTTTTCCACGTTAAGTCAAAAACCTCACCTCTGTGTCCCTTGTTGACGTAGGTTTGAGACGTGGACAACAAATGGGGACAAGCACAATTTTAAACCTAAAGTAGACGCACTGCTGCATCGACCTTTAGTGTGTAAAGTTCTTCCAGCGGCCCCTGTGAATAAAAGCAGTAGTGTCCGCCACCTCTTCGTCTGACTTCATGGGCAGTCCAACTGAATGTGACCCGGGGGCAGGCTATAACTATACAGAAATCTTCTCTCTGATGGAACATTGTTTATGTAGGTCACATAAAGCCATCAGTAATAAATTGAGACAGTTTCATAACCAGTTAGAAAGTCCTTGTACGTTTAACAAATGACACAAGACAGGTTTAATGCATATACTGTAAACTTTATCTTCTAACAAAAGGTACTGCATCAACAAAATAGTTTTAACTTCACAAATCTCTCTTTACTGCCAATTTAATCTACATAGAACATTTTTTCTTTAGTTTTTTTTTTCTTTTTCCTCTTTTTCAAAATTTTTTTTTTTTTTTTTTTCAATTTTTTCCCCTCCTCCAGAAAGTCGCTGACATCTGGAAAAAACATGGACATGGTTAAGTCTTTTGCGGTGATACTCAGTGTGTAAGTGTCTGCAACTCAGCACATTTTGTATGAAGCACAGCTGTGCAGGATTCTTTCTGAATTTTGGGCATCATTTTACAACAGCCGATCCCTGATCTTTCACTCAATTTAATGTACTTTCATTTAACCAAACAAGCAAATACTGTAGCTTGACACAAATGCAAAAAAAAAAAAAAAAAACACTTGGGATTGAGGGGAGCAATGACGAGTTTTCCACAACAGGACATAATTAGAAAAAAAATAAAATAAACCTTAATTAAACATTTATGGGCATTGCAGCCGATGATAAAACACATACTTGCTGTAAGGGATCCTTTCACAGCTGTCTCTCAACAGAGGAGGAGAAGTTGTTTCTGACCTGAAAGGGCTCTTCACTTCTTCGGAGAGCATTCCTTCACCTGGTGAGCCTGCAGGACAGCGATCGCCTCGTCCACCTGACCAAAGGAGAGAAAGAAGATCATTCGCTAACGCCGGTCTCATCATCTATACCATTCCCATGTCTGTATGGTGAATGAGACACTTAGCTTAGCATTAAGACTAGAAAATGGGGGGGATCAAATTATTTTGTCTTGTAATCTGCCCCATCCCTGAATGGCAACTATGTAATGGTAAGAGTATAAGACAGTCTGTTAAATGTGAACATAATCATGCCTTAGAGTGCAGGGACTCTGGCGTCTCCAGCATGTGCAGCAGCTCACAGTTGTCGATCTCCAGCAGCATCCCAGTGATTTTTCCAGCCAGGTTTGGGTGAAGGGTATGGATCAGTGGGTACAACCGCTCTCCTATCACAGCAGAGAGAGGGTTAGCAACCAAATACACAAGTCGCTTTAATCTGCATAAAAACAAACAAAGAACAAAAAGGAACGATGCCAAACCGAGGAGCTGTTTCTGATCCATGAGTGGAGCTGCAGCCAACATCGAGGCAGTGAGTGGCTCTTGGCTTTGAATGTGCACCGGTGGCTCCATCATAGGTGCTGGAACAACCTGGAGAGTATACAGGGGTGCAAACCTGTCACCTTTCTGCGAAAATCTGCGTTTTGAATCCAAGGTGGGTCATTTGTGCGATTCGTGTCAATCTAATGAGCCTGATACGCAAACGCTAGCCATCACAATTTGGATATAACATTAGTTATTTCCATGGACTCCCAAACGTCAGCTGGTGTACGTGTTACTCCAAATTCCACTTGTGTAACATTATTAAAGCTCCCCAGTGCCAAGTGCCATCTTAATGTTAATGTTGGTTCTATTTTCTTCATGCTAAGATAATATTAGTAAGCTTACTACTGTCCTAACCACAACGTAATCAAACTATTTGTTTTTGGATGTGTTTTGGAACATGAGACTAACTCATGTGATGACTGTTTGGAAATTTAACTAACATAGACCTATGTTATTTATGATGCAAGATAGTTGGAACAGAAAGCCTGTTACAGTAGCGTTAGCCTAATCATGTAGCACTACAATTAGACCGTTCAGTACAGACTAAAGTACCTGTAGTCTTGTCATGGGTGCCGGTATAGTAATGACCTGCTGGACGTTTCTCACTGCAGAGGAGTACTTGTACTGGCCGCCCCTTGTCACACCAGGCATGTCAGTACGCCCTCCTACAGTCTGGGTCCCAATGTTATCTAAATGAAGACATTACACCTGTCAGATGCTACCATGTATGTAAATGGCACATCTTTTGACGAACGGAGCCTTTCGTGTTATCACAAATCTGTTACTCACTTGTCTTTTGTGTGGAGCTCACGATGCGCGGAGCCTGGGTGGAAGCCTGTCTGACTGTGGCGATCGGGGTCGATCCGCGTCGAGGGGCTGAACTACCGACAAACTGGGTCGTGTAGGGGCCTGACAACATGGGAGACGACGTTTATACACACTGCGATTGAACCTACATCCACGTGAACATAAAACAAAAGGATCCATTTACCCTGTAGTCTGGGTGGCTGCCCTGTCCAACGTGGTACTGGTCTCATGTTGCTGACAGCATTGTGGTTGTAGAAGGAGCGAGCGGGAGGCTGCAAGATAAATATTAGTTAATGGAATCATATTGAGGGTCAACCACCGAATAAGTTACTTGAAGGTACTGTGAGGGGAAAAAAATTAAATAATAATATATCACTAATAGGGATTTATTTAGCTCCACAAATTAAAAAAAAAAAAAAAAAAGACGTTTGTGATTTCAACGTGATGAATTTTACATTGTTCAAACGTCCATACCTGTGGTACGGTCATGTAGTATCCAGCCTGCTGGTACGAGTCAATGATCGGACTTGTCATGGTCCTCAGGGTAGCAAGTCTCTGCATGTATTTATTGGTCAGGATTGCTTTCCGCTCCTCCCTCCGCTGAGCCAGAGCCACGTACAGTGGTTTGGTCGCAACTATTCTCCCGTTCATTTCAGTTACTGCTTTTGTTGCTTCCTCAGGTGAAGAGAAACAGACGAAGCCAAAGCCCTTGCTTTGGGAGCCGTCTGTCATCACCTACAGGAAGCAAAGAAGCTCAAGTTCAGAAACGTATCAGATCTGTAGACTAGATTTTTATGCTCGCGCTGTACGGATCCACTGACCGACCACAACATGGGCTGAACATTAACACTGCACCCCTGGTCGGTTTTGTTCAGTGATAGTTCCAATGAAGCCTATTTAAACCCGACGACCGCATCCTCAGACAAAAAGAAGGAAAGGCAGCATTATTTTATGTAATTTTATCTCATCACATTACCTTGGCACTGGTGATGGTGCCGTAAGGGGCAAACTCCTTCCGCAGCCTCTCATCATCTATGCTATCATCCAAGTTCTTCACATACAGATTCACCCCCTGGAACCAGAAAGAGTGAGAAATGTTCACGCTTCCAAACCATTCTGACACCAGGAAAATGCACCAGGATATAACCTGTTAATGAGTGAGCTTTAGAGGCGTTAGTAGTTCGATTTAGTTACCTTTGGACAGAGTCAAACTCACCGTTTCTAGTCTTAAGCTTACCAGCTATCCTGTACCTTTATATTGACGTACACAGATGTATCAAAAGCCTATTTTTTGCCCTTACAAAGTTAATCTGTTGGACTGAGGGATGTGTGTTACTGATTCCAGAAGTATTTAAGTTGCCAAGTTGAAAAAGACAACAAAGACAGCACTGGGACAAGAGCCATTCAAAACTGAAAATCTAATTCATTAAACTGTGGGCTATTCAAAAAAACAGTTTTGGAGTAGCACTCTGCTCTCTGGTTCATTATTGGCCATATTGACAACAGTTTATATAATAGGACAGAAACAAATTAACCCCTTGTATCATCTGTCTACAAGCGAACGATGATTCAGCACCTGATAGCGTTGGATCCGGTCCTGTTTGATCTGGTCAAACTTGCGCTTGAGCTCTCCTTGGCGCTCCTGCCGCTTCTGAGCACGGCCCGCATAGATGACTTTCCCATTGATCTCCTTTCCATTCATTTCATCAACTGCCTGGGAACACAAGAGGAGCATCAACGTGTTACTTGTGTGAGTTTTCGTATCAACACTGAATCAACTAACTCATCAACACTGGGGTGGTATTATTGGTGAAAATGTAGCCAACTTGGCTCTAAATGTCAGTATAATTAACCGTTCTGTTGGCAGGCACCCAATTCAAGAGGACACAGAAACTTGGCACGCGCTACCTTCTGAGCATCCTCGTGGTTAGCGTAGTTCACAAAGCCGAATCCTCGTGAATGGCCCCTCTCGTCCTTCATCACCCGCACACTGAGAGTCCTCCCTGAGAGTTTGAGCACAAACCAGCCTGTAACTATCTGATATGCATAGAAATGTAATATGTTACCAACTGTGGCAATCAATTTATTGGAGGAGAGGCCCCTAACTGAGTAGAAAGAACAAAAACATTACGCTTTCTTACCAAATGCAGTGAAGAGTTCCTTGAGTTTCTCATCAGTGTAGTCTTCACCAAAGTTTTTGATGTAGACATTGGTGAACTTCATAGCTTTGGTCCCAAACTCCACCTCCCTTTCCTTGCGGGACTTAAAGTGGCCGACAAAGCTGCGGATAGAACCAAACCCATCACCAAGAAACAATGACGAAGAGATAAAAGAAAGCAAGTTAGTTAAAAACTTGACTTTGCACAGTGACGATAAAATGTGACTTCGGATTCAGAACACAGTCTCAGAAATTGATGAGGACAGAAATCAAGAACAAAATGCGAACAAGCTAAGACTTTAAAAGTCACAAAGATAATCATCAAGTCAAGCTTTTAGTCAAATGTTAATGCATCTTTATTTCTCCTACACTGTAGGGACATAATAGCCTTCTGATGATCTTGCTTTGCCTCTTAAATTACAATACAATATACACACACAACAAATCTAGACACACATCCTACCTACTCACTGACCTAAGAATGGACAACTGACATTTTTCTCCCAGGAAATGGGCCTTTGCGTTGACAATGCCAGATTCCAAATGATTACGTGTCTTTTGACTGAGCAAAAAAGACACATGGAACAGTCATCTGCAAAAAGTCTGTGGCGTCTTCAAGAGTCATCAGAGTCATCAGCATTCAGTAACAGTTTATATAGTTAATATACACATATACACTCTACATTCTGCACTACTCTTTGCCTCAACTTGCTTATTTTAAATTGCATTTTGTTTGATTGCACCAGTTTTTTTTTTTTTTTTTCCAACGTATTTAGTTCACTCACACTTTCCTATCATTCAGCAGCATCCCATTCATGGTATCAATGGCACGGTTCGCAGCCTCATGAGTCTCAAAGTGAACAAAGCCATAACCTTTGGACCCTTTCTCATCACAAACAACCTACAAAAAGACAAAAAGGCATCAAAATCACACAAGGGTTCACTGCATTGATCATGAGTTATGTTCATAGCGTTTTGCATACATTTACCACCTCAGGATATGTTGTTTAATGCAACATTTATATTAATGTTGACTTAAACCATACTGTATAGCCCTACAACATCTGCTAAATATTCAGTGCAACATTAGCATCATGCACACACTGTACAAACAAACATGTTTCTAAGACCAGAGAGCTACGACAACAACGCAGTAGTCACAAGGGCCACTGACCTTGCAGGACAAAATATTGCCGAAGGCTGAGAAGGTGTCATACAGTGCCTTGTTGTCAATAGACTCATCCATGTTCTTGATGAAGATGTTTCCCACACCAGATTTCCTGAGTCCCGGGTCACGCTGAGACCACATTATTCGGATAGGTCGACCCTTGATGACATCGTAGTTCATCGTATCCAGGGCACACTCCGCTGAAAAACAATGTAAAAACATAACCAGCAAGATCTCCTTTTAGTCATACACAAAGATCTTTTTACTGTATTTTGTTTCCGTTTTACACAAACACACACACACACACACACATATATATATAATGTCCTAGATTGAAAAAAGTAATTTTCTCTAATCATAAACTAAACAGTGAGATTTCTCACAGGATCATTTCTGAAAAACTTTTGTTCAGTGTAATGAATATGAGCTAGTATCAGCTAATCCATCTGCCAGATAATCATAATAACATCCAATGATTCCTAAATTCTTTTTGTCTTCTTTTGTCTTTTATTCCATGCTCAAATTCAGGGAGTTTCTTATTTTACATCATATATTAAAATCATAGTCACAGGTAGCAAGGCACTTGGTTAAACATTTCAGTGTTTTTATTTATGCTATGGTTCATTGAAATTAATTTTTACAGTGATAAAAAACAGCATTTTCACAGTTTTAACTTGGCCTCAATAAGTACTATACCATCAGCTGGTTGCTGGAAGTTAATGTAGGCATATCCCAGAGATCTGCGGGTGATGATGTCCCGGCACACACGGATTGACATGATGGGTCCAGCAGGAGAGAATTTCTGGTAGAGCATGGCCTCTGTAACATCAGGATGCAGGTCTCCTACATACAAAGAAGCGAGGGGATACGCTTGTCCACTGCTGCTGTTCATCTTGGGTAACAGCTAGTTCAAGACAGAAAATAGATATGAGCGGTCCTTACTGAATAGAGTTTGTGTTTGTTCCAGATTAAAAGTTCAACAGTAGAAAAGCTACACTCTTACACACAAAGGCTATAGTTGCCAGTTTATTATGTACATCAAGTTACATCCAATGCAAACCTATACAATAGCTAGGGTTGCATAATTACTCAAAATGTTACTGAAATCACAATATGGCCAAGTGCAAAAAAAACCAAAACAACAATGTTTGGAAAAGACCCAACAAATGTCACATCAATTGTGATGCTAAAATGCTAATTCCCATTAATCAAGAGTCTTGTCATAATGGCACTATCTGTCAAAACAATCTCAATGATGATGTTGTTGTTGTTGTTGTTTTACCACATCGTGCACCCCTGATAACAGCTCTGCCCAGTTTCTACCTTTATGAAAGTTATTATTCTGTTTTTGTTTGAACGTTAGCTACTAAGCTACAGTTTCACTAACTTATAAAGTGCATTCATCCAACTGCAAAGAGTAGGAAAAAAATAATCTTAGATTAGTCCCTGCTTGGAAAAAGGTTTTATAATGTGCATATGGCTGGTTAAGATTTGTTTTTACTATAAATCACAATGCAGGTAGAAACGTGGACGATTTATACACTCAATCACCAGTTTATTAGGTCCATCCCATTTATATAAATGAGGGTGGAGTAAATAACACAAACATCTCTCTGTATAATCCACAAAATACATCCTCCAAAATGATCCTGAAGTTTCATCAACACATCTCAACAAGCAGTTTTAAACAAAAACTTAAAATTATGAAGATAGGATTAAAATACTGCATAAGTTTTGACTAGATGCCCCAAATAAAGTGGTAACTGAGTGCATGTATGGTTAATGGGGATCTTAATATGGAAAAAAACATGTCAAGAGAGAAAGGGTGTGACTCATGTTAACTTTAACCTAACGTAATTAAGTTTAATCACCTAATGATAACATATCTTAAATACACATATCAAGCTAGGGCTTCTGAAAGATGAATTAAAATTCATTAAAAGTTAAAAAAAATATTGATATGTTTGGCAAAAAATAAAATAAATAAAAAAACATTTGTAGAGCTAGCTAAAGTTAGCTAAACTTACACCCTTTCTTTGTGAACTTCACATCAACACTGCTGCAGGTGAAGCAGCCAAATCCCAATTAAACACACGGATGGATTATCGCTTCAAATCAACGTTACTTACAGGTTTTAAATGGCCAGTGCGTCGTAAATCTGAGGTATGACTTTTACGTGCAGCAGGTTGTGAGCGCCGATCACACTTTTCCACAAGGGCGGGAGGTTGTTTTCGTTTAATTATGGCCGTGGAACACCTGCCTCGCTCCTCCGCGTATCGCTGTTCCAATTAAGCTTGTGAGAAGGCTCTTGCGTGTCACTCCGCGATGAGAACTAGTTCTCGCACTCGACGGGGCTAAAATTCGTTAAAAACCCGCCCTCTAGTGGCAAAGGGAAGGCGGAGACTTGTCACACGAATCTTAGTGATTTTCTGCTATCTTTATTTAAAAAAAAAAAAAAAATTCCTTGCCAGGATTTAATTAAGAAAATACTCCTTGTGAAGAAAAATGAAGACGTAATTTGCCTGTTATCTTAAACGAAACTTTATTTCACTGAATGGTCTTTGACACTTTCCTATTTCTTACATGTATAGTGAAACTAGAATGGTTTTAAGATACATAAACACAAAGCTAGAATTACACCAACCATTGTTTATCTCCATTTCGTCATTGCTTTTTAGAGCTATTCTAAATTTTCACAACCACGTGTGTGCACTGGGTAATAGACTGTTACAGAAGCAAATTTTTAGCCATAAGACTTGTCAGTAAAAACAAAGCAAGTAGATACCTGATATACAGACAGGCTTCGTTCCACATTCACTAACTGCATTTTTCATCAAGCATAATAATAAACTGACATGATTTTTTTTTTTTTTTTCAAACATAAGATTATTTCAATTCATTGGAGCATTGTCAGAATAAACAGACTGTCAGCTATAATGTGGAATGGTGTCTTCAACTACAATATGTGGAATGTAGTGGTGATACATGGTATTGTGACACTGAGCTTCTTTTCCAAAGTGATGGATTGGGCTTCTCCGAATTGCACCTTCAGAATAGACCTGATTTTTGAGGCAATCATTCACACCAGCAATCTTTTAACAGCAGAGAAATGCACCTGGGGTAAAAACTGAGGTCGAGATTTAGCTATTTGGGTTCGTCTGGTCTAACTCGTTCTTAAGTTTTTTCTAGAAACAAGCAGGTGCTGCCACCATAATGAAAATAGAGGCTGCAAGAGAAAGCCAGGCACAGAATTTTTTTTGTTTTGCTTTTTTTTTTTTTTTTTTTGGAGAAAACAACCGCTTTAAGAGGAATATTTTTGCAAGCAGGATCGATACAGTGTGGTAAGACATTTTTTTTTTCAATTAACATCAATAAAAGGTTACTTTAGGTTTTACATACAGATGATAGTCAATCTTGCAAAATACATGGAACCACATTTACGCACATACAATTTCCATTGTACTGAGATCAAGCAGCACCTGAACAGTGAGTAAAACTACAATGACAATCCATACTTAGTTTCAAAAAAAAAAAAAAAAAAAAAAAAAAACCCCAAGAAAGGATCACTGCCTTTCCAAAAGCCTAATAACGTGGAATGTCTGATGTCTGAACAAATCTAACATGACAATTTAAGGGGTCCCTTAAAACTTTTGAAACTGTGAATTTGTGAACATGATCAAGGAGCATTACACCAAGATGTCAGTGTCACAATACAGCCTGCCTCCTTTCTGTATGAGCCCACAGCAGAATTGCAGTTAGTTGAATACAGGATTGTACGTGTGTCTGGAAAATTCAAACACAAAAATAAAACTGTTCTGGGTTGTGAAGCAAATGGGACGCCTACCATCACAGTGTTTGGTGGAAATCAACTGCCAGTTTAATTACCATACAATAAAACCTGTAAATATGAGGAATCACAAATAAGAAAGTAACAAAAAAAAAAAAAAAAAAAAGGGATGAAAAATGCACAACAAACCAGCTGGGACAAAGGGATTTGGAAGGACGACTAGAATTCACAACACCCCCCTCCCCCAGACCATACACACCATCTTTCTCATCCTTTCACACTTGCTCACTCGCTACATACATACATACATACATACAGACACACACACACACACACACACACACACAAAGCCGACAAAAAAAAAAAAACAGCAACATGGACTCACTAATCAATACAACATGTTTCCACAAAGTGACTGAATCTGCTAACTGAAAATTACCCTGTCACCTCACAGTGAACTGAGAGGGGTAAACTAGTTGGTCAGGAGCAATTCAGACTGCTTGTCATACAGAAGTGGGAGGAGCTGATGGAGTGGAGGGGGATGTATATAAGCTGTCTGTGTTTAAGATAAGAGTGTAGGTGGATTAACAGTGCAATTCCATTAGTTTTCCCCGTCTCCGGTCTCTCCCTCATCTGCCTGGTTTTCTGATGTCCACAGCTGGGAACAGAGTAAAAAGAAATAAAGATGTTATGATTTGCTGTGAATAATACATCAAGATCGATCAGAGGCAGAACAGCATGTGGCTTAAAACTCACAGTCAGGTTGTCCCTTAGTAGTTGCATGATCAGGGTGCTGTCTTTGTAAGAATCCTCGTTCAAAGTGTCAAGTTCAGCGATGGCTTCATCAAATGCCTGAAATACAAAAGATTACGCTTGTTATTTAAACTCCCCCGAACACTGTTAGGCAGGGACAAAACAACCAAACAACCTTTAGTTCTGACTCGACTAAAATGTTCTTCCTAATATATGCAAGTACTTCAATGTGCGCAAAAATTTTCTTTGAAAACACAATTAAATTGTAAAAGATTTCAAAAACATCAGTCCATACCGTTTTAGCCAGGCTGCAGGCCTTGTCCGGGTTGTTTCTGATTTCATAGTAGAAGACTGAGAAGTTGAGGGCCAGGCCAAGCCGGATAGGGTGTGTTGGCTGCATCTCCCCCTTGCTAATTTCAAAAGCTTGCTGGTACGCCTGCTGGGAGTTTTCCACTGTATCTTTAGGCAGAAACAGAAAAAGAAAAAAATAAAATGACCATAATTTACAGAACATGTTAAAGCAGGATTAATTTTGATTTTTTTTTGGCCACTTGGGGGCAGCTGAATAAGCAAACAACTGACATATGTCACATTATTATTGAAATGGCAGATGTGTTAGTCAAACAGTCACTGATGACACTAGCAGTAATTTGGAATCATGTTTGTGTCCACATTGAAAAAGAAGTCCAATATTCACTCTCCTTCTAGCTCTGTTTTACTCCCCACCAAGTCCTGAGGGAATATCTCACTCTTTCTGAACTAAAGATTAGAAGCCATTTGTTTAAGGGCAGGTGGTCAACTGTCTGTATATTTTTTTTTTTTTGGGGGGGTTGCTTTGTTTTTTCTGGGTTCTATTTTTTGCTTAAAATAAAACATAAAAAAATAAAACAGCTGCTTACTGTTTCTGGAAACAATGAGAGTGAACCAAAATAATTCATTGTGGGCTGTAAAAACCAAGAAATTAGCTTAAAAGACGCTACAAAGAGCTGAGGGGAAACTGTAGTTGGTTGGTGCTCTGTGGCCTGTTCACTTTGAGCGACACCTTTCACATTACATAGAGTTATTTGACCCTCTGTTATAAAAATATTTATTTTTGCAGCTTTAAGCACATTGTGTTACAGCACAAAATTCTAATGTAAATCACGTCCTCACTTACCCTTCTTGGCATCCCCAGATGCAACCTCAGAGAGGTATCTATAATAATCGCCTTTCATTTTCAGGTAGAACACCTTGCTTTCAGCAGCAGTTGCGTTGGTAATGAGAAAGTTGTCCAGTAGCCCCTGAAAACAACGACAGAGTTTTAAAATTTTATGAAAATCAGGTTAAATAACACACACGCTCACATACACACACACACACAAAAAAGTACATTAAGTTGAACTGTCTTTAAACACCAAAGAAATTAGAGACTCTTACGAGCACATCACGGCAGATTTCCTGAAGCTCAGATTCAATCTTCTCCCGGTATTCACGTGCCATCTGCTGTTTTTTGTCATTGCCCTCAGTCTTATTCTCGATGCTGGAGATGACGCGCCAGGATGAACGGCGTGCGCCTACCACATTCTTGTAGGCAACAGAGAGAAGGTTGCGCTCCTCATTTGACAGCTCCCCACCTTGCTCCGTCACCGACTTCATGGCTGCGGCCATGTCATCATAGCGCTCAGCCTGCTCAGCAAGCTTGGCCTTCTGTACCAGATCGTTCTTATCCATTTTCTAGACTGAGGAAAAAGAAAATACAGCATTAGAAGTAGTTAAGTGTAGTTAAAAAAAAAAAAACAGGAAGAATGATTCACCATCACATTGTCCACACACCAGACATACCTGTGTATGTGTTATAAAGTGATTGTATTTCACTTTGACAGACCAGATCTTTTAAAGTAAGGAAACTACTGGATTCAAAAGGAAAGTGAGGATAAGCAGTGCGAACTGGGCCCCTTTACAAGTGGGTCAACCATACACAATCACTGGCTAAGGTTAGCTGCTAGCTAGTTGATAGCGTCCTCCAATCCTGTTTCCGTCTTTGTCGTTCTTCAACTATCCGTGCATGAAAACAACTGAATCCACACCGCCAACAACAATAATGTCAAATGTAATATTCACAGGGGTTTGTTTGGGGTTTTTTTGGTTTTCTTTACTGGCTCGTTTTCACGTTGCTTGAACCGACACCTTGCTACACCAGCCGAAGCCTTCCCGGGTCAGGTTTTTAATGCCCTCCCCTAATGTTGCGAGCAACGCTAGCGGGATGATACATTTCGCTAACTGATGTTAACGTTAGCTTGTAAACGCAAGCCGATCCGATTCATCATTTTGTGTATTTCCCACTCGATCAAACAACGACGTACCGCTGCTACTCTGTCGTATTCATGATATCACAAAGCGAGCGAAGTGACAAACAATTCCGTCGTCTCAATGCATCGTTACCTCGTTAGCTAGGCCAGCAAAAGCAACGACCGACTTTCGTCTTTAAAAAAAAAAAAAAAAAAAAAAAACCACGGTTGAGGGGTGTTGGCAATCAACATATGTCTTTTTTAACAAGCCACAGAAAATAAAATATTTGCACGGCGAGGTGTTACTTTCGCGTTTAATTCATTTTGAACAGCTGTAGCACGGCCCGCCCAGGCTGACGAGCCTGTCAGAACAAAGTGTCATGGAATCCGACCGTCGGTTAGCTCGCAGGCTAACGTTAGCTCCAACCCCCCTTTTAGCTGGCGTAGCGTTAGCATTAGCTTGTTAGCCGAGCGAGCTAAGACGCCTAGCCTTTCACAAACCCAGCTAGCCTGCTCCGCTAGCTTGACGGGCTTCTCAACAGGATTCAACCGGACACGATGAAACAGCGATTCTAGCATTGAGCCACGAATGAAAATGTGGTGTTATGCCGCGTTATTTGTGAATGCGAGATTGCTACACTTACAATATTGGCGGCTTTTAATCCTGCTTTTTTTTTTCTCTCTCTGGACGATTGCCTCCGTCCTCCGTCTCGCTCAGCGTTCAGGGCAGTACCACTTCCGTTACACTGGCACTTGTGTTTCCTCTTTTTTCAACACACATCTGCCTTACGTAATGCGACCATTGCGCTCATGTGCTAAAGGAGATCATTAATACAGCCAGACTTAAAATTAATAGGTATGTACGCTTACATTATGTTTGCTTTTTAAACAGGCTTTATTAAAAAAAATAAAAATAAAAAAATAAGGACCATGCCATGAATTTAACAATATGCTGATTTATTTGTACTCAGATGGTTATACGAGTTTTTTTTATTTATTTATTCAGACTTGATTGAAGCAATCAGTGCACATTAACGTAGCTGCTGATTTTTTTCTGACATTCTTGTCGGCTGTGGCTTCCTGTTTTAGTTACTTAGACAACTTTTTTTTTTTTAAACAATTGGACAACCCACTTCTGCTTTAACATTAGAGCTGTCTGCACCATTTAAACACATTACACAACTATATTAACTATACTATATTGTAGACTAATATTGGGGATCATTGTGTGAATACATTGCATCATTAAGTGTGGCACTGTAAGAAAAGTGTAAGAAAGCTCATTTTGCTTTCCATTCTGCACAGCAAGGTGAAAGGTCAAGGTCAGTGAGAGCAGGGCTTCAGTGTTTTGCTCCATACTTTAGCAGTTGAGATATTTGTCAGTGCAGGGTCTTGAACCTGATCCAGTTGAGGACTGATTTCTGTTATTAAGAGTAAAGTAAAACATCTTTAAACCTTATGACATTTTCCTGCTGGCGCATTGTTTGATCTTTGCCTGAGTGCATTTGACAAAAGTGCTAACTGATCCGATCAATAATCATTTTTGCACAATAAAGAATTTAAAAGTTGAACTGTTGAAGCACCCTGATAGCCCTCCTGGTAGACCCAGTGCCCCACGTACAAAGGCCGAATCCTTGCTGCAACGGCCATGAGTTCAACTCCAACCTGTGGCCCTTTGCTGCATGTCACCCCCCCGTGTCACTCTTCAGCTATCATTGTCATTTAAAGACACTAAACTACCCCAGAAATAAATAAAAGATTAAATGTTAATCAAAACTGCTTCATGATTAATTTTCTGTCAATCACCTTATTGATTATTTGACTAATTATTTCAGCACTATATGACAATGAGCTACATTTTGCCCATAAGTGACTGTATGCAGAGTATCTGTGATGTAAGTAGTTGTACTATCTCTCTGCAGAGGGGAAGCTTGTATATTTTCCAGGTCTGAAGTTTTGACACGTCACATATGTTGTTAATCCATGTCTGTTAGAGAAAAGAGGTACCACTATTCATTTCAGATTTAAAGACACAAAACTACATCATCTAATGGAAAACTGAGTTACTGTTGAAGACATTTTCTAACTGTCAAGCAGCTTGAAAGCTGGCATGTTCATCATAATTCAGAAAAGAGCTGCACATGTTCATCTCTGGCAAACTGATTAAGAAACAAACTAAAGAAAAATCACCCTCAAAGATGGCTGCTTCTTCAGAAATATAGTCACTTATAATGAGGGAACAGCCCTTTCCTAAAGAGACAGAGTGTTTTAACTGCTGTTATTAAGTTCAAACTGAAGTATGGAGTTAAAAAAGGGACTTATTCAAAATGATTTTCTCCCCAGCTTGGTGCTTGCTTTGGCAATTCACATTCACAAATAACTACATTTTTCCCCCCATCAATCACCGGTACCCACTGTTTTTCCAGTAACAACACTCCTTTGTCACTGAAAGTAAAATGTAAAAGCAGAGTTCATTAGGTTTACTTAATGATTTTCCTACAATATTTTAATAATCACTTTGGGTCATTATGTTCTGCTCATCATCGACAGACACTTGTCCTAAACATACAGTATATAGTCTTTACAATAATCCTGACCACTGAGAGCAACACAAACACAGCATGTATTGAGTTAAAGTTTGTTTCCTTTTCTTACTCAGCAGTATACTGGCAGCTTAATAAAAACTGGATGGAAAATTTTCCTGCTCACATGTACCTCAGATTCCAGCCTAGCAGACAGCACTCTCCTCTCTGACCAGCAGCTAAGACACAATGATGCAATTAAAGACTTTAATTTTTACATCTGTTATGCTCCCATGGATACTCTCTTCTGCAGCAAAAGATGAATACATGGAAGTAAGAAAACCTAAGGTAAATATATATTTCGGGGGTTTATACACTGTGTAAATGAGTGGGTTGAAGAAATGCATGAAAGTGTCGAGTTGGGAGGAAAAGTGGAGCTATTATGAAGATTTCTTCTTTTTACAGAAAGACATTGTAAGCTTTCCAGACTACGGTATGCTCCAAGACTCTGACCCAGCAGTAGTTCCAAAAGTCGATGGTAAGATTTGTTTTCACAGATAAATAGTTTTCAACAACTGTTTCAAAGCCGATTATGCAACGCTTGCTGAGGCATTCTTCCACATTTTTGTGAATGTAGCTAAAGCCCGTATTATGTAATAATGGGGCTGATCAAGTGTCCTCATCTAAACTGTGTGTAGTGCATTTTAAGCTGCACAGTCTCGTTGCTGAGACCAGTTAGCCGACTTATCCAAAGGACAAGTTAATGAGAAAAGGATTTTTCTTAAAAAACAAGGTGATAAAAACAGCATTGTGATCTTTTTCAGAGTTGCCCACATGTCTGCTGTGTGTTTGCCTGAGTGGATCTGTTTACTGTGAGGAGGTGTCCCCTGAAATGTCAAGCGTCCCGTCACTGCCAAAGGAAACAGCGTATCTCTATGCACGTTTCAACAAAATCACAAAACTAACCAACAGAGACTTTGCAGACATGGGTAAATAAAAGTCCTTATAACAGTCAGCTAATTATCTTCTTCAGCGAATGCCATCTTTGTCAGCTCGCTCTCTTTGTTTTTGTTTTAATCTCCAGCCACTTTAAGAAGAATTGACCTAACGGGGAATCTCATCTCCGAGATAGAAGATGGAGCTTTTTCAAAACTTCCCAATCTTGAGGAGCTCAGTCTTGCAGAAAACAGACTGACTAAACTTCCCATGCTGCCCACCAAGCTGGTGTCGTTCAGTGCCAATTTCAACAGGCTTAAAACCCAGGGTGTAAAGGCAACTGCTTTTAAAGTAAGTTAAGCCCACCGATCTCATGTCAAAATGCTGTAGACGTTATGCACTTTGCATGTGTTCAGATGTTTAATATAGAAAGCAGCCTAATACAAAACAGCGGACTTTTGTTGTTGCAGAAGCTCACAAGACTGGCATACCTCTACCTTGGAAACAATGAACTGACTGCAGTGCCCCAACTTCCAGAGTCTCTTCACGTTGTGCACCTGCATGTAAGTTCATCTCTAATTCACTGCAATCACAGCAATTAATCAGAGAAGCTCTGTAGAAGCAATTAGATTGCTTTCTGTCTGCTGAGCTGGTTGTCGCTACATGATGCACCAATTTGTGTCTTTGGATTGGTCTCCTGTGTCTGTTCTGCAGAACAACAAGATCTTAAAAATAACGGATGAGACGTTCTGCAAAGGCAACAACAGTTACTACATCCGGACCAACATGTACGAGGTGAGACTGGACGGGAACCCCATCATGCTGTCGATGCACCCTAACAGCTTCATCTGTCTGCAGTCTCTCCCCCTTGGACGGTACAACTAAAATAACCCTAGCATGGATAGAGGTAAACCTTGGGGGGAGGAGGTCTGTGTAAAATGAAGGATGCAGATACACAGATAGTAAAAATAAAATTTGGAAAATACAGTTCTTAAGTTACATTTTATATACTCAAATCTACCGTACAGTTCGAGAACAGTTTTTATAATTACACAGGAATTATATAGTTACAGAACAGAAAGGCAGACAAGCAGAAGAAAGAGCTTTTTTTTGTTTCTTTTTAAATGCTCTCTGCCAGTATTAAACACATCTGTGTAAAATCATCCAAGATGTCTCTACAAACAAAGACTCTTTTTTTGTATTTTTTCATTTGTTACATTGAGCTGAGATTGTTTTGTCTTGGCAGGTGCTATGCAACATTTTTAAACACATCAACATAGACTATAATATAAGACATTGTTGATATGTATATTATTTCATTATTTCATTGTTACATTTGATTTCACACTAGTGGCATCATTACTGCTAATGTTTCTTAAACTGAAGATCATATTAACAATAAAACCTGCATGTTGGAAGTGATTTCTCCATCAGCCTTTCACTCTTAATTACATTCCTAACGGTGACATAGTTGTTGTAACCCAGTAATATGCTATAAAGTCCGTTCCAGCCTGTTGGAAACAATTAGGAGTCCAGGAATGTGTCCTTAGACGACACATGTGAAGTCCACATTAAACCCGACCACGTTCACTTGGCTGCCGGCTCATTACGAACCATCAAACCATCTGCTATCTTCTGCTCGTACTCCCGCTCTGATTGTTTTCTCCGGTAGACATCGTCTGGAAGAAGGAAAACAGAACGAACAGACTGAAATGAGACACCTGTAATATAGGCAGTTTTGATGGTGAACTATTGAGACTATATTCTGAATGGTTGATGCTGGTCACCCATGTCTTATTTACAATAGACCTTTTAAACAGCGGACAGGTTGAAGAAAAGCACAGGTGTTACTAATAATATTAATGATGGCTTTGTCTTCCACGACACTGTAACAGTGAGCCAGCATGCACAATATACCTTTTTCCAAAGCGGGCAATTTGGCTTGTCACAGCTGGAAAAGCAAAGGTGTAATTAATAACATTAATGATGACTGCATTCTATTTAGGTGAGCCAGCTTCAGGATGCTGGCTCATCGGTATGGCTTACTGATGATTTCACCTGTGCTTTTCCTAATATGATAAATCAAAATGTCTACTGTGAGAAAAAAACCTGGAAGTCAGTTATGATTTTTTTTTTTTTTATACATATATTTCCACTAGTTTATCCTAATGTGAAATGTGAAAAAAGGCCTTTAAGTTATCCTGCAGATTTTGGAAAAAGTAAAAACAAGAAACTACTTACAAGCTGAGGAATAAAACTAGGGATAGGAGATTGTATTCTGTATCCCTACATGGCCTCAGAATACTACAGGATAAAATATGCAGGGCAGCTTTTTTTTGGTTTTTATACACAGGAGGATTTTAATCCTTTTAATTCTCGTGAAATGGCACATTTGAGCACATCTGGAATAAAGGGATGTGGGTTCAGTGAGAGTACAGACACATTAGGGTTATTTTTAAATTCTTTTGAATGAGCATAACACTCTCTACAGGTGTAGCTACAGACGCGTCACTGCCATATCGACAAAGTGATAAGCTGTGGTGAAGTACATTTACTCAAGTACTGTCAAGTTTGAGTTACTTTATATGAGGTTTTTCGTTTTATTATACTTAGTACTTCGACTCTGCTACATTTCAAAATATTGTACTGAATTTATTCAACAGCTGCTGTTACTAGTTGCTTTGACTTTTTTTTTTCATCAGTTTATAACATATGATGTACTTTTATGCTACTAAACAGAACACAAAATTGTGGGGTTACACCTGTACCAGGTACAACATTAAAATGTTGCTTAGACACGAATGCATCGAAACTTAAAATCCAATAATATGATTATAATAATATGATCAATCATAGATTAATAACTTATCAAGCAAAAATGCCAAACATCTCTAGTTCCATAACATATATATAACATTGAACAATCCAATATCTTTAGGTTTTAGACTCTCTGACAAGAGAAGATATTAAATTTTTGGTAGACAAGTAACTGATTAACCCATAAATATATATAAATATGAATTGATAATAAAAATTGCAGCCCTATAATATAATAAAACACGTTGAAATGGGCCATTCTTCATACTGAGTACTTTCATTCTATTTGTTATACATTAGTACAATTTTGATTGCAAGGATACATTGTGGTATTGTTAAAGAATCCAAATTAAAGTATATTGTGCTATTTATTTACAGCAGTCTGACCCATCTAACTGCCTGTACTGCCATGTGTTTACTTTAAAATGCCTGTTTTTTTTTTTTTTTTCCCTCCATATTTCTCTCACTTTTTCCATATTTCCTAATGACAGCAGAGCAGAGGAGAGGTGAGAGAGCCTGCAGTAGGTTGTAGGAAAGTTTGAGGACATATTTGGAAGGTCAACGAGGGTGATGTGTCCCAAATCTGTAAACAAGCACAGTCCTAACAGTAGGCCCACTGTGACATCGTGGCAACATGGTCATTTTCGTTTAAGAAACAGCTTGCCAGACAGGAAGTGCTTTAAATTCAGTTCAGACTGCTCTCACCTCGCAGGTTTTAGTTTGTTATTAAATTAAAGTAGTTAACTTTTCACCAGGTAACAGATAGCAGGCTAACAGGCTAACATGAGTCCTCCTCACCATGCTAACACTACGGCTTAATACCAAGTCAAACCAAGGTTTTACTATTAAAAAAGAAACTCCATTTTGTCGTTTTACACTCACAGAAAGTCTCTTTTCCTATCCTCACGTTGATCATGATCCACTCCATGACACCTCCGATGCAAAAGAAGATGGGAAGGAACCTGTACGTCCCGAGACGACTTTTACCCGGAACCAGGTCCAGGACATACTTTACGGTATTACTCCTTTTAAACATGCTGGCTAACAACGTTACAGACGCCGTGTGTCGGTAAACTGTAAGTGTGGGGGGGTAAACTCTGGCGGTGGGGCTGTTTCAAGGATAGCGTGGACCTTACATGTCCTTTAGTAACGTTATGACAGCAATGGGAGAGAGAGAGAGAGAGAGAGGGTGCGCTCATTTTGAGACCTGGCACCTAGCAACAGAGCGGAGTTGTATGGAATGTAGAGGAGAACCAACGGCAGCTCGGTGTTGTCATGTAAAACGAACTCACCCAAGAAGAGTCGTAACTTCCGGTTGCGTGTATGAGCGATTCCTTATACATTGTGTTTGGTTGGTTCAAGTTAAAATGGGAGTTATAATGGTTTAATACTTAAACCCCTTTTAAGATTAATGCCAAAAATATTAATAAAATAATAACATTTTGAATGTGAGAAAAAAAAATTGTGAACAAATCTATGGATACATTTTAAATAAAAGATTTTCTATGAGCAACATAACAGAAAGGAATTGTTGTCACTGGAATAATGTCCACCTTTACTGAATAAAGAGATGATCACTGGCTCTGTACTGATGTTGAAAAACAGTAATGATCAGACATTAGTTTGTTGTGTAATTCTTATGCTGAAAATAATTGGGCAGTCACTTATGTTTACTGATATGGGGTTAAGAAAATTATTAAAGCATGACCATCAGCATTGCTTGAAAGCTTTTTGTATGGTTTGTCAGATCAAATTATTTGTGGAGTTTCTCATGCCTTTTTTCGATGGATGGAAATCAAATGATTCCACGGGGCTGCACTGGCATACAAAAAAATATGTGACAATATAGTTTAACACAGTTAGTAATTGCTCCCACTTATTTGTAACTGTTGAATTGTAACTGGATTTACTAAAACATTTTGTTCCCACCATTCAATTTACTCCATACTGCCATATTTGATTTGTCCTTCGCAACAGTGAATGAGTGAAGGCATGAAATCCAACTGGGAGCTTGGCGTATGTACATCTCTGCCAGAAAACATTTTCTAAAAATATTTCAAAAATGATGCGACATTGCTACAATACTGATGGTGGGATTACAATAACACAATTTGTCATGTGTGCAAAAATATCATCAACTTAAGATGAAAAGTTCAAACATAAAGCAAAATTGACAAATACACAAATGGGTTTATTTTGGCTGGAATGACCAAACACATCACTGTTGATATGAGCTCTAAAGTGTAACAGTAGGACATAATACTACAAAGCGCACACAGAAGATACATGTACATACACAGGACACTCAGACACATGCAACAACAACTAGGGTCTTAAGAAATAGTACCATATAATGAGCTAATAGAGAGCTAAAAGACTAATTTTAAGATCTACTGTAAACTCACAGAAAGAAATTGGGCTAAAGAATATCATAATTTATTATAATTTTAAAAAAAGGGTACCCTCCTGACAATTTGGGCTCTTTGCTCAGTATCTCTTGTCCAAAATATGGAAAAGACAGCTTGTGTATGAGCTACAAACCTTTTACAATCTCCTCTTTTTTTCCTTTCTAAATTTACATTAATGGATGTTAAGATGTAGATCTGATACTGTATGTAGGCATATAGTTTCAAAACCTGGTTCCCTGTTCACAATCATTTTATTACTCACTTCAGAATAAAGAGATCACAATCCTATAAAAATCAATGTAACCACATTTTTAGCATTATTAGGGTATAACAGTGTCTCTACATGGATAGAATCATTGCTATAGGGTCTTTCTGCTTCATAAGGAATGTTGTTTTTGCTTTGTAGAGTTCAAGAACGGTCAGATATATATGTGTATATAGTTGTAGAACAGATAATAAAGTGTTATGCTAAGATAACACTTGAATAGGTAAATAAATCAAGAATTCTCTTTTTTTTTTTTATTTAATGCTACCTGTCTGGACTTGTGCACTGTACCACTTTGTTCAAAATTAGGGGTAAAAATCATTATTAGTGATACATTACTGAAACAGAGGTCAATTTTTTTTAAATCATGATTTGTGTATTATGAAGACAAATCAAACCGTAATGTCATCCACAACAACTGTGCTGTGCCTCAGTCTTCAACTTTGTGAGCTGGTCTGCAAAAAGTCCAGTGATGCTCCACCGTGTTCTCGTTAGCACGCTCACTCATGTGATGCACACGCGTGTTGCGGATGGTGAAGCCCTGTTTCATTATGTAGTCCATGAGGTGAACCCTTAGGGACACCTCTTGGTGGTAGTCACATGGTCCGAAGGTGAAGGACACCTGGCAGTCTCTGGTGTCCATCATGTGTTTGTTCCACTTGGTAAAGTTGTTGGAAATACCTTCCAGCAGACCGTGAACCTTTGTAGTTATGGTTAGCTGCGTGATGATGACGGCGACTGGGTTTGAATATTTTGAGAGTTTCCGAGTGCTAGAGAGCTCCACGACCTGCTCGAAGATGTCGGGAGGGTACAGAGGCTTGGGATCACTAAGGCACTGGATCAAAGGTTCAATCTGGTAGAAGTCCGCCTCTTTACGGAGGAGGTCTGTCTCTGTGAAGTCCATGGGGAGCGTGAGCTCAGACGTCCGCAGGAAGTTCAGGATATACCGGAAAAGTGTTCCATCGCGATCGATGAAATAATTCCCTTGGGAATCACGAGTGGTGGGGAAATCTCCCCGGAACATGGCACCCAGCATGGAGTCTGGATAGCGCTGCAGGGTGGATAAACTGGTGGTGTACATGTGGCCTCCCACGTTCAAGGTAACAGGAGTAGTCATCTAGGGCAAAAAGGAACAGAGAACAGGATGAGAATCACATGTTTTTGTTAAGTGATAGAAAGTTAGCATCCTGCAGTTGTGGGTGATAACATGAACAGTGTGAAGTTCCCTCACTAAAATAAATGTTATTTTGTAATTTGGTAATGGTGCTGTTGAATTGCTCCAAATCTCTCTAAAATATATCTAAACATTATACCCTTATGAACATTACAACCTTCATGAAGGAAGGATTTACCGCAAGGATGCTGTATCAGACTGCGTTCGTTTTTGATTCTTAATGTAAAATAAACTGACAACAGAGTGAATTAAAAGGTCCAGTGTGTAACATTTAGGATCCTGCAGAATTGGAATATAATATTCATAGGTATGTTTTTATTAGTGTGTAATCACCTGAAAATACGTTGTTTTTGTTACCTTACACTGAGACGTTTTTATCTAAAGAGGGAATGGGTCCTCTTCGACAGAGGCCGCCATGTTGAACCGCCATGTTTCTACAGTAGCCCAGAATAGACAAACACTGGCTCTAGATAGGGCCTTTCCCATTTTTCGCAAGTTTCACATACATACTTGGAGGGCTGATCTGTATTCAAACGGTTGCAATCTGCGTCTTCACCGCTAGATGCCGCTGAATCCTACACACTGGTCCTTTCACATTAAGCCATCAGCCAACATTTCTATAGCAGCAAAAAAAAAAAAAAAAACAGCTGACATTGCTCTTATTCTAGTCTGACTTCTATCCATCTCTTACCCTATGGCCCCAGTCTCCATTATCCATTTGTTGAACAATACCCACTTGGTCAGAACCAAATAGAGAGGGAACAGATACGGTTTTGGCTTACTTCAATTCTACCTGTGAAAAAACAGTCACGTTAACATGAGCTGTAACAGAGTTATGCAAAATGTGAGGGACACAATCATGCAGACTTAAGTCAAGTCATGTAACTAGCACCTCTGCGTGTGTGTGTGTGTGTGTGTGTGTTGAACTACACAAGTAATGATCTACCTGGGAGCCTGTGTACTCAAACATACATACTGTATTCAAGCACTTGTGAGTTATATTATTTCCCGTCCCGCAGTGTGAGCTGACTGGATACACGTTTCTTTAATAACTTGTCAGGGTACTTGCTGTTAAAGTGGCAGTCTGCTTTTGACAAGTGGAAGAAAAAGGAAGTAAATCTAAACATCTGCATGTCCATAACAGCTGACAAACCCCATCTACTGAACAAGATAATGGAATATGATTTTCTTTTTAAATAGCTTCAGAAAAGCTACTAAAGTTAAGATGTTTTTTTGCAAGGTTAAGATTTAACTTTGCATCTCAAGAGTCTTTATGACAGCAGAGGATGATCCATCATTAAAGATCAAAATACCAACCCAATGGAAAGTGAAACCTGGCGCTACTAAATGAACATAAACCCATTAATTTACCTCTCGTTAAGTTACCCACTTATACAGCAACCGTGTGACTGAACTACCTAACGTTGATGAAGAGGTGGAGGCTAGTGAAGGCAGCTAAGTTAATGTTTGCTCAATAGAGCTAGTGTTAAAAAAAAAAAAAAAAAGTAGCCATCCGACCTCTTTTCACTCTCTGCTCTGAAGATGAAACAAGCTGACTTATGAGATTAAGTTACATCGCAAGCAACAAAATGTGTTTTTTAAAAAGGTAAAACTGTGTTAATACGTTAAGTAAATCCGGCTTGGAGGCACCATGTCTGGTGGCGTTAAACACAAAGCGACTACCACACTGGAAATGTAGCCTGTTAGCTTCCTGCTTGCTAACTAGCGAGCTAACCGAGCTAACAGTCCACGAGCCATTGACGCTTACTACTGAGGTTAACGCCGGGGCTCTTAATTAGACTACCCGGAAGAAACATAGACGTGAAAAAACAAAGCCTTACCTGCTCGCTTTCTTGCCTACTTGTCTATTTTTTTTTGTGTGTGTGTATGTGTGTGTGTGTGTGTCCAAGAACCGCGGTCTGCGGTCGGCATGTAACGGTGCAGCCGGACAGTCGCTGATGTTTGCCGCTGGTCGCACCGGGCAGCTGTGCTCGGCTCCAGGCTGCAGCAAAAATTACGCACACAAGGAGGGTGAAGGAGGGGAGGAGGTCCTCCTGCAACCACAGGCACCTCTGCATGAATACATGCACACATCCGAACACACTCATATACTAGCTTTTATTATCATGGTGATTTAAGTTTACATTACAAATTAAACGCGATTTATTTCTCTTAAGAGATGCTGGTGCACTACCCAACCCCTTGCTTACTGTCTTAATGTAAATGTTTGAAGCTTGGACATCTGTATACATATGCATGCATGTCACGTATAAGGGACATGTGAGGCATTGCAGTGGAAAGAAATGAGTACAAGTCATTGGGTTTCAGGAGGATTTCTTTGTGCCACCCCTGGCATCTTGCTGCATGATGATGAACTCCAGGATGAGTTTGGCTGTCCGACATGGCCTCTCCATTACCACAGAGTGTCCACAGTTCTCCAGCAGGTCCACCCTGCAGCCAGGCAGCACCTCTGCAATGACTGTAGCTCCAGAGACATCCACCACCTTGGACAAATGCAGAGACAATGATCATGTCTATGTGGCTGAAGTTTCTTTTTTCAGGCCAAAGCAGCTAGAGAAACCTGAGCCACCAGCCTCAAGTTACAGGTTGGTATACAGCCACATGAATCTTCGGGTGCATTTAGAAGCAAAAAGCTGCAAGGTAATCATTCTGGTATTTATAGAGGCTTTGCTGAATCACCGCATTAGTGGAACAGCATGCTTTACCTGGTCTTGTTTGCCCCATATCACTTGTAAAGGTGCAGTAATCAGATGTACGTGCTCCTGTAAGGCATATCTTGAGTTCTCACCAACAATCTCCATAAATACTGATTGAAAAAGGAAACAAAATCACTGGTTGGTTCACATGGACTATACTGTACTTACATGGGAAATCCTAATTATTTTCAGACAAACGTGCACTAACCTTCTTGGTAAAATGTGTTGTGGGGCTGCCGAACATCTACCAATCCTTGAAGAATCTAAACAATGAAAACACACGTTTAAACATCCACAAAATGTAGCTACATTTGTCTGTGAGTGCAAACAAAGTGAAATCCACAGTGCTTTCCTTTTCAAGTGTGGACCTGACCTGCTGAGGGATTTTAAAGCGAACGTGAGAACAAAGTCTGAACATGTCTTCCATCTCCTCGGGTGTAGTTGGGATCAGCGGGATATTTAATGTGTAATTGCTGTGCTCCAGGTCCTGCAGATGATTGTCAAATTTGGTCTCACATGGGTGTCTTATACCTGCAGGAATAAAATAGTGTTTTCTGATTAGAAACTGAAGGGTGCACGCTCATATGTTGTTTTGAATGATGAATACTGGTGATCAAATGAAATGTCAGGAACAGCAAATGATTGTAGGCATGAAATTAATCCTCTGGGTGAGTTAATTTGCTTTTAAAGGGAAACTCTACTTATTTAGTTGGGAGACTTACAAAAGACACATTTAAAGGAAGCACCTACAGTGTTAGATCCAACATTTCCCATAATGCAACTCAGTAAATGGAGACGGGTCCAGCAACTGCAGACTATGTGTGAGCCAATGGAAAGAGAGTAGTTTTTCCAAGGACTTCCTTTTCTGTCACAAAAGTATAAAAGCTAATCAGTTTCTACTTTTATTCTTAGTTTAGCTCATTTTCACTCAGAATGAGGCTGTAACAGGATCTTCTCTGTGAAAAAAAATGCTCCATTCTAAGTTAAATACAAATCCATGAAAGCCGCACAAAGAGTGAAACTTTATTGTATAAGGAGATTTCTTTGTTTCTGGATGAAGTACCTGTTTTATTCAGATCATACAGGAGTTAAAAAATACTAGAAATAGCTTTTTTAAATTTAAAACCCCTAACCCTATTTTTGGTGCAGGCAGTATAAGTTTAGGCACATATAATCTGAAATCAAACACTATCAACAGGGTATATCTATAATCAGTTTAACATGGTTTTATAGGGCTAACAGAGCTATGCTTCTCCAACAGGCAAATATCACCTACACAACCAGACTGTACATTTTAGGTAATTTAGCAAAAGTCTTTGGCAGAGAAACCCTGAACATTTTCAAATATGGCTAAAAGAAAACCAACAGAACTAACAGACGACCCTGCTCTGCTCCCATTGGCTCGCAGATAGTGTTTGACCCTCTGGGGTAAATGCCCACATCTTTCAAACTCCACACCCCAAGTTTGAAATGCAGATTTTGTGTTATAAATTTGGAGACCCCGAGCCCAAACCGAGAAAACCCAGGTGACATCACTAAGACATTTTTTTTAAACAAAAAAAAAAAAAGCTCCCTCCAGAGCCACAAAAGACACAAGAGTGCCTCTTTAAAGTGAAAAATATTGATTTCAGCATCTGACCTTTCTTTTGGCCAGACACTCAGATGCTCATTGATAATGTTGTACACACACACACACACACACACACACACACACACAAAGTGACTGACCATCTGGACAAATGAGAGTCATGCTGCAGATCTCTGACGAGTAGCACGCTGCGTAAACCCCGGCTACATTTCCCCCCATGGCGGTTCCAACCAGATGGAAAGGTTTCCTGTTTAAGCGAACGGTTTCCACAAACTGAGAAGAACAAAGAACAAAAACAGGTTTTCAGTGGAATGATTTCAGTACCTGGAAAAAAAATAAATAAATACACCCACATACTGAATTTAATTGCTCTCTCTGTTCAGTGTACCTGATGGATCCTTCTGACCTGCCCCTGAATGGAATAATCCTCTGTGTTGGTGCGTGTTGTTCCCTCATGGCCAGGCATGTCCACACACACAATGTGAAGATGTTTTGGTAGATACTAGAGTGGTAAAAGAGAGAGAAAGTACAGCCTGAAACTATTAATGTAGGCATGGAAGCCAAGAAAGACTGGCTGCTTATCCTTAGCCGTCTGGAGGATGTCCAAATTTGAATTTTTCATCTTGAATTTCACAGATCCACGTTGAACTTTATTTTTTGATGTGATTTTTAGAAATCTAACTGGACACTTAAATCTTCTACCCAAATTTGTGAAGCCTTGTGAACCAAAAAATAAACAAAACTTAAAATCAGGTTTTTGAAACAGCACCTGATCTGGAAGTATCAAAGAGGGGAATTTAAAACACCTAAAATCAAATGTGTCTTTTTTAAATACCATACATTCATTTAAATTTCAAAATAAAGTATTCATTAGTGATTCAATTTCTGTTAAGTTGCCTATAAGATTCAAATCTATAAGGGCCTTTTGTGCTTCCACATATATGTCCTTAAATTCCTTATAAACTAAGACTATTTATGTATAAAAAAATCCACATTTTACATTACTATTACGACTTAACAGCCTGTCAGCCTCTGTGTTTTTCTGTCACTGCTGGATGAGTGTTATCTCACAGCAACAAACTGTTATGTTTTTAGCGTTGCAGATCCCCTGACCTTGACAACAGTGAGCCATGTGTCTTTGTGAGCAGAGAAGCCGTGCAGCATTAAAATGGAAGGTCTCATCCCGGGCTTTCCTCTGTAGGTGTAACAGAAGCGATAACCGCCGCAGTCTGCGTAGCGCACCTGCAGGCCCAGCGTCCTCCTCCAGTACCTGTAAGGGAAGCAAGTGTGTCTGAGCTTACACACGCAGACATGACGTCACTGGGATTCAAATTTTGGTCGAGGGATAATGGATGCAAATTCTTATGAACATGTGTTGCCAACATTGGCATTTTCTTTCTGTTGCTGTTAAGATACATTAAGGGTTTCATGTTGAGGCAAATTTGTGATCTTGGGTGATATAAAAGCTCACACTTTAATGTTTATAAAAGGTCACATGAATCTTTTTAAAGGATAGGCTCACATTATTCAAGTCAATCTTAATCCACAGTCTGCAGACAGAACCTTTCTCTTCAATTTGAGTGATGGAAGACAAAATCCAGATTCCTCTTTCTGTGCAAAGATGCATTTGCAAGTACAGCTGAAACTAATATGAGCTACTGTTAGGTTTAAGCAGTCTGAGTTAAATCAAGTGGGTAACTTCCAAAGCTGCAGTCTTTTTAGAATGAAATTCCCCCAAGGAGGGATCTCTTTGTGGCTCTGAGGAAAAGTTAACGTGACCAAGAATGCTTTCAATGTAAATATGAGTGTTGTTTTGAGATGGCCTGTGCAGCGATATTGTTATATATATTGTTGTTGATATTGTTAAATATCTGCAGGTTGAGAATACAAATGATGTGTATTTTGATTAGAGGCATGTTCTGTCATTAGTGTTTGTTCTTTTTTATCGAATATTTGTGATGGAATCATCTTTGGCATTCACGTCAGGTATTGAACATACTAAGTGAAAGCCAGGACAACACAGTAATCGACCTTACCAGTAATATACTTTAATGAGTGCAGAGGGCCAGAGAAGGACCGAAGCAACAAAGGCCAAGATGGGAATAGCCAGTGTTCCCCCCGCAATGATAAACAGGTTCACCACGTCTAGATCAGCTGCCATGGCTCACCTAAAAAAATACATACAACACACACATTACACACACACGCAGCATCTCATAAGAATAACACGTCAGCAGAGGCAAAGTCAGAATCCAACATCCATTCAATATTATAATAACGCACCAAAATAAAATGAAATATCTTACCATGCCACAAAATGCTTTTTCAAAAATATAAAAACTTACTTTTCAGTAGATTTTTTTCCCCTTGATTCTTTTGTCACAGGCAGACACATGTGACTGCTGGTTCAACCGTGATTCTGTTGATTAGTTAGCAGATGCTTTAGTTTGCAGGTATTGTTGATGTGTTGAAAGCATAACTGTCCCTGTGGAGTGTGCAGTTAGTCCCAGCAGAATATGTTTGCCCTGGATAAACTCATTGATTATTACTCATCATTGGGGAAATCGGGCCACAACGTTATTCGGTCAATCTTTTAAAGTGAACGTGCAGGCCTGACATTGCTTCTGACAGAGTCCAGGCTGTACACACTGTCAAAGCTCTTAGCAAAAACAGTGTACATCACAGCAAGTGCAATAAAGAAACAGTATCTGGAAATACAAAAATAGACTCCATAAGCAGCTACAGTCAGTAAAGTGAATACAATAAACCCAGAGTGAAGAATTTTACTGGTGTGTAACAAATGATTATTGACCAACGTTGCAGTGAAAACAAGGTATACGACTATCTACAATCACATATCAAGAACAGCACATAAATAGCAGACCTGCTCACAGGCAATGATCGAGACATTCATACCCAAAAAGAGGTTAATGCTGAGAATACCTGACCTGGTCGTGTTTAACAAAAAGAAAAAAAGTGGCAAAATTACGTATTAACTTCTTTTCACAAGTATAATTTCATAGCTAGTCAAGATTAAAATAGCAAACACTATATACTATACTATAAATATTATATTTCTGTAACAACTTTTCTTACTGTACACTTCCACAAGCTTTGCTTCAGTTTATCTTGATAAAGATGATTTTCAGGTGTTGGCTGCTTCTGTTAGTTTCAGTTGTTACTTGTCAGTATTGAACATAAATCTCAAATTATTGTTTCAACACTTTTCCTCTTATTGAATATTACTGTAAATGTGTTTTGTGTAGGAACAATTAGCAGCTCATTTTGTTTTACTGTGGATTATCAGTGAGTACGACATGCTGCACGTCTGCAAGAACCCCAAAAGATCCTGGTGTTACTAACTACTCCAGATTCTGTTACACAGAAATAATAAACAGCAGTCATGCTCTAGAAACTTTATTTTGTCAATGATGGAAAGAACATGAAATAATAAGACAAAAAAACATTACAAAATAAATTAATTTGTATGTTTTAAGTGTCAATGTAAAAAATGCAGTTCCAAATTAAAGCACATTATGTGGTGGTGCGTTTGAGTCACACCTGGAGGACCAAAGGAGCATTAGTAAGTCACTGGATGTGTTTTCTATCTCCACACTGTTTGTTTGAATACATACACATACATTCACATCCAATTTGAAGCTTCGAGTCCAAAACTCACCACTGGGTGTCATGATAGAGGCAGACTGTAGACTGTCCCCTGTCTGCAGTCAGTAGTGAGGATCTGAGAGCTTTTTTGCACAGACCCCTGGGTGTCATGACATCCACAGAGTGTGAGCCATCATCAGCTCTGCTTCAGTTGACAGTGAAGCTTGTACAGTCTCCTGATCCAGCTGTGGACTACAGATTTTGACCTCTGTCTAACCTTGAGGAGGTTTCCTTGACTGAGGGGGAAAGAACAGAACTGATGAACCCACAGAGCCTCTCCATGAACATACTGCCCTCCAGAGGTGATATGGTATTGATAGATCACGGTATGTTCTGTATATCAAAATGACTTAAAATGGTGTTATTTTAAGGTCCACGCCGATGTTTTTCCACGTGCAGGCCTATTGGTTTTACACAGATATTTTTATATTAAAACATGTGGTGTTTCACAACTATGAAGAAATAATATGCTACATTTCTTTGAAATGGTAAGAGGGGAAAGATTTGCATATTAAGATTCAGCTACATGTACAATATTTAAATTCTCAGTATGTGAAATCCCAAAAAGAGTTACAGACATTTTTTTAAAGACATTTTTCTCCAAACTTCTCAATTCAATTTCAAATAAACTTTCAGTACCAGGAAATGCATTACACATATTTTAGGTAATAACATCTGAAATAGACATCTGTTAAAAAGGTTGAAGCTTTTTATGGTGTTGTGAATTTGAATTACGATTGATTAACTACTCTCTGTTTAACAAGGATTTAAGCATTGAACAGTAGTCAAAATCATTGTAAATTAGAGCTACAGGAAGCCCAAGATTACACAGTAAAAGTACCATCTAATGCAGTTGCCATTCTGCTGCAGCTCTGGTCCACTACATGACCTACATGCAAACTAGAGCAGAACAAATGGACACAGCAACTCTGCAGAGAGGCTCTCCATGCGTGGGAACGATTCTCATATTTTGGTTTATATAGGACAAAGAGGCTGTCCTCAATCTGCTCACATGCACAGTGTATTCCCCAGGTTGCCTGAGCCTCGCGTCACATTAGCCACATCATCTTGTTCGTCACATTGTATCATGACATGGATCCTTGAGACAGCAAACCCTGCAGAACAGAAATGACAGAGCCAATGCAGGACAACAAAAATGAGGATCAGATGTGTCAGGATGAATGACACATACACACTGACTCAGTAACGTGGCAAAAATTGAAAATGTAGAAACAAGATATCCTGTTGAGAAATATACTGCATCCTGTTACACAGAAGTACCATCAGTGTGGTCAGCCTGCCTAAAGGGCGTAACTGCACTGAGAGCGTAACCCTATAATCTTCCAGCAGATGTTAAGGTCCCCACAGTCAGTAGTCACATCAACATAGATCATAAAAGTCTGATGAAAAATCTGAAGTCTAAGTAGGGTTTGAGCATGCGTTAAAACGTGCTGGAGGCAGCATGGTGACAGCGTGTTGTGGTAACAGTGAGACGATGAAATATGATCCAGGAAGTCCCGTTGCAGGGGCGGATCTAGAGAAATAATCATGGGGTGGCCAGAAGGTGGCAGGGAGACTTTAAGGGGTGGCAGAAATACACTATATGGACACTGTAATCGGCCACCTGACCATAATACCAACAGGGACTAAAATGACATTGTATTCAAATACATATACTTTAATATGGAGTAGGTCCCCCTTTTGCAGCTATAACAGCTTCCACTCTTCTTGGAAGGCTTTCCACAAGATTTTGGAGATTTTGGGAATTTGTGCCCATTCATTCTGTAGAGCATTTATGAGGTCAGGCACTGATGTTTGACAAAAAGGCCTGGCTCGCAAACTCCGTTCCAGTTCATTCCAAAAGGTGCTGGATGGGGTTGAGGACAGGGCTCTGTGCGGGCCGGTCAAGTTCTTCCACACCAAACTCATCAAACCATGTCTTTATGGACCTTGCTTTGTGTGCTGGGGTACAGTCATGTTGAAACAGAAAAGGGCCTTCCCCAAACTGATGGAAGCTCCCGGCATCAGCCAAACCCACTCGACCATCTGATTGCCAAACAGAGAAGCGTTATTCGTCACTCCACAGAACACGTTTCCACTGCTCCACAGTCCAGTAATGATGGGCTTTACACCCCTCCATCCAACGCTTGGCATTGGACTTGGTGATGTAAAGCTTGCATGCAGCTGCTCGGCCATTGAAACCCATTCCACGAAACTTCCGCTGCACAGTTTTTGTGCTCACATTAATGCCAATGGAAGTTTGGAACTCTTCAGCTATGGAATCAGCAGAGCGTTGGCGTCTTTTACGCACCATGCGCCTTAGCAGTCATAGACGCTCTGTGATTTTACGTGGTCTTCCGCTTCGTGCCCATGTTGCTGTTGTTCCTAAACGCTTCCACTTTCTAATAATATCACTTACAGTTGACCGTGACATATCCAGCAGGGATGATATTTCATGAACCGTCTTATTGTAAAGGTGGACTCTTATCACAGAACCACGCTTGAAGTCACTGAGCTCTTCAGAACGACACATTGTTACACCTTTGGCATGGGGGGTTTGATTGGAACACCTGGATTCAAAAATGAACAGGTGTGGCCAAATACTTTTGTCCATATAGTGTATATGCTGATTTAATTACAATATGAACCCCTAAATGATACTTGAACCCAAAAACATTAGATTATTTTGGCATATTAGTTAAGTACTGAATAGAAATATCTAAAGGTGGTTATTAGAAATCAAAAATGTGCCTATTTCAATTTTTTTTTTTTGCACAAGCCTCAAGTCCGCCTGTTGCAGAGCCATATAAGACAAACAGCTGTATCCACAAGCTGAGCAATACTCCTCATGACAAATAAACTGACCTTTCAGTGTAAAACTTTTAATTCATTTTAAGAAAACTATTATATTGTTACTTACTGAAACTATACTGGATGTAAATAATGCAATGATGAGGCACCCTGATAGCTCACCTGATGGAGGAGGCACCCCACGTGCCAGAGTGGGCCAATTAAACACAATAAATGCTCCCCAAAAATATTTAATGATTATGTTAACTGTCTTCCTTTGAGAAAAGATTGTCAGATGTAATTTCCCTTTACAAAATATTAGAAAAAACATATCATTGGCACATACTATTTTCTTTCTAAAAAACCTAGAAACTGATCAAATTATTAAAAAAATTAACGATTCAACCCTCTAAAGGCCTACAAGAATGAGGTGTGGTCCCTGTTGTGAAAGGCTGAATCCTGGGACCATGACTATATACTATACTATATAAGTAGAGTTTGGGGTATTTTTGTGGGGGAGATGACTGAGCTGTTTACATTTCTTTGACTCACATGTTGACTGCCCAGTCTCATCTGCAAGAGATATTTATCATCTCCTGGTCATCTTACTGTGCTCCAGTACCTCCAAAAGGCTAACAAGGCACTAATTAGTCTGTCCAAACACCGTATGTATTCACTGTACCACTGTGTATACTGTGGGTATGCTCTGTCTTTTTCCATGGTGCATTGCTGGCCAGCTGACGTACTCACCTGAGAAAACCAAACTCTTAAAGGGAAACGTTGTGCTCCTGCCTGTCAGCATCAATCAGCATCTTTAAATGCCATCCGCAGTACAGGGAGCTTTTAGAGGGAGGTAAAACAGGAAATATGAGATATGAGAAGATCACTTTGCTGGAGAGTAGAAGCAAAAAATATTTCTCAAAATATATTACCCATCACCTAATATTAAAAATGAAAAAGAGCTTACCTCATACATGTTACATGCACTCATTGTTCCTCTACAGGGTTGCAATGATTTGAATGATTCAGAAGCAACAGAACAGCAGCAGGTCTGACCTCTATAAAGCGTGGTGGCTACAGTGACTGCCTGCTTGTGCAATTATGAGGTTGAGCTCTTTAATCGAGGTCACTCTGACATGTTAGTGAAGTAGATCATGAATTTTAAACCCAAGAAACTACCTTCCCATCTCTTTACAAAATACATAGATTTTGTACTCATTCACAGGAAACTGAGCAGTCACAAATACAGCAAATTAACAAATATGTTCATTGTTCAAATTTGAGATTTTCCACAAATTCTAATGCATGCAAATATATATAATCATCAGAAAACTCTAAATGAAAGCCAGATTTGTTGTATCTGTAAGATGTGACACAATAACGTGAATTTAAATTATAGTGTTATGTAATACTGACTTCCCTTTGGTAAACAACTGATGTACAGGCTATGGTTGCCATTATTAATACAAATCTCTGTGGCCCCTTCTTAATGTTTTCACCAGCACCACACAATGCAATAAGACTGAAAATGTATATTCCTTGTTTTAAAGCAATTGTAAATGGGTGATTCTAGGATGCCAACTGAATCTGTGTGTCTGATTAATATGATATACAGAAGCTAGTGCAGAAACACAAAAGTAAATTTAATATGTCTATCTTCTTTACCTTTACAGTCTATATGGGAGAGACTTATCTTAAATGGAAGGCAGAAGCAAACAGTAACACAGGAGTTGGCTACTTACAGTCCTGAACTAGATTCTGTTAATGAAGGAAAACCATCTTTCCAGACCTAAAATATTTCACTTGTGGCTGCATCACTTCAATCATCACAGCAAAGATATATTCCTGCTGAAATACCTTCCCCAGGTTTGGCTCCTACCCATTTCTACATTGATATCAGTTATGATGAGTGATAACGTGCCCACCACAACCATACACTGACTGACTGATGTTATGTATCTGGGGCATTCATCATGTACTCCATCAGGGGCTGCATTATTGAGACATTTATTATTCTGACAGTTACAGACGTGTTACATTTAGGGAGGTTTAAACTCCAGGTGATCCACCTAAAATATCATCATATATATTTAGAATTAATTGTGTAGAGCATCTTTACATTCATTAATGGATAATCCTATAAGTCATGATAGTAAACTAGATTTCCTTCAAATAATAGACATACAAACAAACGTATTCATTTGCACACAAGACAGACATTCTTTTATTAACCTCTCTGTCATCTAAAATAGAGCATCTTAAAAATTAAACAGTGTTTAGTATGAGCCCTCCTAATTAATAGTGCAGATATGATAAGGGGGCAAGTGCGGAGAAATCTGACGACAAATATGGATTTTGCGTGTATGTGTTTGAGCATGTTGCCCTCAGGTCCTGAAGAGCACAGCAGCAGTCACTGCTGTCACAGCCACAGCAACCACGGGTCCCCAGATCATCCATGGCTTCTGAAAAGAGTGGTGACACAGAAATGGAAACATGAGCATCACCGCTTGAAACCGCCCATCCAAAGATCGCCAAAGCTTTGACAGAGGGGAGCTTGCCATTGAGACCAATGCAGTGCACAGAGAATGCGAGTTAGCGCTTTCAGATTAACATAAGCCAATCATAAGCCAACTGAGAGAAACAGTTGTTAAGCATTAGCCATCCAGACAAGACAAACAGATGTCAGATGTAGGAACTGTATGATTAGAGAAGTTAGAGTTTCTAAAGACGTCAATTTTTGGAGTTTCCCCCCTAAGGAAGGCATTCTGGGGAATTAGGGAAACCTGATTAAGTCATGCAATGAGCTAAAAGACACTGATGAGAATGAAGGATGTAGGCCGAGTTGACAGGAGTAATGTGTACCTTACTACCACAATGCGCCGAAGCACCAATACAGCAAAGCCAGGATAAGGCCGATGACTATGGCTTGAACAGGCAGCAATAGGGATGTCTACAGAAGGGAAGGGATATTATAGTAATCAACTGCAATGGGACATACTTTAGTTGGGTGTAGCTTTATTAATAAACCTCTCAGTCAATGTCTGTCTGTAATTTATGTTTATACAACTCTCAAAGCCACACACGGCTGTCGATGTCTAAAAGCAACAGTAAAGGGCAGTGGATGAGTACAGGGGAGCAGGTGTGCTGACATAAAAAGAAATGTACTGTGAATCCTACAACTGATTCACCTTTTGTGCCTGGAGATATTTCACAAAATAAATGGATGTTTATTAAAATTTGAAGCAAAGCTCATGCTTCCAAAACCAAAACAACTGAAGATGTTTGCTTCTTATGCAAATAAAAGCTTTTGTGCAGTTTTATTTTTTTAAACTTAACTGCAGATCATTATTTCTACATTCCATGCACTTCTTGATAAAGTTTGTCAAACAATTATATACAATTTTATTTTTTAAAAAACCATAAACTGTAGCATGTATGATAGACCAGCACTCACCTTTGTTCCCTTCTCCTGTAATTCCTTCATGTTGGCATTGCACTCCTCAAGTTCATCTTTAAGCGACTGTTTTTCCTGCTCAGTCTTCTCATACTTTTCCTTTAGGTCTGACAGCTCCGTCTTAGCCTCCTCATACTGCATAAAGCAAATCATACGTTTTTAAACACAAATCACTTTCAAATACATGTATTTTCAGGGTCAATTTGGCTGACATGGGGAACATGCTGGCAGCAAAAATTGCTGCATCACTGTTTGCTTTAACGTGGCAACTGTTTCTCACAGGCTTCGTCATCTGACAGGTCTTCACAGGACGAGCTCAGTCTAAAAAGGACACTGTGAGAGCACTCTCATTCAGTGACTGTAAAGCAACACCACGCTGGGATGAATTACTTGTGGTTAAGGATGACTTCATCTCTCCTTTCTGCTATTCAACAGTGCCCCTCCTGTCTGGGTGTCACAGCAGCGGCTCACCCCCCTCCATTCTGCTGCAATCAATCTGACTGGGAGCATTACAGTAGTTTGCTTCTGCCTGCAGCAAGCAACCTGTGGACTGTTTAGACTGTAGGATGCTTAACATTTCCTAACTTTTTGTTTTATGAAAGAAGCTGGGAGTTTCACAGTCATTTCAACATTGTTTTAGACTTTAGTTTGTAAGACAATGTGAGTCATTGAGGCTCAATACAGGGTCTGTATGTCTCTTCTGTAATGTCTCAAAATAGAAAATCAGCCCTAACTGAGCAAAAATACTTGATCTGACTGTTAGGCATAGGAGAAAAAGCTCTTTTTGACGAAAGGAAATTATTTTATTTTGTAGGTGCATGACAGTCGGATGATCAGGGCAATTAAAACTAAACATTTGGATTAGATGACTACGAAGAGCTGCTGCAAAATATCGTAAAGCCCTGAATGCCACCATTTTAAATGATTATAAGCTAGGCTACAACCTCAAAGATGGACAGATAAAGGATCAAGGCCTGTATTTATCGAGCCTGGCAGAGCAGAATATCCGTCCTAAATGGCCCAAAATCCTCAAAGTTGCAACTGTCTAAACTAAGAACAACAATTTCCTCGAGCTCCAGTTCTACGCACAATCAACTATTAATGGTCCACTGTGTTACATTTAGGAAGATCTATTGGCTGAAATGGAATATAATATTAATTATTGTTTTCATTAGTGTAGAATCATCTAAAAATAAGAATCAGCATGTTTTTGTTACCTTAAAATGAGTAATTTTTATCTACAGAGGTCCTCTTCCACAAAAGTCACCATGTTTCTACAGTAGCCCAGAACAGACAAACCAAACAACGGCTCTGGATAGGGATATCTTGCGTTTTTCATGAGTTTTGCAGCCACTGTAGTTTCTCCTACAAGCATGGAAGGCTAGATGCCACTGAATCCTACACACTGAACCTTTAACCATGGTAAAAACTATTTAAAAAGTAGGATTTCACACTATTTGGTGACACCTTTAGATTTGTTAGTCTCACATAAAATCTTTACTACAAACATAAAGAAAGATCATGTACTTGCATGGAATAAAAAAGACTGGTATTAATGTGCGAGCCATTACATCAGTCGCAGGCATTGAAAACTGACTTAATAGCAACAAGTATAGACAGGGTGTAACTGTCAGGTTTGAGGATGTACTGTACTTCCAAGATGTGATTCTAAGGCGCTTGACACTTGGTTAATGACTTTTTAGTTTTGAGAACACACCTCTCTCTGCAGAGTCTTGCTGCGACTTTCTGCTTCATCCAATTGGGTTTGCAGCTTGGTGCTATCCTGCTGATGCTGGAGCTGCAGGGCCGCCAGCCTCTTCTCCAACTCCTGCTGGGATCTCTCCAGGGCTTTGAGGCTACTGCTCAGCTCAGCATTCTGGGCACGCGAACTACCAGAATTAAAAAAAAACACTGACTTCAATAGGTGAAGGATCAGACAAAGGGAGGTGTGTGGTAAACTGTGCAGCAAAACATGTTGGAACAGAGTCAAGCAAATTAAACAGAGGAAGCACCGAGGCGGGGGCGTAGCCGAACGCTTGATAATGTCGCTCAGTGCACTGACCTGGCAAGGTCTTTCTCCAGCTGCTTCTGTTTCTGCAGCACCGCCTCTTTCTCAGAGCGCAGTCCCGCACATTCACTTTGCAGGTTGCCCTTCTCTTTCTGGTGAGTCTTGAGGAGTTCCTCCTTTTCAGCCCTGAGGGAAGCACACTCACTTTGCAGACTGCTCCTTTCCTTCTGGTGCTTGTTGAGAATGTCTTGTTTTTCAGATCGCAGGGCAGAACACTCCTTCTGAAGGCCATTACACTCCACCTGCATGGACTGCAGCTCACCGGCTTTGAAAAAATACAATGGTTTTATGTAATGGTGCATTCTTTGAGCAGATGCTCTTTCTTAATTGGCTTACAGAGAAGAAAGTTTCTTTCTAGTTTCTAATAATATATGTAACATTTTTGCGTGCATGGACAGGCTAGTGTACATCTGACACAGTACTGTAACACAGGGTCAAGTTTCTTAATGCTAGAAACTAGTGCTGTCAGTTAAAAGCGTTATTAACGGCGTAAACCCAAACCCATTTTAATGGCGTCAATTTTTTAAATCGCGAGATTAACGTTCTTTTTGGCCTAGCACACTTTGTAGTTTTTTTCACATGCTGTTGCAACAACTAGTAACGTTAGAAAAACTACAACACCACACCGGATCTAGCTAGACCGGAAACAAAACAACAGGCACACACTTGTTTAAGAGTAGTAGACGTTACGTTTTGAGTGGATGGCGAGCGCGAGACGCCGAAACGGGTGCCAATAATATTATGAATGGAAAGTTTACTTTTAAAAAGTTGCCAAATGGTTCCCTTGACAAGACCAAAGTGATCTGTGTGTTTTGTCGTTGTGAACTGAGCTATCATCGCAGCACGTCCAGTCTGAAATACCACTCGATGGCCAAACACACAGCTGATTTCAATTCTCCGCCCCTCGTCAAAGCCAGGTGACAATGGATGATTTTTCAATAAAAACAACATTTGCACAAAGCAAGTCGATCCACTTTTCCATGTTGATAAGAGCATTAAAATGAGAAAAAAAATAATGGGACAAAAAAAAATCAAGGGACATTTAGAATAGATAAAAATGTGCGATTAACTGCGAGTTAACTATGACATTAATGCGATTAAATATTTTAATCATTTGACAGCACTACTAGAAACTAAATAAATAATGCCATATTTCAAGATAAAAAGGTCACTAAGCAACACATTCTTCAGTAGTGATTAACATTACGACTTGATTACAATTGACACTACCTGAAATTTAAGTTTGTAAACTGTTCCAAAACTCCTAAGAGTCAATTACGCAGATTATGTTTTTTGAGTCGTACATATTTAATTATCCATATTTCCTTTCATGTATGTATGACTGAAGTAAATACTTCTATGATGACTACAATCACTGTGTCAGATACATATGGTATCCTTTGTACCAGTTATCATCATCATCATATTTTGATTTATAATGTTTATGTGCACCATGTAGTACCTTGTATTTCTGCAGTTTTCTGCCACTGCTTGCTCTGCTGTTGCAGGTCACGCTGTAGGTTGTCAATTTCACGCTCATATTTGTTGGCAGTCTGACGCCATTTGTCCAGGTCCTTTGACACGGTTGACAGGTTCGTCTGGATAGCAGCGACGTCACGGTCCCGCTCAGCAGTGGCTGCCTCCAGGGAACGTTTCAGCGCCTTCGCCTCATCACGTGCACTTTGTAGCTCGTCGCGTGAACCAGAGGAGACATCTATCTGCTCTCTGAGAACGCCCATTTCATCTTGGAGCTGCCGCAGCTGGCCTGTCCACGTGAGGGTCAGTGTTTATATTAGTGTGGACATTTTTATTAGGCTAGACAACATTTTCAAAAGGCACAAATACACCAATGTACCTTGAAGAAGTTTGATCTGTTTTGCAGATTCATCAGCTTGTTGCTTATTTTCTTTTCTCTCTTCCTCCAAGATACCTACGAAATATTATTTCATTTATTTCACGCATGTGTGTGCACAGTATAAAGTGGAGAGAATTATAACATGAAATATTGAAAAAAAAATTTTTTTTTACCTTGTAGCTCAATGCATTTGTGCTTCTCAGTATTAGCTAGCTCCTGGGCTTCTCGTAGTTCATCATTCAAGCGCTGGATAATCTTTTCTGAGTCACCAGAGGACCCCATGTTTGACCGGGTCAGGTCATCTGGATAATGAAACAGAAATGATTATCCGGATTATTAGACCCTTTCTCCTAACATGAGAGTGTCTAGCTGTAAGGATATAGCTTCTTATCTCCCTGCATAGTCACTGGAGTGGATACAGAGACATCAGAAAGTAAAGTTTAAACCATAATGATACATCGGGCAATAACAATTCAATACTATAAAAATAGAAGAATAACTTGAAGTTCCACAATATTAATTCTGCTTCAGTCCCAAATATTTAACCAGGGCTGACATACTAGATGATTTCCCAAGATATTAAAATGGGACTATTACATAAACTAATTGCCAACCCAGAAATAGACACAACTACATTATCTGCATTTTTTTATTCAAGGTTTAATTCCAAACTGTCCATTAACCAAGCAACACACGAATCTCTGGCACTTCTCATACAGTGCTAGTGAACAGTAGGTTACTGTAAACAATGCACAAAGGGAATGGACTAGCCAAGGTTGTCAAGGGTCTGTTGTGTTTCCTAGAGGTGGAAACAAACCCCACAAATACTTGGGCTTTGCAATGCCCAGAGAATATCTTGATCCCCTAATCTACCATGGCTAGGAAAAGAGATGACCTCACTCGTGCCGAGCATTTGGCAGAGGGGAAAACAAGAGTCAGGACAGGTCAAGCATGTGCACCATAAATGGACACATGAGAGGACCGAGTCTGCCATGAAATGCCGCGTTTGTCATGAAAACTGTGATTTCATTGTGTCTGGCGGACACAGCTGCATAAACACACTGTACAAATACACACACATATTGTTAGTAGCGCTACCAGATGGCATTGATAAATGCCCCTAAAATGAGAGGGTATTAAGAGCCTGCTGGAGGCTGGTGGCACCCTCTGACTCAAGCACATGACCACCCTGCTGTGTGCCAGACAAAGGATGGGTGGTCAGTGCTCGGTCCTGCATGTGTGTATGAGGTTGTGTGTTCCTTCATGCATGCATATGTATGAGTGAGAGTCAGAATGTGAGTGGGCTCCCTGTAGGGTTGTCTGTGCTCAGTTTGTGTGAAAGATGAATGTCCTCTGGAGAGCACGAGATAACCAGAGTATTTCAGATGAGTGCGTCCAACGTGTTATCTTTAGCAACATTAGTTATTACAGCCATTACGTCTTAATGTCAGAGAATGACACCTGACAAAGTAATAATGGAATTAGTCTGTGTGTAAAAATACATCTCTGCCTAGTTGGGGGATATTGGGCATCACACTGCCTCAAGTGACGACAGAAAAAAATGTAGGAGAAAGTCTTTTTTTAGCTCAAGTGCTGAAGGCTAGAGCCATCATGCTCTATCTTTCCCCCGCTGTCGGCTTCCTTCCCATTGAATGTGACGGCATTCTTTAACTGAATCAGACGGTTAGCGCAGCTCAACACATACAGCGTTCAGTGAATCTCTGCTGATCAAACTGCCAAGAGTGATATTAAATTACAGCTACAAAATATGCTGTATGTGACCGAAACTGAGAAATATCCTCATCATTTTCTATGTGACTGATACCGTTGTTTCCTTCCTGGAAGTGCCCCATATGCCTGTGCAGTGCAGCATTACAAATTCATCCATCATGCAAAATTGATTTACTCACCAATATGCTTGCACATCGCATTGCTTTATCCACTGGATTCTTTTTTAATAAGCCACCCTAATTGTCACTAACACACATTAGTCAGATGATGTGCCCTCTGTGAAAAGTGACTCCATCTCTTAATAAGCTGTTGACACTAGAGAAATCAGCCTCTAAAACAAGGCCACCTAGAGCACTCAACCAACTGCCCTCGTAGCTACAGACACTCTTCTTTAGTGTGACTCATGCTTTTCTCTCTCTCTTAGTAAGATGTGCTGTGGCAGGTGAGAGCCATTTGAACAGCAAAACAATGCCAAGTCATTCACTTCGATTCTTTTTTGTCCATGTTCTCAGGAAAATAATAATACAGCTGGGTTACCTTTAATGACTGATACGTTATTCAGGGGATCACTCAGTTCTTTGTCATCCATTTGATTATCTGTAAAAGAAAAATATATAACTACATTTAATGTAAACATATATAGCACCAAATCAAGAGTTCATGTTGACAAATACAATACATTTTAAATAAATATATTCACTAAATTATTAAGACCGTGGTTGCTGTTGTTATCGTTAAGGATTTGAGTATTTTTAAAAAGGTAAACACAAAAATGCATGCTCATCTACGAACACATAAGTACTTTTGGAAGAGGCAGCTGCATAGTTGCTGAGAAATTCCCTTTGGAGGACTAGGTCACAGAAAACATATTAATCAAAAGGTTAAGAATTAAACTCGGGAGGAAATATTACCTTATGTGATCCAGGAGCTACAGTACTCTGTGTGCTGAGGCTACAGCAGTCCCTGACATGAAGAACTCTTCTCCAACTAACAGATTTTTTCTGACGCGAAATGGAACAGTCCAAGCAGTGAGGGGGGGGATGCCGAAGGGACGACAGACGCTGTGTATCGGACCTCCCTGCTACTGTTGGACTGAAGCCAGTCAAGACAAAAGAACTGGTTGAAGTAAGTGGACAAATACCTTAAATGTGATTAAAATGCTACACTAGAGTCAAACGAGTGTCCTCTAAAACATGACCCACCCCCCCATTTTGTGGCTTAAGTCCCCAGCCCCCACACACTAGGTCATACATCCGAGTAGGGCATCTCGGAAGCTGCAGCTGCATACTGACACAGAGAGGTTTTGTTCAGGGAGCTGGGCTGCTCTCTGGTCAGTTGGTACTGATGTAAAAATCTACAGGATGATGCAGAATAAAAGGATGGCCAGTGTGGGAGTGGGTGTCATGTATGTGCTGCACCCACCTCCTCTCTTGTTTTACCCTTGCAGGTCACCCTTTTGTCGCTTTAAAATTCATAAATTACTGGCTTTGAGGGTTAGATCTGCATGTCATCCTGAAGGGTGAAGTTGTGCTGTAACTACTACAGGGACAAACTGTATGTATTTGTGTGGTATTGGCACATAAAATACCCCTGTTAGCCTCTGAAGCGTGCTTTGAAATGTGTGCTGACGTAAAGTCAAGATAATGAAAGAAAGCATTGACCTAAATTTAAAAAAGGATGTCACAATGGTATTTAAATCCTTAAATCTATTTTTACATATAAGCAAATACACGTGGCCCTCTGGTTACACGCTTTTATAAAAAGGTATAGTGTCATATCAGGAAACCCTTGAATAATGCATGAAGATTGCACACAGACAGAAATGTAGCAGTCATCGGATATGACTTCACCTTGTTTTTAGACTGGGCAATTCCACATTATAGATGGCGTAACACTAATGTCACATGCCAAGTGGTATAAGTATGAACAGTTCTTGTGCCAAGTGTTTTTCCAGATCAGGGCATACTTAATGTTCATACAGCATGTGCTTGATAGTCAGTGTTAAGACAAGACTGTCACCCAGCTAGCTGTAAAGGAATAAATTACAAAGTACATAAAAAGTCCACAACTTCCAAGTTTTAGTGTGGAAACCAATAGATTCCCTCTATAGTGTGCTGGGAGATAAGAAACTGTTGGACACTGCAATGGCTAATTTTGCCTATAAAAATCCAGGTATAAAAGGTTTATCTTTAAGGACTCAGAGTAAAATGTGAGCTCCAATGTGCAACAAGGGACAGGTTTCCTAATGAGTTTGAGTTTTGCTGTGTGGCCAGATTCCACTGAGACCTTAACCTAGGTTGGTAGAGCAGGCTAGTAATGAGGTAAAGGTTTACGAATTAAAGCTGCAAATCATTGATGGTGTTGTCAGTCAATAATCAACCATTCCAACCTTCTACTCTATTTTCAATACAAATTTACAATCTTTACAAACCGTGTCTTGGCATCCCACAAAGCTTCTTATTCTCCTCTAGAAGACACCATGCCTAACTTCAGTTAAGGGGATTAAGAACTTAAAGAGCACGCAATAAGTGTGTGTTCTCTACACAGACAACTTAAGGTTAAACCCACATAAATCAGATCTGAACCACATTTTATGATTCAAACACCTTTACAAGCATAAAGCTCTGCATCAAAATTACTTTATGACTACAATTATTGGGAACTCGTAAAATATGTGCTCTCAATATGAAAACTTCTGGACACAAGCATAAGGCACTGAGAGGTCATCTTGAATGCAAGCACAGTATAAATCTGCACTCAGTTGGCAATTTATTATGTACACCTACCTTACCTTCATCGATGTTGTAACATTCAGGTTTATTGTTGCTGAGAGGTGTTGATTTAACTTTATGATCTATTTGGAGGATCATAACCGTCACAAAGTTAGGATTTATTGCCTGGGCTGTTGCATTGGACTTTGCATTAGTTTTACTGTAATGTTATAATATGCATAATTATGTACGGCTGGCTGTGGAAATATTGGCTATTTTAGGAGGAAGTTAATGAAATTAATCTTTTTTTGTGACAGTCACCCACTAGAAATCCTAAAGAAAATTAATTTAAGCTCCATTGGATAATGACATTAGTGACTTTGTCATACTTTAATGTAATTTTTAACTTTGATGGCATACAGTAAGTGAACAAAAATAGCGTTAACAGCTAAAATGCAACTATTCATTAAGCTAGCTAGAGAACGTTAGGTTGCTAAGTAGAGAACGTTAGGTTGCTAACGTTAAGTAGAGAACGTTAGGTTGCTAAGTAGAGAACGTTAGGTTGCTAAGTAGAGAACGTTAGGCTGCTAACGTTAAGTAGAGAACGTTAGGTTGCTAAGTAGAGAACGTTAGGTTGCTAGGTAGAGAACGTTAGGTTGCTAACGTTAAGTAGAGAACGTTAGAAAACGTTACTTGGAAAGTTACCGTTAAAACTGATAGCTAGAACTAGCTTCTTGTTTTAATTGTTAGAGGATATTCCCTTTAAATGTACTTATAGTAAGTTCAAGAGTTAAATACCTTTAAAAATTTATTTCAACTACGGCAACTTACCGCCAAACAACTTCAAAATATGGTGAGTTGAACGTTAATTTACTATAATGGCGGACTAATTAGATGACGATTGACGCTAATTGCAAACAGGGGGTGGACACGTAACGTAACGTAAGAATCAGTTAACGTTAGCTAACATTAGCTGTCTTTAATTCCCCATCATCATCATCATCATCATCGTTACCTCTACTTTAAAAGCACAATGTAATGGTGGAGAGACAGTCCCAAAGGTTCAACTCTGGGTTAACAATAGTCAGTACATCCGCCAAATGGAAAAACTTCATTGAAAGTTGCCTAATCAGTGTGGTGGGTGTTGCCTTTCAGCCTTACGTGTCAACCTAGCGGTCCGTGCAGTTTACTCGTAGGACTTAACCAGAAGTGATACTCACTCAGCTAATGTTAGTGTAGCTAGGGAGGAGGTGGGGACATCACTGCCGAAAAGGGCTTCAGTTTGTTAACTTAATCCCACCACATGTCCGAACAGTAATTGTTTTGTGGTTTTCCTAATTTGCGACTCGAGTATTTTTCTGATCCCCGATGACTTCCTCTATCTCAGACTGGATTTGGAGTGAGAGATTTTGGCTTCCCGAAAATGTTTCATGGGCGGACCTGGAGCGTCCGCCACCTGGTGTGGAGTATCCCCGATTAGGAGACATCCTTTACGCCTTGCCCCTGGCTGTCGCAGTGTTTCTACTAAGACAGCTTTTTGAAAGGTAAATGAGACGCAGTTTTTGCACAAAATGTGGTGATAAACTCCTTATTTATGTGTGGTTGCACAGCTGAGGGGCTTCAGTCTAATGTGGCAACTGTTGTTCGTGAAGGAAAAAAACTAACGAAACAAGAACCAGCCACAAAAATGGGAATTTCTGGGGAGTACAGCAATACAAATGCTACTCTTTGCAGCAGTCTTAACAGATGAGTCATTCTTTTATAAACACAAAACTGTGAACTAGAGAGAGACAACTCTCTGTATGCTTATTATCCTGAGCTGTTTCTGTCACACAAAGTGAGTTGTAATGATAAATAAATTCTCTTTTAACAAAATCCCCTTTGATTCCTGGATGGGACTTCATGTGACAGATAATTATGGTCTATCTCTCTCTTCTCGTGAGAAGATTCTTGTGTTCTTTGATCGTAAGAATAAAATAACTCACTGTTGTTGTTTTTGCTGTAACCCCTTAATTAACAGTGTAAGCATTCCTTTTAGGTGATGAACTCACACTGGCTTGAGACACCAGTTTGCCTTGCTGAGCAATGATAGTTTTCTTAGGATAGCTTGGGGGGAAAAAACAGGAATGGCTTATAATTATCACAGAGCTTGATTCCTAATGTGATCACCAGAAACTGAGTGTTTTGTGCCTGCGTTAGTGGCCTTTTAAACCGGTCTGTGCAGTGTGTATCATACGCTGAAAGTCTTCTTTTCACAGCAAAGTTCAGCTAAATTAGGGGTTATGCAGACTTTCTTAGAAGTGCTTTATTTAGAGTAAAAATCACCAATGAAAGGGCTCGGCTAAAGGCTAGTCTGTACTTCTATTCATTCAGTCTTTTTCCATGTTGGGGAAACCACTCAAGATAAGTAGGGGGGTTGTGAGAGTTCGATGTAATACATGGCTCTGGGTCTGAGCACGAACAGTGGTCAACTCAACCAGATGAACCAGATGATCTTGTGACACAAATCAGTATTTTGGTTGGAGGCGGCCCTCCCATCTCTCTCTCCCACCCTCTCACATGATAGGTCATCACGCTCTGTTTAGACTAGGTGCTACATTCCCCAGGATTCCTTCTAACTCTTACCCATAGGCCCTATTGTACTCTTTTCCCTCCCCTGAAGACACACACTTGCACGTCAAACATTACTTTGTGGGAAAACTGCTGGAGCTCAGCAGTTCCTGTTAGTGAGGGGAAGTCCTTATCCAATCTAAGCTAATAGTTCATCTGTTCTTATAGCCTGTACAAAGTGCTTAACTTCTCTATCTGACTCTCCTTGTCTGACTGTCTCTCTCTTACCACACCATCTCTGTGTCCCCTCCCTGCTCCCTCCCTCCCTCCCTTTTTTTTTTTTTTTTTTTTTGCCTCTGTCTGTGTGTATACAGGCTAGTGGCCAAGCCCTGTGCCCACATACTTCAGATTCAGGCGGGAGTGCCTCGGCGAGCTCAGCCCAATGATGTCCTGGAGAGGGTGTATCAGTCCAAAACGGTACATAAGGCCCACGTTTGTTCTGCAGTCCATTAAGTGTTCCTCTGCACACCGAAATACAGATGTTACTCCACTGGAATATGCCACCACAGGCATAATAATATGTTCTTCATGCAGTGTGACAGTCATACCTACTGGTGTTGTATTTGTCCTGTGCTGTCTCTTTAGCCTCCAGACACGAGGCAACTGGAGGGACTCTCAAAGCAACTGGACTGGGATGTGCGGAAAATACAAAGATGGTTTCGCGTCCGCCGGAACCAAGACAGGCCCAGTATTCAGAAAAAGTTCTGTGAGAGCATGTAGGTTCCTACTTAACTGCTGTGTAATGTGCACCCACTTAATAAGTGCAGAATTATCTGCAATTTTCATAACGTCAGTAGATCCAACACTTTGGTCCGTACTGAACTATCTCAGCTACTATATCAACTGAGGTTTTTGAGTGAAATCTTAAGTCAACAATTGGATGGATTGCCACAAACATTCAGCAACAGACCAAATACTTGCACAACTCTTGACATTCCTATCAGTCCAATCAGAGAACATGGTAAATGTGAGCATTGTCATTGTGCGCATGTTAGCATTCTGACCGTAGCATGTATATAGCATTGCTCTGTTTTCCCAGCGACAATGCAACTCTTTTCTTTCACTTCAGGTGGCGATTTACATTTTACCTGGGGATTTTTATCTATGCCATTTGCCATTTGTGGGTGGTGAGTTGAATTAGCATACTGTATGCTTTTGCACCATACTAATATTGTTGTACTTATAAGTACGTATAAGTGTTGCGAAGCTTGTGAACAAGTCTACTGTATGTTTTTCTGATCTAATCAGAGACAGGCTTCATATGCACATTTAATCTGTTTCTGATAGTCGCCTTGGATGTGGGATACCAGACAGTGCTGGCACAACTATCCTTTTCAGGTTAATCATTTTTTTCATTAACTGCATAATCATCATATTCAGCGGCCCATATTATGACTCTAATCTGTTCAGAACCATAATGTTGGTAGGCCAGAGGTGCTACATGTTTGTAAAAGTTGTTTTTGCTTCACTCCCTCCCAAAGCCAGTCAGCCATGGCCAGTACAACTACTACGTAGCTGAACTGGCTTTCTATTGCTCTCTGATGTTTTCCCAGTTCATAGACATTAAACGTAAGGTGAGTCAGCAACGGCTTAACTAACACTATTGTGCTGCCTCTCAACGCCCTTTGTATCAGAACTGTTTTGCCTGCTTTCCATATTCACTTCATATCATATCCATTGTTCTTTCTTTAACGGTGTGTTTACAGGCTTAACTTTCATAACATTTTAATGTTACCGGCGTATTTGGATTTATAATGTGCTCTGGCAGAACAGGTTAGACGATGAAAAGCTGCTGCGTCACAAAGATTAACAATGCTTTTTATTTATAGTTTCACATTAGCCTGTCATCCCAGTATTTAACACGAAGCCTTTCAGTTGGTGTGCGTAACTGATAGTCTTGATGAATGTACGGAGACGGCAGTGACGATTAGCCTACAGCCAGCAATTTGATCCCAGTGTTTCCTCTATGTTGATTTTGGAGCGGCGGCCCACCGCTGTTAAATTTCTACCACCACGGTATCAGAAATGGGGCAGGGGGTGTTCGGACGGCCCTGCCCCCACTGCTAAAAAAAAATCCTAGAGGAAACACTGGATCCGTTTGTGTCATTAGCTGCAGGTGTTTTTCATTTACAATACAAATATCTCGAGCTTCCTATTAACCACTTTAATCTTATTTTGTCATATCTCTTCATTTCACTGACGACAGGATTTCATGATCATGCTTGTGCACCACCTGGCCACCATACTGCTCATCACATTCTCCTATGCCAACAACATGCTAAGAGCTGGCACTTTGGTCATGTGTGTGCACGATGCATCCGACATCTTCCTTGAGGTAAAGAACTTAATGATGATTATTTTCTTATAGCTCCAAGAATCAAACTTGATGGGGTTTAACTAGGCGGAGCCACACATTATTATGCAAAATGTAGGCAAACAGCTGGTGACACATGAGCTGTGTTGTCAGATACTTGTACTACCCGTCTGACATAGAAAAACACACATCTCTTACTAGCATTTGATTGACGAGGTGTCTTTGAAATGTTGTAGCGCAAGGTTGTGCTACCTGTCTGACAGAAAAACACACATCTCTCATTGGCACTTCAGTGACAAGATGTCATTGAAATGTAGTTGTTTAATTATAACGTAGTAAAAGTACATGTTAGCTACTTGTAATACCTGTCTGAAAGGGGAAAAAAATCGCAAAACATGCTTCTTAGCCTTTCAGTAACTAGATGTCATTGCTGTAAATTACATCAAAGTTACTGGTGTGATATCCTCTGCCTCAGTTATCTCTTATTTATATCCAAAGGCTGCCAAGTTGGCTAACTATGCCAAGTTCCAGAGGCTGTGTGATGGCCTGTTTGTTGTGTTCAGCATAAGTTTTTTCCTCACGCGACTAGTCATCTATCCTTTCTGGTGAGACAAATTTACATACTTTTTACTACCTGTCGCATGTTTAACTATTAGAAGCCATTTTTGCACTAAATTTGTTTCTTTATTAACTAAAAAAAGTGTCTAATAATAATAATAATACATTGACAGCTCCAGTAACCTCTGTGTGTGTATTCATTGCAGGGTTGTTCACAGCGTTCTGTTTGAGAGCTGGGAGATCGTCGGGCCATACCGGGCCTGGTGGTTGCTCAATGGGTTGCTGTTGGTGCTGCAGGCTCTTCACATCATCTGGTTCTACCTCATTGCTCGCATTGCTATCAAAGCCATATTCAAGGGAAAGGTTCGTGTGATGTGTGGTTCAATGTTTAACTGCCCTAACTGTGTAGTTTTATGGATTGCAGTGTTGGTCAGTTCAATCAGTTTGATTCAGTCTGAAATATCTCAGTATTGGATGGATTGCTATGAAATTTGTGGTACCCACAGAATGGCTCAGACTTGCTTTGGTGATCCTTGGATGTTAACTCTGGCGCCACCATGCGGTTAACATCTGTGTTTTTCAGTAAAATATCGAATCTAGCACCCCCTGATCCAGTGAATTTTCTTCAAATCTACTTAAAGATATTCATTGTTGCCAAATGATGAATCCGGCTGACTTTAGTGATCCCCTGACTTTTCCTCTAGTGTCACCAGCAGGTTGAAATGTGTGTTTTTGAGTGAAATGTCTCGACAGGTATTGGGTGAATTGCCATTAAATTTAATAATTTTTTAATTTGTCCAATATTTTAGTTTATCTGTGAAACTAACGACATCAGCCTCAGCCATACTTTGTATTTAGTGCTTATTAGAAAGTGCTAACACTGCACTACGATGCTGACTGTGGTAAACATTACCTGCATCAGGATGTTAGCATTGTCACTGTGTGCATATTAGCATGCTGACAGCCTCACAGAGCTGCTACTGTGTCTGTACACTTTGTCTTTTTACTTTCCTCACTATTCTAATTGTCGTTCCTATTTGTGTTTTATTTTACAGGTATCAAAAGATGACCGCAGTGACATTGAGAGCAGCTCGGACGAGGAGATTTATTCAAATTGCAGTAAAAATCCCAGTCAGACCATAAAACCAAAGGACAGCAGTCACACTGGTAACCTTAATGGAGAAACTCATGACCACTGAGTACCATGAGGGGATCTCCGGTGTGGCTTTCATTCACCTGCGTGCCTGTTTGACATACCTTGTCACTTTGACCCCCTGAGAAGACTTAGAAAGATGTGCTGAGTTGTTTTGAATGGAGAGAGGACTTGGATACAGGGGAAGTCAATGTGTGGAATACAGACTCAGCACTGTCTTACTGAGTCAGGTTTACACTGTGTGAGGTTTACACCTGCTTTTTGCTTACTGGAGTAGACAGAGAAATGTGTGTGGTCTGTCTACACTGTGGTGTGGTGTGGTGTGGTGTGGTTTGTGTGCGTGTGTGTGTGTGTGTATGCCTCAAAGTTAGAATATGCAGCGAATGCCCTGGCATGTCTACACTGCTAACGTCAAACTCATTTTATACATGTAAATAGATTTGTTAGTGAAACTGGTAATATATTATACAGCTGTAAAACAAAAACACTGCCTTAACTGCAAATATTGCAGGTAGATCTCTTAAAATACCAAAGGTTTCTTAATAAAACATTATTGTGTCAAATCCAGTGATGGGTGTGTAGGATCTTTATTATATTAAGAATGGGGAACTTGACTGTATAATGAGTAGGGTTGCAACTGCAATCAGTTAACTGATCACATGTTGCTAGTCTATTCATTTATATTCACCCCAAAGCCATATATGCTTAAAAAAAACAACACAATTGTTTTTTTTTATCAAAACAGTTATTTTACTAGTTAGTTTTCAGTTGTTGACAAATGATTGATGCACTATGCACTTAATACAGTACTGTAGGTGATCCTCCAGCAGTCAGAGTGATGGATCGATCCGTCTTCAGTATCTTATTTTATCACACTCGTCCAACAAGTCAAAGACCTCTTCACTGAAGTCGTTGTACTTCAGGCTAAAAGAGTCGGATACAAAAGCAGCAGTTAGATGTTAGTTTGAAATGTTTGTAGTAAACTGGCTCAAGATAGTTTATAATTAACCTAAGTCAATCAGGCTTACTTCATCTCCAGCATGTTTTGGCTGTCCTGCATGACTTGGACGAGGGCTGGGACGGAAGCATCGGTCAGTGAATTGTTTCTCAGTTCCAGACTCTTTAGAGTCTTGCTGGCTCTTATAGCAGCACACAAGTCCCCAACACAGGCATCCGTCAAATTAGTCATTTCAACACTACGATAAAAGGGGCAGATGGATTTGAATGTAGCGCACACTGCAATGTGAGGACAAAAAAAAATGGTTCAAGGGGAATATTGAACTCACTCCAGTTCCTCCAACAGACAGTTTGGATGTACAATGGCATCCCAGAGATGTTTAACCCCTTGGTCTCCGACTTGATTTATACCTACAGTCAGTGACTTAAGTTGAGAAGTCCCACTTCTCAGCACTGAGCCCAGTTCCTTGAAGACTGACTGGGTTAACTCGCACCGTTTCAAGCTGTAGGGTGGAGAGGAATATGTAGTTATCTGAATTTGAGGAAATATTTGTGAAAGGTGGTACTTTATCACTCACAAATCAAAAGAGTATACAGGTGTACAATACCCAAGTTTTTCAATTCGACAGCCAGGTCGACTGAGGGCTTGGCAGAGCAGCAGCGCCCCCTCCTGGCCTAAATCATTCACTGACAGATCCAGCTCTGACAGAGAACAGTGCTCTGACTGCAAGGCTGCCATCAACACGGGACAGCACTCACCTGTCAGCTCGCTATCAAAGAAACTAAAATAAAAGATAAACAAAAAGTCACCAATGCCAGAAAAATATGAAAATAAAAGTTACGAGTTATCACACATTCAGAAGAGGTATTTTAAGTGTCCTTTTCACATGTTCTGAACACTTGCAGCTCATCAAACAAAAGGCAACAACAGCAGTTTTATCATCTTGAAACACACACTTACTTGAGGCTCTGCAGTTTACAAAGTGGGTGTTGCAGGGATTTACACAAAGCCTCCACCCCACTGAGACCAATCTCGTTTTGTGTCAAGTTCACTTTTCTCAACTCTGATTGGCCAGAACACAAAGCTGCTGATAAAGCCTCCATTGACGCTGCAGTCAACCCGCAGCTCTGTAGCCTTTTAATAAAGAAAACAAGGTCATTTTTCAAACCTAAAATAAATTATTTAAACATAAATGGACAACTCTAACACAAAACAAGAATTTTAACACTAGTACATACTGGAGCTCCTGTAGTTTGCAGTGTGGACTATGCAGTGCTTTGCACAGTTTCATGAAGCCCTGGTCCTCGATCTGATTAAACACCATGTCTAACACACACAGCTGAGAGGTTCCTGAGGTCAGAACAGACACCAGATCTTCACAGCTTGCTTCTGTCAGACTGCATACTACAAGTCTAGGTAAATCAAAAGCAAAATATCAAGAACTTGTTAACTGAACTGAGTGATTTTTGCCTTTTGAGATTGCTTTGCTGTATTCTTACTTTAATGTCTGCAACTTGCAGTCCCTGAGTCCAGCGCAGAGAATTTTAAACTTTTCATCTCCGAGGCGGGTTTGAGAGAGGTCCAGCTCCTTGGTGAGTCCTCTGCTGAGTGCTGAAGCCAGATGAGGGACAGCCCCAGCACTCAAGGAGCTGCCTGACAAGCTGGCGGACACAACAGATTGATATAACATACAGCATACTGAACACATGAAATGAATGATACCACCATTTCTTTCTTTTTTTTTTTATCATGACTTACATAATCTTATGTGACAAGCTCATAGCTGGAGCCAGCCTCTCTGCTTCCTCCTCTGTCAAATTCCTCGTATGGTACAGATTCAACTGCTCCATCTCACCGAGGCACGTGACAACATAACTCAGAGCTACACAGTCCTGGACGCTCAGGTCTCCATAGCTGATACCTATCCGTGCTGAGGGGGTGATGACTTCCTTCACCAAACTCTCATTCTGAGCTTGATGAAGCATATGGAAGCAGCGGTGGTGCTTATCTTTGTAGCATCCCTTCAGTGTAATCTCTGAGCTGCCTTTAAACCAGCATTTGAAATCCACAATCCGTTCAGAGTTCAACTCCCCTAGCAGGCTCTCCAGTGGTCTGCGCTGACTCGGCTCTGAGAGGGCTGACAAGAAGACATCTAGAAACTTTGCATGGCCTTTGTGCTTTTCCAACATCTTCTCCACACCCTCGGACATCGAGTTGTCCATAAAGAAAGAGACGGCCAAGAGGAACTCCTGCATCAATTGGGAGTAGAAGGAGAAGACACATCTATCTGACTGGTCACCATCTACTTGCAAGAAAACTCCAACTGTGGTAGGAAACTGTTGAAAGCCAAAGGAATGCATTTCCTCTTTGGTACAGCTGGAGCGCTGGTCAAGGGAGCAGTGAGACGCCATCTTGCCGAGGGACGACACTAGTTCTGCGTTGCGGGTCTTGTTCTGCGAGAGCATCTGAACCAGGTGGACCAGGATATCTACATACAGCTGAGATAGCGTCTCAGGAAGTTTTTCTCCAGCATCCATCAGAGACTTGTACATAGAACAAACTGTCCAACAGAATCTTGGGGAGGTACAGATATCATAAAAGCCTAGAGTCCTTTCCATGTGCACTAGTGCTTTGTTGGCAGCAGCTGGATCAGCAAAGAACCTGTTAATGTAGGCCTCTCTTTGTGGCTTCAGAAACCCCAACACTTGCACCTGGGTGCCACTCAGAAATGTCACACATCCTGTCGACCTGGTTGCCACCACAAAGGCAGCTCCTTTCAGCAATGACCCATGAAGCAAGCTCGCCACAAGACAAGGCAGCGAGGCCGCCCGGCTGGGGTCAGAGCAGAGGGTGTGGACGGAGGGGTCCAGGCTCTGTTTGCACTGATCCAGATCGTCAAAAACAAACAGCACACCCTCAGGCTTCTGCAGAACCAGGGGCACGGACTCAGGAGGGATATGGCCATTATGGTGAAGCAATAATGTCTCTAAGGAGAGCGTCCCATTGAGGGAACTTAACTCCCTGAACCGGAAATGGAAAACATAAGAAAAGTTCTGAAGGCGTTCTCCTTTTGCCCAGTCCACAACAAGCTTCTCTAAAGCGGTGGTTTTACCTGATCCTTCAGGACCAACCAGTATGACGTTTTTTATTTCACCAGACAGGGCGGCGTGGATGGCATGATCAAGGGAGGGCAGGTTGTCTTCCACATTTCTGTCTGTCACCTGAGGTTTACAAGTCAGCGGGGATATGTACTCATTGTTGTTTATCACAGTGACTGGTGCCTCTCCACCAAGAAGTGTCGAAGTGCCCTTTGACTTCAGGATGTGAGTCAACACAGTGTCTTTGTCCATTGTGTAAGCCAGTGCTGAAAGAATGCAGAACATGTTATTGACTCTCAGTCAGCACAATAGACTGCAGGAAACAATCATGTCTGCAGATTAATTACAGTGTTATAAACTGCACTCCTCTACTTTGAAAGCTGTCAACCCACATGTCTGACAGTAACAGTAAGATGCACATTGTCATTATTCATAACACGGAAGTACAGTTACCTTGGATGCAGTCTTGTTGGTAAACAAAATAAAGTGTCGCAAAGAAGAAAAAGTATTTAGAAAGCAGACAGATTTGTGTTTTAATGTTGGGGTTACGCCTACACTGGGAATGCAGCTGCAGTCGCACACGAGCCACTTGCCAATTAAACCACGAGCAGCTCAAAGCAGGAAGTGCAGAGTGATTTTAAGCCCTGCGCGCTGCCTTACAGGCGTCAGTGTCGCAAGTAACTGAAAAAGTATTTTTCCACCGAGCTGTAACACTTTGAAGCTGTTTTAATAGGCTCCAAGTTAAGTTGTAGGTAGAAAAATATCAGTGGTGGAAAGTAAATAAACTTTTACTGGAGTAATTCATTTTAATGCAACTTTATACTTTTACTCCATTCATTTTTATCTTTATCTATCTTTATTTATATTTTAAAAGTACTTGATTTTCATTTTGTGATATTTTTTTATGTACCAATGCATCCAGGAAAATTCCTTGTATGTGTAAAAACTTACTTGGCAATAAACCAGATTCTGATTCTGATTTCAAAGGGGAAATATTGTACTTTTTACTCCACTGCATTCATTTGACAGCTTTAGTTACTTCGCAGTTCCAGATTATTGATACAATATGTAATTATAAATAAATAATGATGTATTATTATATATCTACTCAGCAGTATATAAAGTAATTCAAATTAACCCCACCTCTACCAGCTGCAACTTTAAAGTGATGCCTATTTATTAATGCATTAATAATCATAATCCATTAATATTATATATATATGATTCTGAAATGGTCCTTTCTGCATAATGAGTACTTTTACTTCGGGTACTTTTGGTATATTTTGATGCTAATAGGAGCCATTTTACCCTCACTTTGTGTATACTTTGAGTACATTTAGCTTATAGTAGGCCTACTTCTGTATTTTTTTTACTTTAGTAACACTTTTACTTGTGACAGAGTATTTCTTTACTGTGGTATTGCTATTTCAACTACTCACTGAGTATTTCTTCCACCAGTGACACAAATAACATACATCTGAATTAATATGTTGCAAATGTAAAAATAATAAATAAAAACAATATCCCAGAAAACAAACCTATTTGAAAATGTTTATTTATGTATGTATTTATCAGGACAAAATAATTTAGGATATGTGTTAGCATATAGGAAGTCCCAGCTTAAAAAAACTGTAAAACTGTAAAAAACAGCCGTTGGCCATAAAATTCCAGGTCTACTCTGGTCAGATGTCCGTCTGGTTGTGAAATACATCTGTCAAAGTGAGCTGTAGTTTCTCTGAACAGGCACTGGATAGCAGCAGTGCACTGTATTTTTTCCAGAGCCCTAGTTAAGCCTAGTCTGGCCAGCTGTCTGCATTGGCATTAAATGATATAAAGTCTAATTTATGCAAAAGCAAAGAGAATGGCAATGGCAGCACTTCATATCTTCCTTATTATAAGATACAGTAACATACATTTCCTTTGTTCAGAGCAAAAACAGACTGTAGTTGTTGTCAATTGTCTATATCTAGTTTCAACGCTGTTTCACCACACCCAACAGTGATATCACTGGGGCCTTGAGTACACATGTACATCACTGCACCCCCTCCAGACATGTTTTTTGACATGATAAAGTTTCCACAAAAAGTCCAATTACCTAGTTGTAAGTTCTTAAAATTAGATTTGAGTCTCTCCTATTGAAAAGTACATAATCTGTGAATATGCAAATATTTATCATTTCCAGATTTTAACTTCTAAACACGTGTTAAGTCCATTCTCAGTGTATGTGCACTGGATGCTTCCAGTTTCTGTATCGCACTTGTGCAAGTTGAATATTGAACCGTGACCAAACTAGCAGTTATGTCACTCAGTCATGATTGTATGTACATGTTCAACTAAGATTGAAAGTGAGCACAGAGAAACTTTTCACAGTTCAGTGAATTAATGTGAAAACCATCTTCTAGCGTCAAACTCTGGACATAACATCATTCTGAACAGCAAAGGTCAAACAATAAAGTAAATTGAATGGATTGGAAAGTGTTGACTGGAGGGAGATATTAATGTCTCATCAGCGTGAATTTATAAAACATTACACCTGTTTTCAGACTGGATAAATTATTGTCTTTCTGACTCTCTCCAGTTTTTTGTTCGGTGTCACATTGACAAGTTGCAGCATGTTTGATGTGATGTAAAGAGGAGGATATAACAAAATGTACCTACTTCCATGTCTCTACTTAATTATTACCCAAGAAAAAGAAGACACATGATTGTGCAGCTGAGTACATCTTTATTTTAAACACACGAGTGGTAATTAATGTGACATCAAACACAAGGAGAATGGAAATAAACAAATTACACACATATGGCTCATTGTTGGTTATAAAGAGATTCATACAAAGTTTAGAGTTAGCTCACAGCAATCCAACAGGTTAGAGTACTGCAGTGTTGTTTTTTTTCTGATTTAGTGATTTAGTATGTTCTGTCATGGGTCTCCACTGTCTTGATGAGAATTGCAGCTGACCTCCGCTGCTGGTAGTTGTTAGCCGGGACAGCTGCGGAGAAGAGGACAGTATTAAAATCACATACAAACACACACTGCAGGCTGCCATAAGAATCCTAACGCCTGTGATAAGCATGGTGCTATATTCAGTCGAACACTTACTTTTGGTGGGCACTGTTTGGATACTGACAATAGAGTTGTGTCCAATTCTGTCAGAGAGAAAAGAAGGAAATACACTGTGAGCATTGATGTACTGACAAAGTAAACAGTTGTTAAGAGGAACTTGCAGGTCTTAGGGTTGCTGTATATGATGGTGACTGTAAACAACAAGGTAGTTTGTTTCTGTGTGCAGTGGGTTCATTGATGCCCCTTGTGGCCGTTGAAAGAAAAACAACCACTGCAAGATAGACCTTTTTTACAGCAGCCATTTTTACATGAAATAGTAGGGTAAACACACGTATTACCAATTATACTAATAGAGGTTCTGTTCCATTTAGTGTAGCAGAGCCTTTTCCAGTGAGCCAACATGCACAACAGCAGCACCCTGACTCTGTTTGACCTGAGTGCAACAGAACCTTAATTAGTATAATTGGTAATAAGTGTGTTTACCCTATTTGATGTCAAAAATGGCCGCTGTGAAAAAGGTATACTGCGGTTTTCACTGCGTGGGTGTATGCTGTCCTTCGGCCTCAAGTGGCAGTAATGAGCCCATTACACTACAGTTTGGCGCATTACCATGAGGCGAAAAAGACGCCGCACTTTAAAACTTACTGAGACAAGCGACACAACGGTGAGGTTTATGTTTTATCGGACGTGCTTTCAGGCTGTATTTTAAGATTTTACATAAGAAAATACTTCAGGGATGAAGAATAACTGGTCTAGATAACCACCCTAACTGCGTGTTGAGTCGCCTCCCTGCTGCTGTGTGCCGCCGTTATGCGTTTGCGCGGTCGCCATATTGGTGAGGTCAAGATCTGCTAGTTATCAATGAGAGATGCTGACCTCACTACACAATCGACCGGAACTCGCTTAATTCTGAACCGATTTTCATGAACTTTAGTTTGTTATAAACGTGAGAAACCGAACATCGATACTTGGAATTAGTTAGACAGTTGCTGGGGGCGGATATAATCAGCTTTATGCCAAAACATCAAGTGTAAATTATTAGTTTAATATTTTTCTCCAAAAATGTAGATTTATATATCTTCTATATTGTTTTAAAGCTATATGGTTGCTAGTTTTTGTATTAACAATTAAATAGTTAATAAAAAGAAAATGTTTGACTTCAGTAACATGATTTTGGTTCACCTGGCATGGTTTTGGGTAATCATCTACCAACCATTCGAGCAGACTTTTAAATTAATAGACTGCAATGTTTTATAGAGCATCTTAGGAATAAATCATATTTTAATAAGCCCAACCTATACTGTATGTATACCGTCCAAGATCTCTGTCTCCAGTCTTCAAGCAGGTCATCTTTTTTTTCTAGTAAACTTAAACTTTGTGGATGAAGAACTGTTTTTTTAATTTATTGCCAAATGTGTAAAAGAAAAAGAAGAAGAAAACAAGTGATAAGATACATTAGGCTTTTTCCCCCATAAAAAACAAAATTAGCTTTTAATCAGTGAGTGATTAGGTGATGAGAACTTTACACTGCTGAACTCTGCCAATGCAACTCACCTTTCCTCCTCTCCTTCCAGCAGTTTCCTGTAGGTGGAGATCTCTATGTCCAGGGCCAGCTTGACATTCATGAGCTCCTGGTACTCCCTGAGCTGGCGAGCCATGTCCTGCTTGGCCCTCTGCAGAGCCACCTCCAGGTCCCTGATGCGAGCCCTGGCATCCTGCACGGCCTCCTCCCCACGCTTCTCCGCCTCGACTACCTGGCCCTCAAGGTTGGTACGCTGGAAAAGTGTAAGCATTCAGTAAGATTTCATTGATGATGTGTGACTGACTGCTTCATAATAATTAGGAATTTAAAGAGCTTAAAGAGTATTAAGCTTGCATGCAATATCCAGCAAGAAAAGTCCAGTTCCCTTTGATTTTCAGACACTCTATAAACCGTTCACTCACCTGTGCCTTTACAGACTGGATCTCATTCTGCAGGCGGCTGATCATTCGGTTGAGCTCAGATATTTCAGCCTTGGTGCTGCGCAGCTCATTGCCATACTGGTCTGCCTGAGCACTCATCTGGTTAAACTGGTGGCGGCAGAGATCAAACAGAAGAACAAATATGTGAGATCAGTAGCTATCAGGTTTGACAAGGGCAGTTCCTTCTCAAAAATACAGGGTATTCTAGTATGAGCTTTAATTAACCATTGACCCCTTTTTTAAAGAGAATCTTCTTCACCTTTTCCTTGTGCCAGCTTTCAGCTTCTGCACGGCTGCGAGCGGCAATGTCCTCATACTGAGCCTTAACCTCAGACACGATCTGATCCATGTCCAGGCCACGAGAGTTGTCCATCTGCACCACCACAGAGGTCTCCTTCAGGCTCTCCTGCATCTCACGCAGCTCCTTTTTTATAAAACAACACACACAGCAACAGTAAGTAAGCAGGTAAATTCCAGAAAACAAAACAAGCGCATAGACTGTATAATACTGTATATATTGTTTTTAATTTGGAGAAGATTTTCAGTGTATGGTTATGTACCGCATCATGCAGAGCCTTGATGAAGTTGAATTCATCACTGATGGCAGACACCTTGTCCTCTAGATCCACCTTGGACATATAGCCTGCGTCCACATCCTGCAGGGAGTCAATAAAACCTTTTTACAATGTTTGAAACAAACTGCTAATACAGGTTTGTTGCCCAACAAGGAAAATTATTACTAGGAAATTTGCTGGTATTAAAGTGACTATAAATAGAGCTAACTAACTGGTTCAGAGCTTAATCTGGCTTGTATCTATAAAAGCCATCTTGACTTCATACTGTACCTTTTTGAGCATGACAAACTCATTCTCTGCATCATTCCTCTTGTTTATCTCATGTTCATACCTGAAACACCCACAGATATCAGATTACTCAGGCAGATCTTATCAGTATGCACCTAGTTACCATATGTATGAACTTCCGCTCTAGTAAACAGATTTAACAGTGCTTCAGTTCCTTCTGCAAAAATGCCTTACTTTGTCCTGTAGTCGTCCACATTTTTGTGCATGACGTTGTTCTCCATGTCAAGTCTGTGTTTGTCGTTGTTGATGAACTCCAGCTGTCTTTGCAGGTTGGTAATGTAGGACTTCAGCATGGGCTCAACGTTAGAAGAGGCATCAGTTTGGTTCTGCAGCAGCTTCCACTTGGTTTCCAGCATTTTGTTCTGCTGTTCCAGGTATCTTACCTGTGGCACAAGCAGAAAGTTCCAACTAAATCAAACTGATCCTAACATCTTTCTAGAGATCATAGAAGTTAGTAATTTAAACATCAATCCAAAGGCCAATAATCTAATCTAAATGGACACACAAGAATGTTTGTGAAATTTCCTCTTACCTTATCAATGAATGAGACAAAGCGGTTGTTGAGACTCTTGATCTGTTCTTTTTCCTGGTTGCGAACAGCATGGACGGTGGGGTCGATGTCTATGTTCAGTGGGACGAGCAGACTCTTGTTAATGGACACGGCTGTAATCGGGGCCGCCGGGGTGGCCCTACCGCTCATCTTGGGGATGGAGTAGGATCCCATGGACATGCTACTGAAGCCCCCTGCGGACTGGCGTATCCCCGGACGGGTGGTACGCTTGCTCCTCAGACTCATGGTCGTGCTGTGTGGAGATTTCACTGCTGGAGAGGATGAAGTGGACGGGCGGCGGTTGAGCTCTGTTGTGCATCTCTCTATCTTTTGGGTGCTACTTTATAGGCAGGTCTGGGTGTGGCGAGATAGTGAAGATATGTGCCTCCCCAATGCAGGTAAACCAGTCTGACACATACCACCCGTTCTCCCACCTACCCCCTCTGCAAAAGTTGCATTGTTCCTCCTGTAATGCTGGAATTCAGGCCTGCTATGCAGCTTCAGGTGTGCTGTTTTTTGAACAATTATACATCCAAAATGTTTCCTTGTGGTAACCACCGGATCTATTGAAAATTAGATGTAAAAGTCATCAAGAGCCAAAATCTTAACTGATAACAAATAAAAACGTGAAATGTGCGGAATCAGAATAAATGTTTCAGTGGCTTTATGCCCCCCCAAAAAGTCAGTCTAGTGTACGGTGCAAGAACAGTGAAGGAAGCAAAAGCTGGTAAAGGGCAAAGATAGATTGATGTCGGGTTGAAACAAGTTCACAAAAAGTGACGATAATGTACTGCACACAATATGTAGGTTGCCTAGAGAATGTGCCAAAATATTATAAAACCAGGTGAAATATGCTGTTTATTGGGAAGAATATTACAACGTTGTTGTTTTTGTCGTTTTCCTGCCTGTTAAGATCAAGTTAGGAACAGTTAAGATCAGAGAGAAAAGTAGATTGAATCAAAATGTTCGAATTCGGGGTGCCCAGATAGCTCACCTGGCAGAGTTAGTGTCCATGTACCAAGGCTGAGTCCTTGCTGGAGTACCCCAGGGTCTGAGCTGTCTGACCTGTGTCCCCCCCCTCCAATAAAAGACCCCCCACAAAAAACAAAAATGCTGGAATTGTAGCTATAGACATAATGTTACGCTTCCATAACAGCACTTATTTTCTTCAACTTTCTGTTTAATGTCTTATGTCAATATTCATTGTAAGTGACAGCTGGTTGTAAACAAAAAACCGGGCTGTCTTCTTGATGTCAAACAGTTTTCTTTCTTTTCAAACTCCCTCACTCCCTTTTGTGAAGTGATTATGCAATCATCACCTCCCTTTAGAAAAACAACTACAGAGAAATAAGTCTCTCGTACAACCTGATTGAGGTTTATTCTTGTCAAGGCTGTGTGCCACTGAAGCTGTACCATCTACACAACGTCAATACATTATTGTAGGTAAGTAAACTGAGAGAGAAAACAGCTGCGACTGTGTGTCTGTGTTGTGTATATTTAAAGAAATACTGAATAATTCTCTAATTTTAAAGGTCTGTTTTAGCTCTTGTCGGATATGAAGATTGCTTCGTTCAACGTCCAGAGGTTTGGAATCACAAAACTCTCCGATCCAGATGTCCTGGCAGCTCTGGTTAAGGTAAAACAACAGTAAAGCATCAGGTGGTTACATAAACAAAGACATTACACAGTAAAAGATCAGTAATAATAACAAGGGTAAACTATTGGGAATGCATGGTCCATGTCTTTGGTGTGATATTTGGGAAACAGCCAAGAGGAGAGATCTAAAGTTTGAACATTCTTTGTTCATACGTGGGTAATTATAGCCTTCTTTAAGCTGTAACCAGTTCAAAGGAAAAATATAAGCCTGAATGCCGGGGATAACCTAAAATACGTGTCCTTTCTTTTCAATTGTTCCACATTTACTTTACTGAGAGCTTTTATCTTTTGTAGATTGTGTCTCGATACGACATCATAGTGATTCTGGAGGTGGTGGATGGGAGCGGAGCTTCTGTGGAACACTTAATGAAAGAGCTGAACACGTGAGTTTACATTTCTTACTTCTGAATGAAGCAAAGATTGTTGCCTATACTTTATATGTATGCTTACTTTTACTATCCAATGCCATCTCAGAGTCAACACGACCCATCACTACGCTCTACAGCTCAGTACCCGCCTAGGAAGGAACAGATACAAGGAACAATTTTTGTTTCTGTACAGGTAAGATCACATCATAATGCAGACTGTAATATTTTTATAATGTGCTTTTTATAAGAAAGCCATTTCTTTCCTACTTGGAAGGGATGATGTTGTTGACCTGATTGACTGCTATCAATATGAAGACAACCAGGTGAACGACATGGATGCTTTTGCAAGGGAGCCGTATATCCTCCACTTCAAACCACACAACACAGGTCAGTCTCTGCACTTAATTGGATCTTAAGGAATAACAGGGAGTTATGGATCAGAATTAACCACCACACTGGAGTGATTGTGATTAATTTAACCTGAGGAAGCTCCAAGCGAAATGCGTTGTGCGCTCTTAAATAAATCACAGTAAAGTCCCTCCAGTGTGTGGTTGTTAATTCTGATTTCTTGGTCCTGCGACCTACCAGCACCTGACTGTTGTTGGCAGTGCATGGGGAGTTTTGTTTACAGGCAATTATGGATATTAGCGTGTTTGATTATTTCATTCTTAGTCGGTTGCTGTAGACGTTGTCGCTGTAACTTCTGTGGCATGTCTGACTCATGTCTATATATGCACCTGCTTGTTTTGTCTAACTAACTGAGTCTGATCTGGTCTGACATGCGATTCAAAGGAGCTGAGGGCAGGTTTATCAAGTTAAGTTAGTTCTGTGTGCATCCACATGGATACAAGCATTTGTTGTTGACAGGACTGTTTTGGTTTGTAGTGCTGAAGGATATAGTGCTCATCCCGGTCCGCACCACACCCTGGGACTCGGAGAAGGAGCTGGATGAGCTGTATGAGGTCTTCCTGATGGTCAAAGACAAATGGAAAACAGATGTGGGTTGCATCATCCTGTTGCATCAGTATTTTACCTGTTTGTGAGATACATCATAACTCGATTGATGACCACATATAGTTTTAATTTAGAATCATACCAATTATATAGCTTATAATGATAATTTTACCATGTTGTAACATGGCTACTTTTGATAGGATTTCTCTGTATTCCAATATCCAAGCTAAAGGATAAATTAACATTTTGTACTAAAAGTACCATTTTTGATTTCCTCTAGAACGTAATGATCCTGGGGGATTTCAATGCGGATGGTGCGTATGTCACCCAGAAGGAAATGAAGGGGATCCGTATTCGCAGCGACAAGAATTTCCACTGGCTGATCGGTGATGGCGTGGACACCACCACAAAAACGTCAAATGAACACACTTACGACCGGCATGTGTGCATTCATAAACTCCATTCAGGCACTTCCACATATTGTCATTATATGTGAATTAATTCATATATTTCTCTCACAGGATTGTGGTTTACGGAGATGACATGCTGGCAGCCATTGTGCCAAACTCAGCCAAGCCATTCAATTTCCACAAGGAGTTTTCTATGACAGAAGAAATGGTGAGTTGTCCCTAATAACCAACACATTGTGCAATTGTATTGCTCTTTCACTGGCTTGTTTTGTGAGAACATTCCTCATTCAGTATATGCACCCTCCCGCAGGCCCTGAGAGTGAGCGACCACTACCCTGTCGAGGTAGAATTACATAGCGCTCTTCCATTCTGGATGGCAAACAGCCACCAAAGACAGAGACCATCAGTTAACAGAGCTGTCACAGGCGGTGAGAAAAACGGTAATTTACTGTATGTCCTGTCGCTGATAGAACAATGAGTGAAGTATTTGAGACAAAAGCTGAACTGCTTGTTCTTTTATTAACAGAAGGGGTGAAAATAATGAGAGGGAATGCTTGGAATTTGGGCGTTTCTTGACCTAAGGGTTTTACTGAGACCCTTTTTTTTTTTCTTCAAAGCACATTATTTAAACTATTTGCACTTTCCACTTTTGTGATTGACTAATGCTACCTTTGTGGTGACAATTACTAACTTTTTTGCATCATGGGGCTTAAAGGTTATGTCTTATGACAGTCTATATTTTTCTTACTGTGTTAGATACAGTAAGAAAAATAAAAAAGTAGACTCAATAGAGTTAATTGATTTTCTGTTTAACCATATAGAATTTGCAAGAACTAGAAAACTTAGGTAAAAACCATTAAAATGTATATGTTAATTTACTAAACTAGCTCATTAGGTCAAATAGACAAGAAGGGCAAAGAAGAAACACAATTTATTTTGTCTTATCCCAGTGCCTTTTAGATTAGCCAAAACATGCAGTATCAAAATGTTTTATTAGGTATTATGAAAGGTCTGTGCCAATTATTATTATTATTATTATTATCAATGATTATTCATTAATCATTAATAATCATCTGTAACACAGTTTGGCAAAGAGCCTTGAAACTTCATTTTCTCAACAACACTGTCTTGATTGCTGTCTTCCAACTATTAAAACCCCTAGTTATTTTAAGTATCATATACAGCCATGCTGCCTTACTCGCTTGAGCCCCACATTACAGGCTGAAAATCAATTCATCCTGCCAGCTGCTCTGCACACACCTTGAGCACCCTCGGGTTGATGTCGTCAGGCCCTAAGACACTGAATTTGGTCTCTTTATGGGATTCTCTGACAATAACAACAGAATATCTTCAGCCTTTTAGATGGAAGCTCGTTGTACTGACACAAGTTGAAAGTTTGTCTTCTCTACTGGAGTTACATTTCAAAATTATGTCATATTTCTGAGCATTTCAAACCCAAACATTGAAATACTTGTTCCCTTTAATTTGCCATACCATGGCATTATGGGTGCTCTTACTGCTAATTATTAAGGAAAAACAAATCTGGAACAAATCTGAATGATGGTTGGATCACAGCGTGTTTTTCCCTTTAGAAGTTGAATAAAAAATACACGTATGTGAGTAAGAATTATTTGCAGTGACAGTAATTACATACTATGTTTGTAACACTACTAATTACATGTTTTTCTGTGTATTTTTCTACTCACAGAGAGTTTGCAAGTGGATCTGTTGTCCCTGCAGAAGGAAAACCTCCTCCTGGAGCGAGAAAAACTTCAACTTCAGATCTCCTTATTAAAACATCGGCTTTCCACACTCAAAGTGAACAAATGATTAAAAGATCTCAAGCACTATCTTTTTATTGCACTATTGTTGTATGACAATTTTTTATTTGAATTAATAAATATGCAATATGCGTATATATGAATGCTTTTATACACATTTGTTGCCCTTTTATTGTTTAATGAGGTAAATAGTACTGATGTGAAACAGCATTGTGGCTTTCAGGCTACATAAAGATTTGTCTGGCCCCAGTGAGAGGAACAACCTGGGGCAGGTTATCTAGTCTATTGGTGAAATGAAATGAGAGCCCGGCTAATGTTTGCGCGATGATGATTTTTGAGACCAATAGTAATCTAAGATGAGAAAAAATTCCAATCTCAATGTGACAGCTGATATTGTGAATTTTTGAGCTGGAATAAAAACAGACCTTTTCTAATTGGATTGTGCACTTATTTGTTTAAGAAAGCTATGTTCTGAAACAAATAACTTTATAATAATTTGAAATGTTAAGCAGTTTTAGTTTAGACATTGCTGAGTGCGGCTTTTTCTCTCTTACTCTGTGCTGCTTGCCAAAGTGTTGTGTGTGAATTGCAGCGCTCACTAAAAAAAAAAAAACAGTTAACTGAACAGTCAAGTAAATTAAAAATACTAGACTTGATAATTGTATTCTTGAAAAACAAATGAAAATATATAGGAAATGTCTTCAGTTTTAGTCTTTGGTCAAATTTGGTCAACAGCAGCATGACGAGGCACTGGTGCATTATTGAGACTGGGATGTCTACATGACTGTAAGTCAACTGCTCTTTACAGTGGGTGTGTTTGTGTTGTAATATCTCTTCTGAATTTCTTAAATCTTGCTGCTGACAAATATCCCCCATAGTATAATTAAACAAAGCTAACACAAACACTGAAACTAATAATAACTATATTTAAACTAAACAATAAAAACTACCCTGACACAAAAAAACACTCTTGAAACTAAATGAAACTAAACTCAGTTGAAAAATAAAATGAAAAAAGAATAATAAATATAAACTATAATATCTCTGGTCTGCACCACGCCACTAAATAAAACATCTTATTATTCTAATAAAAAAACCCATTTCGATAAAAACAACAGAAAAAATAACATCCACAGCACTGGGAGATGATTTTTGATGCAGTTTTATTGTAGTAAACAAACATGATTGATAGAATGACGTGTGCTGCATTCAAGTGGAGTCAGATTTTTAGCATCTAATAGGCGTTAACACGAGCTACAAGTTACATGCCTACGGTTAAAACGACAACAAATTTAACTTGTAAACATGGTTTTAAGGCGGTTGATATTGAAGTCATGTAAAAAAAACAAAAAACAAATAAGGCGGTATATAACTTTTTGTCTGTTTAATAAAAACAAACGTCTGCCGTCTTGTGAGCCGTCGTCACTTTTCCGCCATTCTCTACAACCAAGTGAAGCAGACACTCGTCACATGACGGCCAGACCTCATTCGCCCTAATCTAAACAACTCAGGACTCGACTTGTAAACAACACTGTGCAAGAAGGTGTCAACCAGCCAGCCAGCAAAACTTTCTCAGCGGCGACCGAGTAACCTGTGAACAAGCTCCACCTGTCCAGTAGACAGGCCGTCTCAATGCATTACAGAGGACCGAAAACACCGCGGCGATCATGGATGTGTACGATTTGTTTAGTAGTTGCAGAAAGGGCGACATTTGTAGAGTCAGGTAACCAACGGCTCAGCTGACGTTGTTGTTGTTGTTGTTTGTTGTTGTTGTTGTTGTTTGTTTGTTGTTGTTGTTTTTGGCTTGGTTGTCTCTCTTTTGCTTTTGCAGTAAATTTGCAGCTACTTGAATCCTACGTGTTGTTATTGTCTGTGCTCCTCTGTACAGTGTTATTCAGCTGTCGCCCTGCAGCTGAAGCCGAGAGCTAACTGCAGTGTGTCGCTGTGGTAAACACGGACAGGGCAGGGTTGCTAACATTAGCTTTGATGAGCCAGCTGGTAACTTTAGCTAGCGTTTGTAGGTCAGATGCTCAGTTTCCAGATGCAACGTAGGTAAGATACTATACCGTCAGTGTCAGGTGTATAACGGGATGATATGTGGAGAATTCACTGCTGTCAGCTACGCAGCTTTTAGATTTTTTCCACTGATGTAAGACACTTCCTCTCTCCTGATGATAACAGGAGAGCAGTAATTAGTCAAGACAATACAAGTCTTAACTAGTCTTTAAGCATCCAGTTAACTCCAGCACTGCAGGATATATCCTATGTCATATATATATATATATATATATATATATATATATATATATATATATATATATAAATATAAAAGCAGCAGTGCTGATGAAAGCAGAAAACAGTCAGATAGAAGTGATGCTTGTATGTGAAATAATCCTAATGTTTCATTTGTGAGCAATGCCCATTTTATCCACCTTGCATTCAGATATATTTACATATGGTAGACTTCAGTACACTCAGTATCACTGTGTCCCCTCATTTCTTCTCTTTTCTCTCTAAGATACCTTGTTGAGCAAAGAGATGTGGACCTCAATGTAAGAGATAAATGGGACAGCACCCCTTTGTAAGTACAATTTAGGCAAGCAGTCTAATGCCCCTGTTCACGTGGCATCATCATTATTATCATATCTTAAAATGTGATTTATGTACACTTTATTTCTTCAGGTATTACGCTTGTCTCTGTGGCCATGAAGAGCTGGTCCAGTACCTGTTGGCTAGTGGTAAGGCTGGAATTTCACTGGGGTTAGGGTTAGCTTTTATTAAGTAATGCAAACATAATAAAAGTCTGCATGGTAAAACTACTATAGTTTGATGTCAGTATAATCACACTGAAATGTTCTGTTCTATAATTATAGCTCTTTTTCCCCCTTATCTTTGCCTTCAGGTGCCAAGTGTGAAGCCAACACGTTTGATGGCGAGAGGTGTATGTACGGCTCCCTGAACGACTCCGTACGACGCCTGCTCAAAGACTATAAGTGCGTCAGTGTCCGCGCCATGCAACGGGATGATTTTAACTACTTTCTGCACATGTAAGGGTCAAGTGCCTGTTGGCCATTCATGCACATTCATTCCTCTACAGAGCAGGAGAAAGAGCAGTTTATTCTCCATTACAGTTTTACCTCCATCTAACGTTTGATGTTTCTGCTTTAGGTTACTGGAGCAGGGTCAACACAGCGACGTCAAGTTTTTGGTCCATGGACAAATATTCATGGCCCACCGATGTGTTCTGAGTGCACGCTCCGAGTACTTCATGGATATGTTTGAGAAAAAATGGAAGGGGAAGAACCTGATCACCCTGAAGCACCCTTTGGTAGATAAACATGTATATTCTGGTTGATTCATTCTGTTGCTGTGTGCTGTCAGCTTTGTCTCTTCCTGTCTGTATGGATAAAAGTGGTTTTGGTTTTTAGGTAAACCCTGCAGCCTTTGGAGCCATCCTGCAATACATCTATACAGGTGGGTGTGTAGAGCTATTTATTATCTGGTTTTCTGATTGGATTTGCCAAATAAATGGCATTTTACAAAATATTTTTCTTTGAATATCATGATATTACGAAAACTTTTCATTTCTTTTCAGTTTCATTTTTATTTAAAGCACTTTTTAAAGGATAAGTTTACAGTTTTCCACATCTGATGTAAAACAATAGTCTGGTGCCCATGTGAACAATTAGTCCTCCCGGTCGTACTGACCGTTAAGAGATCCCTTCCTGAAATTCCACATTCCTTGTTCTGGGCGAAAGTACATTCCAGTTTATCTGAAGCTAATATGAGGGTATAATAATATTTGGAAGATAACCATCCAAAGATACAGTATTTTTAGCAACAAATTCCTGCTATTTGTTACTGTCCCTCCACTGCAGCCCAGCAAGGAAACAACTGTCCAAGAAATACAAAGAGGCAATTTAGCATTAAAAAGTAAAATCCCCTTAATTTCATTAACTCCGACTGGGCTGCGGGAGCCTCATATTAACTAAATTGTAGATTTAGTCACAAATCACTTACATTGGAAGTATGTTAGGAAAGAAATGATTACAAACTGGCTTTTACATTGTTGCCTGAAATAGAAAGAAAAGCCTGTTTAAGTCCTGTATCTTAAAGACATTGAATTCAGTCATGTAATATGTTTCCGTAACATACAAACCACTATGCTCGTGCGGGTGTACTGTATGTGTAATCCTGTCGGGTAGGTGCGAGTGTCCCGACTCTCTTGATGCATTTATTTTCTTAATGTCACAGGACGAATGGATATTGATATAAGCCACGTGGAGGACTCCAGACGACTTGCTAAACAGTGCAAAATGGCCGATTTTATAGAGGCGCTGGAGAATAAATGTAAACAGCTGTATGAATATGGTAAGACGGTACTCTGGGTTAACATTCAAATACATGTATGGGTACAAACAGCTCAAAATACCAAAAGACATTTTAATTGTCAGCTAACTTTTTACCCTTTTTTCTTAATGATGTCTGTCTTTTGTCTTGATGTCTCTCTTTTTTAATTTCTTTCTTCCTACTGAAGTATCCAACAAGCCAGGAATCTGTGTAAAATTTCTCAGCCTGGAGCCTCACAGCGGTCAACTTCAGGATGAGATTGCCCAGTTAGCAGACTCTGCACTTCCTACTGAATTAAAAGTAAGGACATGGGAGCAACAAATCAAGAACTTAAACTAATATTACAGTTTTAATGAGCCCATGTTGACCTTTTTTTTCCTGTTGTTTTTTTACCCCCAGGTTGGATTTGGTGAACTTCCTTTTAACAGAGTTGACGGCTTCTCTACGTATCCTGATATCTGCTTCAGAGTGAATGGTTATGATTTCTTGTGTCATAAGGTAAAACTACAAAGCAACATTTGTCCTGAGGTCCAGGTCCTGACGCTCACATCAGTATTTAAAGTTTTATTGTTTGTCTGTTTGTGTCTCCAGGCGTTTTTCTGTGGACGTAGTGATTATTTTAAAGCCTTACTGGAGGACCACTTCAGTGAGGGAGAGCAGCTAGAGTCCCAGCCCAGCACCCCAGTGATTACTTTACACAACATTTCCCATGAAATATTTATCCACGTCATGTATTTCATCTACACGGACAACACAGAGGTTAGTGCACAATTTCTGTCTGAAATTATTTTGTGGACAGTGTCTTTTAAGAGTCTGGCAGTTTCACGATATATCGTGTTTTTGTTTTATGCATGACTGGGCCTTTATATAGGTTTATAGTGGGTTATTATGTCAGGAGGACTAGAATATAACATATAACACATTGTATTGTCATAGTGTAACGTACTGAAGGCTTTGATTACTGTAGGGCTTTCTTGGCCCACAAAATTAGGATATGAAGGAATCAAAATGCATGAAACAGTTGCTGAATGTAAACCGTTTTTATTTTATTTATCAAATGTTCTATTGCAAGTAAGAAACAAATGAGTTACAGCAGTTGTTCTAGTTATGCACCAGTATGGTGGTATATGAAATAGATATTCAGTTTAACTGCTGAATATTTGAAATAATCCTAAAATTATTTGATAATCCTACTACTGTTTCTGTTGTATTCCAAATGAAAAATTCACTATATTAACGTTAAACTTAAAGCAGCTATAATCAATATATTTATATTAACAATGAATCAGATGAACCAGTACTTATCACCTGACTCAGAAGTTCCCCTCAGCTCTACGCAACTCATCCCACCGCTCTCATAGCAGTGTTCTTGACCGCAGGAAGCAGCTGTCTTCAATGAAAAACAGCCGGCACAGATAACGACTAGGTGGTGAACATAGTGGAGCATTTAGTAGCTCAAGACCCAGATATCTCCCTCAAGAGTCGGGTTGTGACCAAAGCAGAGCTAAACGGAGAGGGGCTATTGGACTTACTTCAAACTTCAGATGAAGGCTTATGTTGCTCCATGTAAGAAACTGATTGTTGGTTTGCCATAACAACTTAAAAGAAGGTGATAGGTCAATAATGTGTTGACAGCTTGTTAACTTGCTTTTTTTTCTGGTTTAAAGTTTAAAGTTTTGAACACACCCCCTCTACTATCCATAGTTACTGTATGTTTTCATGCTCGTAGGCCACGCCCCTTAAAACCAGATTATCACTGAGCACAGAGAAACTTTCCACTTTCAGCAGAGGAATGTGAAAACATCCTTCTAGTGTCAAACTCTGCACATACATCCTTCTCCACAGTGAAAGCTCAAGCATCCAACTGTAGGAACAAGAAGAAAAACATGCATAGTGCTTTTTCTTTACCACAGGATCAAATAAATATTATCAACATCTTTTAAACTGTCTCCAAATGAAGGAGCAGTATGGAATATATTGTTTTACACCCTTTGAGAAAGAATAAGCTAGTAAATTGGAGGTTCATTGGTTTCATTTTGAGGTTAAAGAGGCAACAGAGCAAAGGTACAAAGGTAATGTTACTTGAATGCTAATCATAATAGCTGACTGGATTTTCTTTATGTCCAGCTAACAACAGAGACTGTGTTTGATGTGCTGTGCGTGGCTGACATGTATCTGCTGCCGGGGCTGAAGCGCCTTTGTGGGAAGACACTTGCTAAGACTATATGTGAGGACAACGTTCTGTACATGTGGAAGATGGCGAAGCTTTTCCGTCTCTCTCGCCTGGAGGATTACTGCACAGAGTTCATGGCCAAGATCATTGATCGGGTGGGTGACCTTTTCATTAAAAAATTGTTTTGGGAAATACACTTGTTTAGTTTCTTGCCGAGACTGATACCACTCTCATGTCTGTATGTTAAATACAAAGCGAGAGTCAGCAGGTGTTTTGCTTAGCTCATCTTAGCTTTGCATAAATACTGAGAGGAAGGGAAAAGTTAGTGCACTTTCAGCACGTAACTCACCATAAGACAATTAAACAGTATGTAAATTCAGTGAGCTACACACTGGTTGGCAGATTTCTTTCACTTTTGGACAGAGCCAGGTCAGCTTTTAACTTTCCCTGTTTTCAGTCTTTATGCTAAGCTAACCATGTCCCAGCTCTTGCTTCATATTTTGCAAAGAGACAAAAGAGTGGCATTGATCTTCTCATCTAACGCTTTCTCAAGAAAGCAAATAAGTATATTTCCCGAAATGCTGAACTATTCCTTTAAGATGCTCCTATAAAGACAACAGCTTCTAAAATAAACACACCAACTGTGCTTTTTGGTTGCTGTGTGAACTATCCTCCCAACTAGTGACCCAGTTAGGGAAGTTTGAGCTGTTTGTTCTAAATTGTGAACAACTCTTATCTCAACCACAGTATACAGAGCTTCTGGATCTGTGAAGTGAGGCCAATGCAGAAATGTCTTAAACATGTATTCTATGTAATTGCCAGCAGGGGGCAGCTCTGATGGCTGCACAAAAAAAAAAGAATCATATTGAGTCTTATGGAGAAATTACCTTCTACATGATTTATTAGCTCAGTAAACAATTTCCTAATTAGTTTCTAGTATAAATTGCCAGTTTTAAGTCTTTTTCTGTACAGCATGATGTTTATATAGCAAATTATGGTCCCATTTAGAGTAAAATAGATGATAAAGCAGGGTATGCTTTTGGGCCTTGTGATTGGCAAGTCACTCTCAGTGAGTCCGTCCAATGCAATGCACAAAAATCACATCAAACTGTTAAACTAGGCAGTGCTGATCATTACAAAGGGATCTCTCAAAAAAGCAGCATGAAGAACAATCCATAATAGACGGAAGTGAAGATCACAAGAATAAACAATTATATTTTAACACCAGGAGTAATAGATTAAATAGCATAAAATCTTATATTTTAGTGAATGTTTTACTGTCATTATTGGTGCTTTGGTGATATTTGACTCCCCCTTGTACATCTGTCACCACCATAATATCAAAAGTCACAGTAAAGGTTGACCTCTGTGGCCATATAATGATATTTTTTATTGGTCAGTGTTGTGGATGTTGTGGTCAGCCATGCTCAGTTGCCCCTCAGGATAAAATCACACCTGTGTTACCTGTTTAATCTGTCACAGCTGTTGGAGCAGCCCGAGTTTGCCCAGATGATCAAAGAGGATGCCGAGTCGGTGGAGGAGCGACACGAGACCGATTCTGTCCCCTTGGTGGACGAAATCCGCTACCACATCGCCAGCAATGTGCAGACATACAGCGCAATCGAAGAGGCCAATCAGAAGCTGGAGGCCCTGGAGGAGCTCCTCTGCAGCATTAACATTGACTGCTGAAGGGTCGGCAGGTCGTGGTTTTGTGGCTGCAGATCCTGCAGAGTTTTTAAAGTGGATGCCTTCGGGAGGGGACATATGGTGGTGCAAACAACCGCTGTAAGAAAAACATATGCGTCTGTATGTTAATCGGTTTTCTTTTATTTACAATATATTGTACAGAATATATATTTTCAAAGGATGCGCTGATGTTACGGGGGTATATTCAGAGAACACTGTTTATGTTGAGTGTTAAAGGTTTCTTTGAGTGAGATATGCCAAATGTGAGAAAAGATATTTGGTATAAAGGTCTTGAGGAAATTGTGGAATATATATATATATCTTTGAATTGCACTTGCATGAATTTATTTTAGTCATTATTTGTATCTGATAGAATTTAATCTATCTACTTACAGTAGTAGTACAGTACAGTATATGTTCACTTCATTTATCCGGAAAATATTTTTAACCTCTAACTCCTTATTTGGAATCACATAGAATATAGTTTTATGATGTATTTCATGCACAGGAGCACGCAGCTTTTATTTTGGATCTGATTGAATATGGCTGCAGAACTTCACCTCACTATTCGACCTGTAACATTCCTCCACCGTGAATACTTGCACTTACTTACACACCCTCTAACATATGTCTGCCCTTTGTTTAAACCTATAATAGATAGATAAAAACATATTCCCTGCTGCCCTGTATGACAGCAAACCTCTCTTGTCTCAGTGTGTGCGCAAGAAAATACAGTTGTTATAAAACTGTTTGCATGTAAAATCCACTATCAACACATCATCCATTTCTCAGTCTTACCCTGCTGTTATGAAAATGGATAAGTAACTGTTCTTGGTTTTGGCAATTAAACATGGTATTGCAAGCACAAATAGTGTTTTATTCAACAAATCTCATGAACTTTTTAAAGTGTGCCAGCATGGCTTCATGAAATTGAATTGCTTCTACTTATATAATTATCATGACTGTTTTTTAGCCATTGTAGTAGGCTCTAGGGATGGCAATGTCAGTCTGTCAGCCGGCCCACCACCTTGGGCCGCACTGAATGAGTAATACTATTAGGAATAAACCTGCCTCGTGCATGAACTGTCCATAGCTGAATATTGGCCATCCTGTGCAACTGTATTTAAACACAGGTCATAATGGCAGCGCTTGATGACCCTAATATTTTCTGAGGTGGCACGTGGTATAAAATGTTTGAGAAACGCTGATGTAGCACCATCATCTGGTCAAACACTAATTTTGTCCTAACCATTTATATTCCCTTCAACTCCAGCTATAATGGTAGATCCTCCACTATGTAACATTTATATGCACTATATAAACATTTAATAAATGGCTTTAAAATACATACAGATGGGTGACGAATTAAAAGAAAAATCAACAAAGTATCTTAGTAAAGTGTCAGGCCACCACGTGCCACCAGAACACCTTCAATGTTCCTTGGCGTTGAGTGTGTCTGCGACTCGGTTGGAGGGAAAAACACCATTCCTCCAAAAGATATTCCCTAATTTTGTGTTTTGATAATGATAGTGGAGAGGGTTGTCTAACAGGTCACTCCAAAATCTCCCATTGGTGTTTAACTGGGTTGAGATTATTTTATTTTAAAAATGCAGATACAGTTGAGTGAACTTGTTCCATGTATTTTAAGATGAAGTGAAGGAAGGCACCTAAAGATGGCGCCATTTCTCAGTTTATCATCACTTCACCATGGCTGCTTCTTAGAAGAAACACACCTCCTCATGCATTGTGGGAAACTAATACATTCTTCATCCAGGTCTCTGAATTCATGGGAACATTTTCTGAATAGGGCTGTTTTCCATTTTTCAAATCACTAAGTCCACAAAGGTGTGATGAAGGGCACTGTTACATGTTAGCAGTGATTTAAAACTGCATGTGTGCTTCAGTGTACTTGCCCCATAGTTTATAATTGGCGTCCCTGTGGGCTTCATCACTCTCACTTCAAAGAGTCTTGGAGGTGAAGAAAAAGAGCTTTACGTCACCTTAATGGAGCCCTGAGGTTCAGAACAGCGGGTAAACTTAAATCCCAAAAGGGAGTACGCTGTGGAGCAGTGCTGCTGTTGGGACACATTAAAGTGCAGTTCAACCGAAACACTAAGGCCATCCTTTAGACAACAAAACCCTTGGCTTTCAGCCCAGCGTCTTGAAGGCTTACATGCTGAAAAAGACAAGAATAAACAACACAATTAGTTATTACCCCAGCAAGCTTCCTATACAAAAGTTTTATGGTTGCTAAGCAACTCGCTGTGGTTTTGGTCTTGGGTGGGAAAGTCCAGTTTAATGGGTTTCAGACTGACATCACACTGCACGGACAAACGGTTATTTATGCTCTGTAGAGGAGGAACTTATATTTCTCATCATTTATTTAATTTCCTCGGTCACTTTATTCAATTTCCATGGAAACTGTGTTTACAAGTCAAACCAGCCTCTTTATGATAGCAGCTTGGTGCCTCAGTTAGTTCCCATTCAACAGCTGTACACCTCCACGCTGGCCCCAAGTCAGAGCGACAGTGAAGCCTGGAAACTGTGAACATTGGAATCAGTTCAAAGCGTGACTTTGTCAGTTAAATTTGACTTTAAAAGGTCAGTTTACACCCAGGCTTTTTTAGCCATGTTAACAGCACGGCTCTAACTTCCACCACGTTGGCCCAGACTGAAATAGCTCAACAACTACTGGACAGATTGAGATGAAATGTTTTGCAGACACTCATGGTCCCCTGACGATGGAGCCTAGGTTGAAGCCTTTGTCTCTTGCTGAAGTATTACAATATTTCTACAACTAATCTATGGATTGCCATGAATGAATTGAGGATATCCAGATGATGAAGCAGAGTGAGAAAGCCATTCTCATTGGGCAATAGACCTTAGAGCGCCATCTAGTGGATGTGTAGGTACTGCCAGATGGGTAGATTAAAAAAAATTGACAAAGCTAGTTATTATCCAAAGACGTTTCCATCATCCTAGCGTTTTGTGCTAATTAGCAAATGTTAGCACACCCAACCAAAATGTGATAACATTCAGCTCAAAACGCTGCTGCGCTGAAATACAGCCCTCACTAGCTTGGCTGTAGACTCTTGTTTTTCCCACCTTGATTGCACAACCCTTTTGTTGTCAGTTAACACAAATAAATCTATTTTAGATCTCATGGTCAGTGTGTTTCTTGGCTACTAGTAGCCTGTCAAGTAATTAATCACTTTCTCCCTTTGCCCTTTGTGATGCTATTTTCTTGAATAGTTTACAAGTAAGCCCTATAATAACTCATAATCTTACATCACTGACATTGTTTTTAATGTCATTCTCAGCTGCCATGAGTTACATGATTTAGAAGAGTCACATGTATAATGAAACTCGTACATCCTGATGACGCAAAATAATATGACGTTTATTTGAGATTGTGATCGGGGAGAGATCGGTGTACAAAACAATACACGTGTTGACAGATAATTCACTGGTACACATTATACATTTTCACAATTATGTAAAGCTTTTAAATGTATGATTGCAAATAGGTACAACCTTTAAAACAAAAATTCAAGTCAAATAGCAGAATTTGTATGCAGCGTAGTACCTGAACCTCAAACGTGAACCATGTTATCTATCAATATTCTTATCTGTTACATATATTTAATATGCCACACACCCAACACTTTTGATTTCAATTCAAATAAGCATTTCCATTTCAAATTGACTGCAACATACAGGCATGCTTTCAGTTTGAATATTCCTAAGTTGCAGTCTCCTTTACAGAAGACTTATTAAAACAGATATTTTCATTTTTTTCTCTGTTAAAGTTATGACTCATATTTTTGCCATGTGTCCAGCCCTTAAAAAAACATTTTATGCCCTGATGATTTCCATGTGTTTTTGCAGAAAGAAAACCTTGAAGAGGGCAGCAAAGGGTAAAATCTCTTGGCTCTTGACTCATGCCTCTGCGTGACTCATTGAGACTTCACTGTGACTTCTGTCTCCTCATACAGGAATCTGCAAGGGCAGAAATCTACCAGTGAAATGGAGGAAGAGCCTTGTTTTCTTCTTGTTTTTTTAACCTCCTAACAATAAAGGTTTGACTCCTGGGTGTGCAGAGCAATAAATGCTGCAGTGACAGACAGGAAAGCTAGTGTGAGGGTAGAGTTTGCTTTCTTTTACTTTCCTTTCACATCCACCACATCATCTTCTACCTTATTTTGTCTCTATCATTTAGGTTTTGCTGTTTCATTCTGACATTTTACTTCAGGTGCTATATGGATGACGTGTACAGAACATGCAGCGCTGTGTCATTCATACCATCTGTCCGCCTGTCTTTCCAGGAACAACATGCTCATCTCATGATAATCTTCTATACATAGCTCACATGTAGGTTTTCATGAAAATACAAAGATAGAGTGTAGAGTACAGTGTAATGGGGTATTTTTGTACTTTGTGGTACTTACAGTAATGGTCTGAATTCTTTAACCATTGGAGGATCTACAATCTCTTATGCTTACAGGAGCGTATACCTTATTGCTGCAATCATCTATACCTTCAACACTACAAAATCAAGTTAGACTACGACATGTGTATTAAATGTGTCAGCCATATGTGTTTTGTTCTGTGACGGACTGATGAGCACATTTGCGACCTTGTCCCTGTGTATTGATACGTCCTCTCAGGCGACGGAAGACATAACTCACTGCTGCTGTCACTGCCAATATCCTAATTTGCTATTAGTTAGGGATTACCACCTGTGTGTGTGTGAGAGAGCGAGAGAGACAGAGAGAGAGAGAGAGAGAGAGAGAGAGAGAGAGAGAGAGAGAGTGGTAAGCTCATACTTAGCCAGAGACTGACCTAATAAGCTCTGGTTCTAACTCCTTCACTACATCTTACACCCGACTTTTACATTTCCATTATTGAACATTAAAAAAAAACCCAATACTGTAAGATATGGACACATACATACAGGTGCATTGATTTTGGTTGTACACTGTAGTTTCAGTCCTAGTCCTAGTCCTAGCCGGTGTAGTGTAGCCCCAGCCAGCCATTATGTAAGAAAGACTACGCACGCACTAAACTGAACGATAGGTGCCCGCCAAGAAGATCTCTTTATAGGATTGTCTTGAAATGAGAAGGGTTAAGCAGCCAGTTACTTTCCCCCTACATTTCCACTCTCATGTCATGCAAATACCACGCTGAGGATGCCTATAAAATTTCCTAAACACTGATTGCAGCTCAAGCTTATCAACCAGGAATTCTGTTTATCTCCCTGCTCTGTATGGAGGCTCCTCTTCGAAGTGTGTGACAGTCAGATGCTTACACTTAACATAGCCACAGTAATATGGGATTAAGCCTTACGTGCTCCCTTTAAGTATTAGCAACCAGGACACAGACAGGCAAGTGAGCAGTGGTCTTATTAGTCAGCTTTGTCAAAGACTGTGCAGGCTCTCTGAGAAAGCTGAGTAAATATATCTGACCCATGCATATGTGAATCATAGGAACAATGCATCTGCTGCAGTTTAGGTCCTTTAGATATAGTTTTTATGTTTCCGATATGTGTTCACTTCATCCTTTATCTTGTTTGTGTGTCGGTGTATCGTATAGTGCAAAGTAACGCTCCTCCTGAGGTAAGTAACGCTCCTCCTGAGGTGAATCACAAGGTTGCCGGTAGAGAACAGGGCCAGCTCTGCAGATGGATACAAACAGTGTCTGCATGTGAGACAGGATTACTCTGTTACCATGTGACTGGTCTGTCCCTAGGCAGACCTCTAACAAAAAAAACAGCTAAATCTATCCAGAACAACTACCTCTGGCCCCTGAACTCTTCAAATGTAAACAATCAGACCGACTTCTGTGAAGTGATGCATCAAACCTGCTGGGAAGATGACACATCGTAACACTGGTATTAAAAAGTCCTAAAGCTTTACAGAAAGCAGCGAGTTAGTTGAAAGAAAGTTGACAGTACCAAAGGGAGTTATAATTTTGGATATTTGGGCATAGACAGCGATTTAGCTACATACTTTAAGTTTAGACATGGAAACATGGTCACGGACGGATACAAAGTGATAATGTTTAATTTGCTGATGTTTTCTCTCCTTGGTCTACGTCTTTTCTTGTGCTGTTTTTCCTTTCTGCTCCAAGAATTAGCTACATTTGTCCAAGGGCCAGATATGGTGGCTATATTGTAACAACAATGTGAAAATAATAGGCTAATTAGGCCACAATTAGTTTTTTTTATTATAAAGTCGGGCCATAGTTAACATTATCAAGCTACTAGCATGTTAGCTAAAGGTTGAAACAAGTTCAAAAAATATTTTTAATAATGATTCTCAACTGGCATTTATATGGTGTCATCCATAAGGTCTTCCATAAAACATTGTAGTTTCAGAACTTAAAATTCAGCAGCAGTAAGGTGACACAGTAAAAAAAATAGAACCTGATAGGTCGCCCACATTCAGGCCCCTGATTGGTGCTTTGCAGGTAGGACATTAGAGCAAAGCTAGAGAATGACTTTGGGGAATAAAAAACAAATTTCAGGGCCACCAAAGTCAAAATAAACGTACACAAAAACACGATAAGTTGTCAAAGAACAATGTGAATATGAATGTGAATATTCTAATGTAACAAACATGATTATGGCCTTGTAAGAGTTGTAAAAACTATTAATGTTTCACATGAATTGTTATGTGAAGGTGATGATTTTAGGATGTTTACTCTGTGGGCATGCCTGCCATTGTAGCTTGACACAAGTTAGATAAAGCTCTTTCTGCCTCGTGTGTGTGTTCAGCTACTTTAGATTCAAGGTTGGTTTTTGTCACAGTTACATTCAGTGAGCGTCCAAACTTGCATTTTTTTTCCAGTCACTTTCCTGTTTCCTGGCCATTTTGCCCTCAGGCATCAGAAAGCAGTTGTCCTGCTGACAGAGCTTTTGTTCTCTGCAGGGAGAAACCAACGCTGAAACTCAAGGGGACTGGGTGGCTTTGAAATACACTTTGCTTTACCAAAGTGACATGAGATGTTGCTTTTAAGGCTAATGAGGAAACGTGCAAGTAAAAGCAAACACAGCATAAAAATAGGGAACAGAGAAACAATCTGTTCTTCCTTGTAATTTGATTTGAGGGTATTTTTTTAATATAATTGCACAATGAAATACTTCATTTCTGGCAAAATATTTTGTCAAAACCTTGTTAATCTCAACATTTCAACATCTCAACATGCTTTCACTTCCTGTTTCAGCAACAACAACCACCTAGTTAAAGTTGATCTTGAAGATTTATTTTGATCATGATTGACCTTCTAGTGAACACTCTGTGGTTTGCATTAGTGGACACTATCTTTATACGCCTGCAATACATGACATACAAACACGTGGCTGTGTCGTCTGTTTGGCATGGGTGGTGCTCCAGATTAAGACATTACCACACTACAGTGAACTAAACGCACAAGTCTTGTGGATATAGGAGAAATATTCACATTCATTTTTTTGCCTGTACTCGATAAGGTACTTTACAGATATGTTGCAAAATATGCTGTTAGATTAAAACATTCAGATTATAATTTAAATGAATAAACTGTAAATTTAGTATCACTTTTTTAATGAGGCACCCTTTATGAATAGTATTTAAGTTTAGAAGTTAAGAAAAAGTAATGGCTTCATTAACATATACAAAGTGTTAAATAATGCTTTATAGATCAGTTATAAACTATTAGTAAGATAAACTTTTGGGTTGCCAGGTTTTAAAAACTCACTTATATACTCACTAATTAGACAATTTGACCACTTATTTCTAAGAGTGAAGATTAGATGAAGAGTCTACTAATGCAAAAGTCAGCATGCTAACATGAAATTAAAATTGTGTAAATTTTTTTTTCTGCGTGGCATAGCGTTGTACAGAGGTTAGATTATGGTGTTTGTTTGCTCATGACAAAAATGTATGTATCTAAAATAAGCCCCTGATGGCCTTGTGGATGTGCAGAGAAACAGCGCCCTTTTGTTATCACCATCAGCAGCAGCTTTTACTACTTTTGTAGCCTGTGCTTCCTATTCATTTATATGTGGAACAAAATAAAGAGAACTGGTAGAGCGTTAAAGGCAGCTCTCAGTTCATTTCTATGAAAGCTGCTCAGTGGCACATGAAGCCAAAAAAGTCACTGTCTGCTGTGAAGAAATTACCTGAATGAATGCATGTATACCAAAGACTTCCACCTGCCAAAATGGTTAACTTTTTTATTACAATTTTCCCAGGGTTGTGACACTCCAAAAAATGTATCCACAGATTTAAAGCCGCTTCTATCACAATATGACCTTATGGGAAAAAATATTTTTGGGCCAGTGTGTGTCATATTACGGACGCCATTGCTGTAATTACACGGTTTGGCCACTATGTAAGATCGTCTCTTGCTGGGTTGAGTGGGTTGGGGATGGGCAGCACAATGAGATGAGTTCGCTGCTAAATAGTGTGCCCCATGGAGCTGTGGCAGTACAGAAATGGTTCAGCACAAGAATAAAATAACCCAAAATATGGTGCTGTGTAGGGTGGCCAGACTTGGTGTCCATGGCCACCATTGCCCAAACCTTGGCTCCGCCTATGGCTAATACTAACCAAAGTGTACCAGTTTCACTATGTTAGTGTAGCTTATTAGCATGCTATTATTTGCTAAGATAGATAAAATCAGCATACTCTACTATATAGGCTACTTTATATGATTCATTCTTTAACTGAGTCAGATATATATAGAGCCCCTGAAGGGTCATGGTTGGAAAGAAAAATCCTACTGTGACCTTTTGGGGGTGCGCAGATACAGTTTTAACTTACTTGAACTGACGCATAAATGTAGATTGTGTTGTGTTTCTGTATATTATGTTATACATAATACACAGACGACCACCCACCTAGAGCCGAAGGATCTATCCTAGGTTTCTGCCTTTTAACAGGCAGTTTTTCCTTGCCCTTGTCGCCAAGTGTTGGTCTAGACCTGCTCTATTTGAAAAGTGTCCTGAGATAACTTCTGTTATGAATTGGCGCTATACAAATAAAACTGAATTGAATTGAATTGAATTAAGCTGTGTTCATATATTTATTTAATTTCCATTGTTGGATATTTCCTGGAACATTATTTGCTTGCTATTAGCATGCATACAAATAGCATACGATAGTAACTGTATGCATTCATATCCAGTAGTTGTCAAGACATTTCATTGACAGATAAAAATGTGAACCTGCTGGTGGAGATAAATATAAAGTCAGGAATCACCAAAGTCAGTAGATTCATCCTCTGAGGACCATGTATTTGTGTACAAAATATCATCAAATAGTGGTATTAAGTGGTATTATAAGTAGATATTTCAAATTTCAAACAAACTAGACCAAAATACATTATTTATACCAGTGGTTCCCAAACAGTCCAGGTGTGCCATGGAATTTAGTTTTTGATTTTCTATTTGTTGCAATAGCCTATATAGCTATACAAAACGTTATGAATACATTTTTATTTAACTGTATCAGTACTTTGTAGTTTCATTAGGCTACCCTTATTTATTATTTTGTGACCTGTCTGGTTTAAATAGGTGTTTTACTGGATGATTTTGTTAATAAATATTTTATAGTAATATTGTTGTTGTTTGTCAAATTTGGCATAAGTTAATAAAAAATAAATGTTAACAGAAAGATAAGAATGATAACATAATTTATAGAGGCTAATTTTGCATGGATATGAATACAGGTGTGCCCCTGCAGAAAGTTTGAAAACCATTTATCAATACTTCAGCCCTTTATTAATGACTTATTAACATCTATACCTGCAGTCTGAGCATTTGTTTTATTATTAACCACGGATTAAGCCATTAGTTACAGCTCATAAAGGCGGCCTCATTAGAAAGTGCTACCAAAATGACTCACATAGAGTCATTTTAGGATTATGCAACTATTTTGGTGTTAAAAAAAAAAAAGATTCTCACCAGCAGATCAGAGTCTGTGCTGAACTATGTGCCAAATGTTGACTGAATACGCTTTTGCAGGTCATTGGTGAATGTAAATCAAAATGTAAAGCACCATAAAAACATACTAAGGGTGCGATTAATTTGATCAATTACTGTAGTGAGTGAATCAGGTGAAGGGAGACGGAGGGAGGCTGTCGCTTTAAGAAGTTGTTGCATGGAGAAGCTGGTGATTTTCCACTCTAACTGATATTAAACGCGCACCAGCTCGTAGAAACAATGGTCCCAGAGACAAACAGATTAAATTGTTTCACTCAGCGTTAAACCTAGGCTGCAAGGAACAACAGTCTTCTTAGTAAAACGAGGGCAGGTAATCCGGCGTCTTCTTTACATATCAAATCAGTAAATAAGGTTAATATTGTTTATTAAAAAACTGTATTTAAGAAGTATCCGCTCTTCAACTGTCTTTTTAAGATTATTGTTTTTTTTTTTAGAAACATGTTGAATATTCTGATGTTGTTCTGTAGGCATGTTGATTCATTTTATTCTCTGATATAAACACATTTTAGGTATTTTCTTTCCACATGATGCTGTGTCCTAATTATTTTCATAATGCTTCCGCTAAAAAAAAAGAGTGAGATGCGTTTTAACCCTTCTTTAAAAAAAATAAAATAACTTAAGCAAATAATGTTATAAAAACGCGGGTTTGGCCTTTGAACCCGGTTTCCTGTGTTTAAAGCTGATAACACCCTGTTCCTCGTTTCTCTTTGATCATTTTTGGAGGTCTGTTGATGCGTTCAGGCGCGCCCCGGCTTCACAGTGACGTGGTGTGTGTGTGTGTGTGTGTGTGTGTGTGAAATATGTTTATTAACTCCAGCAGGCTCCAGGCACACCTTCACCATCCACACTCACAAATCATCCACTCGGTGAATGGATGAATGGATGAATGGATGGATGAGTGAATTAATATTTATGAGCCCTTTAGAGGAGAGTCTGTTGAAGAAGGTCTGATTAACTAAGACATTTATCTTATGCTTAGTAGCAGATACTTAACCCACTTCTTCTGTCTCCGCCCCTTCCAGTGTATGATTGATTGACAGGTGTCCTTTAATAACCTCAATCCACCCTCTCAGCAGGATAAAAACTGAGGGGTCACTGTGCCTGTTTTTAGCTGCAGAGGCTGAAAACAAAGTCCCCAAGCTGGGAAACTGCAAAATAAGGAGTAGTTTATTAATTTTCTTTTACCTAACAGCCTAGTGATTATAAAAATTTGACTTTTTTAGTTACTGGTTCAGTGTTTTTGTATGAAATGAGCTCATGAAAGTTTGTTGAAGCTCATTGTATTCAAACTGTCAGCACAGTTTAACATTTTAATAAACTAAAAGTAATTCAAACCTTAATTTTTTTTTTGTTTTTCCGATAAATTAAAGGTCCAGTGTGTAGAATTTAATGAAATCTAGCGCTGTATCATTCTTATTTTCAGGTGATTATATACTAATGAAAACAATAGTTATGAATGTTATATTCAATTTCTGCCAATAGATCCCCCTAAATCTCACACACTGGACCTTTTAACAGATAATACCGTTTGTTTTTATAGTACTGTGTTTTCCTAGATTTGTGTAATACTCCTTAAACACAACACAGACTTATTCACATGCACACAAATGTTCTCCTCACTTACAGCATATCTGAGCACCACAAAGTTGAAGATTTTAAAGCTATAACTGAGACAAGATACAATAAAACCAAAGCTTATAATGGTTTCTGGAGAAAAAAGTGTAATTATTTTATTTAATTGAAGTGAACAGTGTATTCATAATTCACTAAAATACAGATCCAGTTTTACACTATGATGTTGCTTTCATTGAACAATAACCCTTTTCAGTGTCTAAGTTAAGAACAAACACTACAAGGTTTTCTCTTTATTAAAGGGGAACTCTTTTATGAGTTGACTCACATCAACCAGACTTTCTTTCTGTTGCAAGCCTCTTTCAAGATACAAACCCTGTAGTCTCTCACACAATACATTAGACAGTGTCTGTCAATAGTTACATAACCAAAATAGTATACAGAGCATGACACAGACCGAAATATGATGGCTTATAATGTCGTGCAAAGCTAAGAGGTGTCAAAGGTGTGTGTGTGCTGTGTTTTAAATGACAGCTTGTCATCAGCTGATCCTTGTCCCCCATTTAACTGTGCAAATCCTGCAGAGGAATTCATCAGTTTTTAATTGACTCTTGCATGCCACTCTCTATCCAGCCATTGTGAGCTCTCAAAGAAGTGAATGGTATCTAAACAGACCATGGACGAGCACTAGAGACACATTACCTTATTAGGAATTGTTTTAAGCTGATACTGTACTGGTTTACATTTCCCAGATAACAGACCACATGTCATGAAAGAATGGTGAACAGTGATTCGAAATGTCCCGCATACCAGAAATTATCACAGCACAAGAGCGAATAAAAATAGTTTTCACACAAAGATGCTTGGAAGTGGCATGGTGATGTTATGAGGGGCTTGTTATGAAGCTGTGCTTCATATTTTAGTGTAAAAAACGGCACTAAAACTCTGAATGCAGCCTTCAGTTCATCTCATTTGTACAAGATCATAATTCAAGACCAACCCCCAGTGTTGGACCAGCCCAGCCTTTCTTTTCCTCTGACTTGTCCTCTGTGTCTCCAGCATGAATTAGTGTTTGTGTTTGTGTGTGCGTGTGTGTGTGTGTGTGTGTGTGTGTGTTGGCTGTGTGTATGTTTGTGGGCAGGGAGTAGTGGGAAGTGGAAATTTACAGTCTCCCATGTTGGTACCTGAGTTGTCTGTCACAGCTAGGCTGCGTCCAATCTCTACTTTGGATTTAATTGTCTTTAGCCAAGGGGCGGGCCCTGCTGTCAGCTCCACTTCTTGTGACCCGTGTCGGCATAAAGGCATTCAGTACAGAGGAATGGTGACAGCTGAGAGAGAAGGACTCTATACATAGTCGCAGCCATGAAGGAAATGTAAGTTTTCTAAACTGCTTTGCCGGAAAGGAGAGTTTAATTTTTTCTGCATGAATGGGCTTAAAAATAGTCAAATCAAAGTGTAATGCTTTTGTGGATATTTTAAGAGTGTATTTGTATGTTAAAAGGTTAAATAAATAAAGGGAGAACTGCCAATAGATTTCATTGTTGACTTTTTGTGATACATGTCTCTGTAGAAAGAGTGATTTTCAACTGTACATCAGTGAGGCTTTCTGTAGAAACAAAACTGTTCTTTATTTTTATTTTAGGGAATTTGTAGTCAAGTATGTCTGGGCTTAAATCCCAGGACAGTTTGCCTTAAGTCTTATCTGGCGGGCAGACAGCCTCCTAACACCATGCAGGCAGGTGAAAACATACGCTGAGCAGACCAGAGTCAAAGGGGATAAAGAGAGAGACAGCAAACAGGATGAGAAACAGTGTGTGCAAGAACTGATCCAGTTATATAAGGAGGTCTGAGAATGGAAATGTGGTTCAAGTTGACTTGTCATGCATAACAGGAAGAGAGAAATTGCAGAAAACGATGGGACGCAGTGTGCACACACAGGGGGGTGGAGGGGTTGTTGTTCAAGTGTTGATTAAGTGAGCAGACACATTGTTCCCGGTAGGAATGTGAAAGCTTTCAGGGTATCTTCTCCTTAAATGTGGTCGCTGGTAGAAGTGCAGATTTCTGCGAGGGGAACGTTGTTATTATCACTGTGATAATTGTTATTCTGCTCTGACATTACTGTCCATTTTTAAAATGTTCCATTTGTTCTTAGCGGTTTTACATTTTGTACAAAACTCATACTTTGAAGGATTGACACTTTTCAGTACAACTTGTTCTTTTGTCAGAGCTTTGATAAACAACGCAGTCTAAATTTAAGGGGAAGTATGCAATGTTATGCAGACTTCTTCCCTTAAAGGAAGAGAACTAGTATCCCAATTAATCTCATATCTTACAATTAATTATAGCTTCCTCATTGTCCCTCGTTTGTTCTTTATTATACGCCAGCGGGGAGCTTAAATCCCATTCAGTCTTGACGTGTCTTACTCAGTTATTCCTGTCCTATAAGGTTTTCTTTTCTCCTCTTTGGCTCATGCCGGGAAATAGGATACCTCCGTCGGTAATAACAAATCCTGTCTTTCTTGGAAAGGAGGTTTACAGTGTAAACACTAAAGTAAACTTAAGCTGTTGTATCTTCCGGGGAGCAGCCAGGGCTTTGGGAATGCAGAGGGATATCTTCTTCTCTAAATTTGGATTACGCTGGGCTGACTTGTTGCTGATACAGTAGCATAAGAAGAAAGCTAAAAGGAAACTTTCCAGCAAGGTCTGGCGAGGTCTTAAGGGCGTGTATCATGTCCAAACATTCCCTTCCTTTTTCCTTCAGTGACAATGTACCCCCTTCTGAGAAGAAAAGCCCCACCCTGAGACTCGATGGAAAACAGAGAACTTTAAGTACAGCTAATCAGAAACACTGTTGTCAATGTGCACGCGCTGTCACCAAGATGGTTGTCTGGCAGTTTTTGTTCTTTTTAGTGTAGATGTTTTTCCTTAAAACCAAAATACTCTGATTATCCACAGATTGATTGAAAGATTGAGGCAGATAAAGACGCACAGTGGGCCTTTTCACTGTTTGATTGCACTGTGAGATGTGTGGTGTTGTGTGGCTGTCACATCAGCGCAAATCAGCTCCCCAAACACTTCTCTAGACTGAATGACCTCCATGCATCAGTTGTTAGGATTAGCAAGATTAGTGACATAGTACTGTATATCATGTACTCAGTGGTTACACAGCACGCGGTAACACAATCAGGAGACTCCCTAATCATCTACCTAATGCTCCTACCTATCTGTCTTATCCCGCTCACCTCTGTCTCTCTCTCTGTTTGTCTTTGTCATCTTACATGTCCTTTCTCTATTTTTGCCACCCACAGCATGGCACAAAAAGAGAAGCTCCAATGCCTCAAGGACTTTCACAAGGACACCCTGAAACCTTCACCGGGGAAGAGCCCAGGCACGAGGCCCGAGGACGAGGCCGAAGGCAAGGCTCCTCAGAGAGAGAAGTGGGCCAGTAAGCTCGACTTTGTCCTGTCTGTGGCGGGAGGCTTCGTCGGATTAGGAAACGTCTGGCGCTTCCCTTACCTTTGTTATAAAAATGGTGGAGGTAGGCAGCGGACACACACAGCAGATGCCATTGTGTTAAGCCTTTGGCGTAGCAAGAAGACGTCTTAAACTGACTTGTTTTCTGTATTCATTACCCAGGTGCATTTCTCATCCCTTACTTCATCTTCCTATTTGGGGGTGGCCTGCCTGTGTTCTTCCTGGAGGTTGCACTGGGCCAGTACACCTCTGAAGGAGGGATCACCTGCTGGGCCAAGCTCTGCCCCATCTTCACTGGTCAGTCTGAGCACACAAACACTGCACATGCTCACACAGACACAGAAGAAGAGGATGTGCCTCACAGCACAAATCATTCCTGACTAGATCATTTAATATTTAACGCGAGTAAAAGGCTCATTTACTAAAACGTATAAAACTATAAACATGCACACACACACATTTATGTAAACATGATCACCACATGCTTGATGGTGCTCCAAAACAAGAAAAGTCATCCTTGGATTGCAGATTTGGTGTGTATAATGGATTTGATGACTTCTCGGTTACCGTGGAAACAGACTAGCAAACATCAAGTTGCCTAGCAATGGGTACAGTCTCACACAGCAGGTCTGCATGAAAAGATCATTTTTGTTGACACAGAGCTGCAGTTTGGATTCACTTGTTTTGTCTCAGCTTATAGGATATTATAAATACTGTATGTGTGCTGTGCCAGTGTTGTCAGGGTTGGGTTCTCTCAACCGGTCTCTTGACCTGAGATCACCACGAGCTACTGATACTCCAAGACTCCAGGGCCTCTCATTAGGTGCAGCCCCTCATACGTTTGAGTGACAGCTGTAGACAAGCACTAAGGCATGGCACCCTCAGCAGCTGCCGTCACACCCTTACTCATGTTCGCACGCAGGACGCGACATGAAAAGAGAGGAAACTGTGCGGCACCGGATCTCTAGCAGCTGCTGATGGTCTCCACTATTCACAGAGCGCTGAGACTGCTGTCTGTCCATCTGGCGCAGCGTCTGGCACACCAGAGAAAGTCCACAAGTGGCCCCAAAACCGGCCAATCACAAATCCTCCCATTGTCCCCCCCCCAGCGTTCACATGTTTTTATCACATGGAGTATTCATGACTTTACTCCCTGCACACCAGCACACAGTTGAATATACGTACACACCCACCTGTCACAGCATTGACTTGTCTATCAGTTTGCTTTTGGAATGTGGGAACAAGGAGGTGGGGGCGCAGAGATGATGAGTTTAAAAATACTCTTGAGCATTGGAAGAGTACCGGGGATTTCTGTGCATAGGTTCATGGCAAAGTCATCTAAAAATAGTGTAAAAACACTAAGGACATTATAACAGTAGATAGGAGAGTCGAGCTTGGGAAGCTAATAAAGAGTTAGTTGTTCTTTTGCTGTTGTTTTTAAGCTTGTTCAGCAGTCTACCCTCACTCAAACAGGGGGCGTGGCCTTGTGGCCACCCAGTATATGATGCCGGCGGTAACACCGACCTGAGTGACAGACTGACTACTGCTCAGTGTAGCAGGAGTACAGCTGCCGGTAGTCATAGCTAACCCAGCTAACCAGCCACAAGCAGCTGCTGTCCCTCTATTTCCGCGTTGGAAACATAGAGAGTCCCCCTGGTCACTAGAAGCACATTAATGGCCATTTGTAAAAGTTTCTGTGTGGTTCCTGTGTTGTAACGTTAGTTAAGCTAGTGGCTCAAAGAGGCTAAGAGGCTGTCTGTGGCTATTGCTACATAGCAGGCCACAGTCTGCAGAGTGGAGGTTTTTATAGGAGCGGACGCTGGAGACGAAAGCTGCTACCACTGCCTTCAGATCAGCCAATAGCAAAATTCAATTGCAATAGCCGGGTTTCAACCACTTATAGCAAAATATGTAGAATTCAAATATTTGCAGTAAAATGTAAAGATTTTGACCTGAATCAATCAACAACACTAGTACATAAATACCCATATACAAAGGTTTTCAGGATAGGGTTTAGTTACTCTGGCAGACATTTCTCTCAGGAGTTGGTGGAGACCAAAAAAGAAGCTAAAGGAGAGAGTGAATACTGGACTTACAACTCCAAGTGAATGCTAATGTTGCTCTGTATCTGCTGGATGTGTAAATAGCCAACATGTTCACCATGTGAACAGTCTTTGCATGTTTAAACTCAGCTATCACAAAGCTTAATTGTAAGATGTGAAGAAAATAGAAATCATATCGTCTTGGATGATATCTTGAGCTGATGTTAAAACCTACCTTCTTCCCCTCTCCTCTCCAGGTATTGGCTATGCCTCTGTTGTGATTGTATCTCTACTGAACGTCTATTACATCGTGATCTTGGCCTGGGGACTCTACTACCTGATTCAATGCTTTCAGCCGGAGCTCCCCTGGGCAAAATGCAAGCAGCCCTGGAACACTGAATTCTGTGTAGAGGACACAGTCCGAAAGAACAAGACCCTGTGGCTGGCAGCCAACATTACCAACTTTACCTCCCCCGTCACCGAGTTCTGGGAGTGAGTAGTTACTGACAGCATGCCTAACACACACACACACACACACACACACACACACACGTGAATATACTAAAGTAACACTGCCTCTTTATCTTGCTTGCGTAAATGTGTTTGAACAAGAGCAGTTCCTACAAAAGGCAGTTTACTTTCTCTCTCCCAGTTTATTATAAACTTTATTTGCACGACACGTTCTTATACATTCACTGCAGCTCCTCAAAGTTTGACTTAAGTTGTCAAACTAAACTGAAATATCAACTGCAAACTTTTTCATGCCCATTCGCTTTGTTTGAATTTGATGACGATTTATCACAATAAGCAGCACTAAATCAGATTATGCAGCATTAGACACACAAAGCTTTTCTGAATAGTCTTCTCACCATTTTAGTATATTCATACTCTGGACAGCAAAATGGCACAGAAAGACCGAGTCATGTGTCTGTTTGATTTTCACTTTTATTGTCATTTTTATGAGTCTCTTATGGTCACAATCTAGGGATGCCACATGACTCCTTGGGTGTGTTTTGAAAATGTACAAGATAACCTCTTCTGTTTTGAGTCCCACAAACCTCTTTTGTGCTTCTGTATCCTCTGCAGACGGAACGTCCTTAGCATCTCCACTGGGATTGAGGACATAGGGCCCCTGAAGTGGGACCTGGCCCTGTGTCTCCTTGCAGTGTGGGTTATCTGCTTCTTCTGCATCTGGAAGGGAGTCAAGTCCACTGGGAAAGTGAGTGCTGAGGCGTAGACACATCCTGTACTTATTGTGTTGCCTGGATGCTGTTTGGCCTTTACTTTTTAGCCCAACAAGTCAATGACAAAACACTGTTGCTCAGAGAAAACCCACATGCTTGGTAGGCAGTTAATGTGGTTGATTTAAAGACACAAGCCTCTGCTGTCCTCGAAGTTACTTGTTGGCCAGACTCACTGTCGGCTGTAAACAGTTTATTGCCGCTCCTTAGCCCTGCTCTCTGTTTCTGTTAGTGGGACAGAAACTGGGCCAGAGCCAACAGGAGGAACTGTGTGAGGAACATTATTAACGTTAATAAGAACTATTTATGGCTTTTGTGGATTATTGTGCCTTAAAATGTTCACCGTTAATCTTTAATCAGATAATGATTCAGAAAGTGAGGAGCGTGCTTTGTGCTCTATTGTGCATGCACTCTATCTCAAATCCTTGTCATGACTAATGTAGGCATTGCATCACTGTTCACAAACCTTACCTCCTTTTTCTCTGTAAAAATACTTGGGGTAGGGAGGAATTGTTACCAGGTAACAAGAACAGTGTTTATTTTGTCCTGCTGTCGGAAAAATAGGAGTTTGAAATGAGAACTTAAAAAGGAAGTTGAGTTTATCCAATTATATCTCAAGTATGATGATGAGTCATAAGTATGCTGTTCAGTATTTTGATTAATAATTCCTTTTTCCTCTCTAGGTGGTGTACATAACAGCAACTTTTCCATTTGTGATGCTGATTGTTCTGTTGGTGCGTGGAGTGACCCTGCCCGGGGCATCTGAAGGGATCAAATTTTACCTTTACCCTGACCTGACCCGCCTACAAGATCCAGAGGTAGGATCAAGAACTCTTCATCTCCTCTTTTTCTGTAATAACTCCCTTCTCTAACTCCCCCTCATATCTTTCACATTTCTGCCTCCAGGTACTAAATGAACTGTTTCTGATTTTATGTATAGCATAAAAACATTGTCTAAAAGTAACAAAATCCAGTGCTGTGCTGATTACCTTTGGACACAGCCAGGCTTCCCTCTGTCTCCAGTCCTTATGCTAAGCTAAGCTAACCGGCTGCAGTAGCTTCATATTTACCAGACAGATATTGAAGTGGTATCAGACTTCTCATCCGTCTCATGGAATCTGCCTATTGTGTAGTTAATGCTATCAGCTTAAAATATGAGAGCAATCACTTGTTGCTGACTGTAAGGATAAAATTTGTCTGGAAAACACTGAACCTCTTCCTCTGTCTCCTCAGGTGTGGATTGATGCAGGAACCCAGATTTTCTTCTCCTACGCCATTTGCCTGGGAGCCATGACGTCACTTGGGAGCTACAACAAATACAAATACAACTGCTACAGGTGAGCTGTGTTTTCGCTGGGGGGGAGAATCGGGACTGTAGTAGTGACAGCAACTCGTGTCAGAGACGGTTGCGTGAAAAGAAAATGGGAACTTCGGTTCCGCCTGTGTTCATTAACAACCTCCATGACATATGTGTGACATAGGGACTGTTTGCTGCTGGGAGGCCTCAACAGCGGTACCAGTTTTGTGTCTGGCTTCGCAATATTTTCCGTCCTGGGCTTCATGGCACAAGAACAAGGGGTGGACATTGCCGATGTGGCAGAGTCAGGTACGAGGGTCCAAGGTGATGGCAGCAGTGATGGTGGGCGCTGCTGCCAAACGAAAAAAAAAAAAAAGATAAGACAATTGGAAACTCAAAAGAGATAGTCAAGCAACAGCAAAGAGGGGAAAAAAGTAATTCAAGTAATTTATTTAAGTCTCGGAAACGATGATGCTGAAATGTAGAGGTATCGGCAATTGCACACTCCTTGAATAAAAGCTTTAAAGAAACAGAATTGTTACCTCAGTGTGAAACATGTTCCACCTCTTCTGAGGACAGATTACATTGTATCGGTCAAGTGCTGTGTGTTGTAGCTACACAATGAACTGTCGTGTTAAAGAGCTCTTGTTCCGGGCCATCATCATTATTACAGGTGTTCAAAGTCCCACATTCAACCTGCCCGTGTCATTTCGTAGCTTTACATCTTTTTGACCAGGGGACATTGCTCAGAAGATTGGCACCGTACTGTTTGTACTCTACTGTATGTGCACTGGCACCCTGAGGTGATATTTCTGACCAGCAGCACTGCACTGTAAGGCCAGTTCTGTTAACAAGCTGTGGATCTCCTGAGGTGGACGCCACCGGTTCTGTTTCTGCCTTCCTTTAAACTCTATGTGGACTTTGAAGGAGATGCGTCTTCTTTCAGCATGCTCGCTCTGTTCAGTTAAAATTAAACTCTTGCTATCTTTGAGACTGCAACTTGAATATAATCATGTGAGATCAAACTACAATTGTATGATAATGACAGATATTCTGTGATGGCATGCTAGTGTGTACATAGAAGATATTCCATCATATATGAAAACAATGAAAATTCATAAATTACAGCATTTCTTCATAGAGAAATGACCTGTATTTTGCTCAGCTGTTCAACTGAGGCACTAGCTTATGTGATTTCTGACTCTGTCTCATGCTCTTATTATATCCTGCTGAACTGGTTCTTGGCTTTGCTAAAATCCTCATTTGCTTTGTTTAGATTAGATTAGATTACATTAGATTAGATTATTTTTGCACACAGTAAATATCAGTACAAAGAAATGCAGTTTGGCATCTCACCATCTTGCACACAGTAGCAGTAAGTGCATATACAGACAGTAGAATGGGCTGATGATGTTATATACAGTATAAACAGAAGGTATTTATGTATGTCAGTATGTGCAGTTTGATATGGTGGTTGATATTTGTCCTGCAAATAAACACGAAAAGGACACTAGAGCATGAATAAACACTTTTATTTCCTTAAAGCCACTCAACACATAGAATAGAATAAACATAAAGTTACATTCATCCCACGTCAGTCAGTTGTTGGACATTTTACGGTAGCTGATATTTCTTGTAGCTTATTGGCAGTGCCAGACCCCGCTCAGCTTCTCTAGCTCAATCTTTACATACATTTTTCGAATCCCCTCATGTCGTCCAAGCTGAAATCTGATAGAAATGTTAATTCTGTCTTCCGCCCCATCTCCCCATCCCCATTATGTTCTCCTTCCAGGTCCTGGCTTGGCCTTCATCGCCTACCCTAAAGCTGTGTCCATGATGCCGCTGCCAACCCTGTGGGCCATCCTCTTCTTTATCATGCTGCTGCTTCTGGGCCTTGATAGCCAGGTCAGTATTTTCACAATGACTGTGGTGCCAAGCTATGTACATTTTAATTTGACTCAACTCTATTTATCCGCGAGGGGCAATTCCTGAGGCAGGCATAGTTAAAGAGAACATACGCACAGGACATGTAAAGACAAGACATGATAAACAAAGAGCAGCGGTAGGGCCAATAAGTGTGGAGGTAAGTCCAAGGCGTGATAGAAGGAGGGATAAAACTGGAGTTTAGTTAGCAACCAGCCTCCTGTATGAAGGTAGCCATCCTCCAGTTAGTCCTAGCTGCAGAGCACGTGTAGGACATAGCTGGGGTCCTGAAGGATGGAGCGGGCTTTCTGGAGCGTTTCCTTACTGTGCAGTGAGATCAGAGACCGGAGGGATCATACTATGATTTAGGAGCTGGTGTTCACTGTGCTCTGAAGGTGCTTCTTAAGCGAGAATAGAATAGTTACATAGTTACATCGACAGTTAGTTGGTGTACTGCCCATGAATTGCACACAGACACTTGCCAGGTCCCATGGGTTAGTTGGCCCTTGCCAGCCCCAATGTGTAAAACACATTTAGTGTCTCTCTGATCCACATCTAACGTCTCCAAGGTATCAGATAACTGACAGACAAAGTAGCCTGTTCTCACAAAGGCATTTTACAAACCGCTCTAACCACACTGTGTGAGGATTATAGCCCTTTTAATGCCTTCTAATACCACAAATTACGTTTTTAGAAGTTGATGGATGTTTGCCAAACATTTAGTTAGGAGAAGAAGTCATTATAATAGCGTGTATGGAAGCCATCTAGCTTTGATAGGAGGCAGATCTTTGATTAAGAGAAGATAATCTAAGCAGACAAAACACAAGTGTGTGCCCGAGGGATTCTCCGGCTATATCACATTTCCTGCCTCCAAGTGTAATTCTACTCCTGTGCTAACTCAGTGCTGCACATGGCCGGCTACTCATCTCAGCCAACTGCAAGATCAGGCCGATGCTCTAAATTTGAGCACATGTAAATGCAGCTATGGCCATGAGAGAAATGGTGCCAATGACAGCGTGTATGTGTAAGTGTGTGTGTGTGTGTGTGTGTGTGTGTGTGTGTGGGTACATTTCTGACCATAAATTTCATGCAGATTTGTAGTCCTGAATGCTATATATTGTTAACATCGCTCACACGTACATGCCACTGTTATGTAAGAGGTTTTTGTTTGGTTCTCATGCAACAAAGGCGCATGTTCTTGGTGCAAAAAGACAGCATACTTTGATAAATAGGAACAATTTCATAATTTTGTTATGACATTATGTAGCTTATGAGGCAATGTGTAGACACAGGGGAGCGGGAGAGAGACACAGACGGGGAGATGGAGACAGTGATTCACTGTTGTTTTGTTTCTGTTGTGTCTTGGTAGCAACAAACTAGTGCTGCAGAGAGGAGCCCTGTTTAAATTCTCATTACTGCCCAACAAAGACAGCTCTCATTCTCTAATCACTGGATTGTAAAGGCAAAACAAGAGCTGCATGCACACAGAAAGAAACATTGATTTTTTTTTTCTTCCTATGAAAACTTAATAGCTGCTTTTGTCTCCACAGTTTGTTGAAGTGGAAGGACAGATCACCTCTATTGTGGATCTATATCCTTCCGTCCTCAGGAAGGGTTACCGACGAGAGATCTTTATAGCTGTGATGTGTTGCATAAGCTATCTCCTGGGACTCGCCATGGTAACAAAAGTAAGTTCACCAACACTTCATAAAGCCTCTGCTCCCTTCACTTCTGCTGCTTATCCTGTTTAGAGAAGGAAAAAGAGAATGTGTATTCGGATCAGCAGCAGCGATAACGCCAAAAACTTTCCACTTGCCTGTTGGCTGCTGCATTGTTACGACCAAATATGGCTCCCCACCACCTTCACCACTCACATCCTGTGTGTCTGAATGGAACAATTCGGAATGCCGTTTTCCGTTTAGCAGTTAACCGTGCTTCAATGACGTCTCAGCACCTGTTCAACTCTGCCTCTATTGGTAGGGTGCCAGCATTCTTGTGCACCGCTTTCAACCCCCCCCCAACACTCACCCCCTCTGCTTTGATACCCCCTTCTATCTCTGTGACTTTCATTCCCTCCACACACATCAGAGAGATAATTAATGCAGCTTTCCTTCATTTCTTTTTCCAGGGTGGCATGTACGTGTTTCAACTCTTTGACTACTATGCAGCCAGTGGTGTGTGCCTTTTGTGGGTTGCATTCTTTGAATGCATTGCTGTTGCCTGGGTTTATGGTAAGTGGAAGCGAGTCTATGTGATAGCTTTCTGTAGTGTGTGTCGTTTTTCAAAGTAATGATCCCGAAGTGCACAAATGATCTCTTGGCGGTAAACAAAGGTGTCCTTGTGCTCCTTTCCACATCAGTAGTAAATATGTTTAACTGTATGCAGGGGCGTGGTGGTGGTGGTGGGGGGGGGGTTGGGCATGGTGTTGGTCCTGCACTAGATTGTGGTTGGCTATCCCGGGTTGCCTCCCACCAGATTTGATCCTACTATTAATGACAGACAATGATTTAGCCTAATGAGAAAAAGTAACTCTAAACCTGTACTATATGTATGTTATTGTGACTGTGAGGCTAAGTATGTTTCCCCAAGGTTCAGATTAAGGGGTTCAGAATAAACTGTGTACTACACATATCTGAACAGTTCTTCAATGTGTCAGTCCAGACAAAAATCAAATATTCCCTGAAATAACCTACAAAATATTCTGTTAGTAAACACAAGATAATTCCTCTAAATGAATGATAATTTCCATATGTCATCCATAAATAAATGCATAGTTTATTACAGTCAACACAGAAGATAAAGGATGACCTAGTGAGCTAATTATAACTGACAAAGCAAGACTGTTTATACTATAAACACTACATGGGACGTGACCCAGTGGTAATACATGCTGCAGTTTAGGGCCGATAACAGAGATAAGGGGCCATAAACCTCATTTCCAAGGGTGGATAAGAAGGTCATTCCATAATAACAAACGCACGTGATGTTCACTATTTTGACAAACTTGTGCAAGAACTCATGTTATTCTTTTTCGTCTTTGTGTTGCATAGGAGTTGATAATTTCTATGATGGACTTGAGGATATGATTGGCTACAGACCAAACCCATGGATGAAATGGAGCTGGACCATAATCACTCCTGTCCTCTGCATGGTGAGAGATCAGCAACAGCTTATGAAGTGTCAATTTATTGTGTTGGGCTCATGGACATGTGGCAAATGCTGCTACTTTCAAGGTCACAGAGAGATGTAACTTATACTAAAAGAGGCATGTGTTTGTTTGTCAGGGCTGCTTTGTCTTCTCCCTGGTGAAGTACAAGCCTTTGACCTATAACAAGGTGTATGAGTACCCTGACTGGGCCATCGGTCTGGGCTGGTGTTTGGCCCTGTCCTCCATGATCTGCATCCCCATGGTGATGGTCATCAAGATCTTACAGTCTGAAGGACCCCTGATCGAGGTGAGCTGACTCCTAACTGCTTTTAAAGCAACTGATGGAAATAGTCTGAAATACACTTTTCTTTCTCTCAGAGTTAAATGAAAGGATCGATATCGATATCTCATATCTGTACCGTGACTATGAAGCCAGGAGATTATTAGCTTAGCTTTGCAAACAGCTTAGTCTGGCTCAGTCCAAAGGTTACCAGAATGGGGACCACCAATTACTCCAACGACCAACTATTTGGAAACCCCAGTAGTCCGAAAAATGTCCCATTGGACTAGAAGCCAATTTGTTCGACAGCCCATTATCTCGGAAAGAAAAGGCCATGCTCTGAAGGCCAGTTTTTCCGAAAATATACTCTTTTTCCCCTGAATATCTGTATAATTGGACATGCAGGACAGGATGAAGTCAGGGGACCTAGGTCAGGTAACCTTCGTTGTCCTGGTAACAACAATATATCCGTTGTTAATGTTGTGAAACGGTCACAGTTTGGTTAGGTTTAGGCACCAAAACTACTTGATTAGGTTCAGGAAAAGATCATAAGTGTGTCAGTTAGGTACGTAAGTTGGGGATACCAGAGTAAGTATTTTCAGAAAAACTGATATTTGGAGCAATGTGCATTCAGTCCCAGGGGATATTTTATATGCGGGTTTTGGACGGATGGGTAGTTTGAACTACTGCATGTAAAGTCACATCAGTGAATGAGACAGCAGTGCGCTCATTTTTGGTAGCATTGCTAGCTTGTCTACCATGTAAAATTTATGATCATGGGAGAAACAAAGTAAAGACTTAATAGCTATCTAAGCAACAGAAGGTCGCTTATGGTTAGCTGATGTTAACATTAGTCTAGAGAAATGTCAAATAATGAAGAGATACAGCTCAGTGCCATTGTTATTAGACAACAAAAGTAATAATCAGTCATCAATTTCTTCTGAGATGTGTCCATTGCACCATTTTTAAAATACAAACTCATGAAACAAGATCGTCAAACCCCCAGTCAATATTGTCAGTTAATTAACGCTGTAACAGCTCATACAGCCAATAGGGGTCAGCTGGCAGTAAACATGCTAGCTCATTAGCTCGCTAGCGGTAGTGCTAGCTATCCTACTCCAGTTGGTCACATGACCATTGCCCTGCAGGTCATAACGGTCTGTCAAGAGTCAATTCTCCCTTTGCCGTTACCAAGGCTGGCTGGCTGGCTGTAGACTCATATTTAGCATACAAACATGACAATGGTATTGATCCTCTCAACTAACTCTTGGCAAGCATATTCCCCAAAATGGTCTATTACTATTATAAACTATTGCTTTAATAAATGGTGTATCTTGAAATGTATTTTAAACTGTGATAGCTGTCATATTGAGCCTTAAACCAGTTTGTGATGATCATTATTCTAACTTCAAATGTCCTTTCCTCAGAGGATCAAAGCTGTGGCAGCCCCGGCGAAGTCAGGCGTGAGTTCTCGCCCAAAAGAGTACAACTTGAAGGGCAGCGAGCTGACACAGCCCCTGGATCCAAACGGGAACAATGGCTTGATCAAGCCCACCCACACCATTGTAGAAACAATGATGTGAGCGCTCTCTGTGAGAGGAATAAGATTGGTGTGCTTTCTGTGTTAATATCATATTTGCTAACACTGATAATGGTAGGTTTACATTGTCCAATATATTCACGTTAGAGATACTCTGGTTTGATTTCTATGAAGAGAGTTATATATTATTGTTGTAATTTTTTTCTCTTGTAATTGTTTTTTATTTTTTACTATATCAATATTGTTGATGTTACAATTGTTGTCGCTGTAGTTGGCACTGATCTCAGTTTAGGCAGAATTTTGAGATAGAAGATGTTCAATGTTTACTACCTTTTGTTGATTCCGGAGAGACGAGGAATTAGCTTTTTTTTTTTTTGGTGTAATAGAAGAAATTCTCACTTCACATAAATTCAGTAAACTAAACGAGTAATTAACCGTTTAAAAAGGTAGAAAATTCGTCTAAACACCCTCACGTGATTGTGGCAGTCTCGTTGCCCCAAGATAACGTCTAATCTCTTGTTGTTGTTATTGTTGTTGTTGTTCATCCCTGCAGTGAAAATGAATGTACCACGAGCCGCCCACATCTATCAGAGTACATATGCGTAAAGTTGCGTGGCAATATGCAGTGTATAGAGTTAATCTTGCTTGACGTCCTTTAAGTTACAAGTTAAACAAGGCCTTGGCCAAATACTGTGAGAAATGCATTCATAATAAGATCCATCCACAAAATAATAAAAGAGAAAAACAGCTAAGGAAGAGGAAGTAAGGAGAAAAGGGAAGTGGCATTTTTAGAGTATTTGTACACAGCCTGTGTGACTACTATAGTCAGTCCCAGTGCATTTATTGAAACCTCTCTTTGCACTTTATATGTCGTTTCACCTTTATTGTAGTATTTGTTTTTATTGTTGCAAGGTATTGCAGTTACATTTGCAACTCATTTCAGGAGGAAATATTTTTAGCTTCTAACCTTTTGATATTGTAAACTTTGATATACAGTATCTAGTTGTCTCCTTAAGACAATGACAAAATAGAGTAGAAATCTGACAACAAACATTCTGATTCATAATTATTTGTAGGATCTGTGAGAACATCACTTAAAAAGTAAAACATACTTTTTTTCCCTAAACATCCTAACAGCTCTCCATTGTGCTCATGTCCGCAGCAGACGTGCTCTGCAGAACTACCACTGGATTCTAGTTTTTAATGTTCAGTTTAGGCATTAGTATTGTAGAATTTGAATTGTTTGTAAATCACATATGCCTTTTTGTAACAATTTTATACTGTACATCATATGAACATCATCAATTAATTCATGTTACTGAAAACTCAGCAATTTGTGTTCTAAATATCAATTACATTGTGAGCCTGGATTACATTTTTCAGTGTGCAATATTCGTTGAAGCAATGGCATTCCTTGCTCGTTCAAAATGCAGCATCAAATTTAAAATAACTGTTTCAAATGTTCAATAATGCAACAACTTGCACAGTTAAATACAAAATCTGAAGGAATTGTTATCCTGAAGCATGTGCAGGAGCCACCACACCGTACCGTGCTGCTTTGTCCGTAAAATTCTCGTGCTACTTGGAAATTAAAGTGTACCAAAGTATTTTTGTCTCACAGTTGTCCCCTCCGAGATGCACATTGCATCATTTCTATATAGATTATCAATAAACATCTTTTTCTTTGGAACTTTTTGTGTCAATAATTCTTTCATTCTTTAAATATATAAACGTCTCTGAAGCGTTTATTCCTGCAAATTGGAAAAATGTCCATCTGTATGTCCATGTGTCAGATATTTTGTTTTTGAGGCTGAAATAATTATTAAGTGATTAACATGTAACCCCCTTTATAATATAAACCAGGATTAACTGTGTCATTTTGCTGTATGAATTTGGTACCAATAAAACACCATTGTTAGTGGGATAAAGAAATTATACTATTATAGTATATTATAATTATTTTATACATTATTCCAAGATTTGAACCCCTTTTCTTCCCTAACCCTAAAACAACTTTGCCCAAGATTGGCGAGTAACCCTGTCGTCATTTTGGAAACATAACCCATCTATTCTTCAATAACTCCTCCATCTGAGTTGTAGTAGTTGTAGGTTTGGTAGCGTATCAAACTGTAATTGGTTCTGCAGAGTATTTTAGTTTACCCTGTAGATATATTTACAAAAACACTATATAAAATGTCCAATTACCTGTTGCTCCAGGAAGCACCGAAAGGTTGGTGGCATGATAATCATGACTGCATATTGAAAGAGTTGTTTGTTGAAAAGAGATGTAGCATTACATGAGGGATGATTTAGAGACCAGATTTCATCACAATATCATTTTATCTGTCTTCATAGACATGAAGGCCCCGCTGGAATGACACCAAGCTGGATATTATTGCAGCTCTTAAATTTCAAGATGACTTAACTAAAAGTTCTAAGTGGTGGGTGCACAGCCTCTAGTCTTTAGTTTAGAGAACGTTGTTGCATGTGACTCTTCACTAGAGCTCAAACACTACCGAGTATTGTTTCCTTCAGACTTTAACTGTGAGCAGTACATTTGATCATATAACTGTTTCCCTCTTCCAACCTCCATCAATACTGTCTATTTTGAGTAAAGGCTACTTATACAAATCATATACAATACATTTTGATACCACCTCTGAAATAGCTATCTATATGTATTTATAATACCGATGCAACCCCGACCTCTCCCAACTCCCTGCGACGGCTCATTGACACTTGTCCTAAATTTTTCAGGGTGTTCATCCCACCCCCACAGCAGGTGGCAACTGCATTGACATCTCACCCACAAAGATTGAACTGGCTTATTTGGGCATGTCTCAGTGACCCACTGTCCGTCCTAAGCCCTTGGAGGACTGAACCCCCAAACACTTTATATTCACGTCACCTGGATACAGGGGGGAATCCAGGGCTCCAAATGCTTCATGGAAACTGGACAGCACTTCGTGAAATCCTGTTATCTGAGCTTGCAGATGCATTTCTGTGAAGAGTCATTTAAGAGACACGTACTTAGTGTTTGTAGTGGTAGTTAGTAGTTTGTATTATCAAATCTGGGGAAAACAAATGACCATATTCAAATAATAATCATTGTGTTTTTGTTGTGAGCCGTTTATATCTGCACAGGGAGCAGGTCCTCTTCTGCAGAGCCCGCCATGTTTCTACAGTAGCCATGAACAGACAAATAAAACACTGGCTCTAGATCAGGCCTTTTGCATTTTTCGCAGCTACCAGATTCTCCGAGACACTTCACAGCCCGTACTCACTCCCTCAATATAGACGCGAGCAGTGTTCAGTTGTTTGCAATCTGCAACTTCACCAATAAAAGCTACTAAATCCTACAAACTGATGCTTTAAGTCTACAACCATGGTAGCAGCTGGACTTGGGCACAGTGGGTGTGTAAGCTAAATGCTGACATACTCACACTGATGTTAACATGCTAACATGTCAAGTCGGTAAGTTTGTGGTCACCAATGTAGTTTCCAATGTAGTTTAGCATGCTAACATTCACTAAATTTGCAGTAAAAGTGTAGCTGAGGCTGATGGGAATGTCATTAGTTCAGTAATAACTAAATGTTGTTAACCAGATGATGGTGCTACATGAAAGGTTTATCAGGTTATCAAAAAAGTGATTACAATTAATCTTGAGCAAAACATGAATGCCTGAACCAAATATTATGGCTCTACATTAAATAGTTGTTGGGATATTTCAGTCTGGATCCAAGTGGTGAATCACCTTAACAGACATACGATTTTGCATTAAACCTTAGTATTGACACACGTTTAAGTCAGTGTGCATATTCTAGTTGGGGAGAGCCAAATCAAACAGCGTAAATCCATTACGGTTTCATAACTTTATTCCCATAAAAAGTAATACATTTCTTAATTTATAATAAATAAATAACAAAAATAAAATAATATCCAATAAATCTTTCAAGTTCCTTTGAAATGATTCCTGACGTATTCAGGGAGGACGTGGAAATTAACCAAAGAAAATGTACAGCCACATTCAGTATCACAGCTTACGTGAAGATACTATACTGTATGTGCTTGTAATGTAAATAAAAAGCACTGCATACCATGATACATTATACAGTAAAATAAAAGGTACATTACAGCAAATTAATATAAAACCTTAAAAATAGGCCTCTGTATACAACATGACATTTAATATAAGACATGAGTCTGAAATCAGATTGAAAAAAGTTACCATCCCAAGGATTAATCAGTCTCAGGCTGCTCTAAACGGGACAGTGCAACTATCTCACATCTTCACTTCAGCCAACACATGAAACAATGTTTCTTATTACCAGAGAGGCAGCTGGATGAGCAGGCCAAATTTTCTTACACAAAAGCTTTATAAAAACACAATGTCATGATAAAAAAGGGAGCATCCTCACAAAGAATCTGTTGGAGCAAACAGATTACTCCGATGTTGTTTTAGTGTAAGGAAGAGCTACTTTCTGAGGACAAACCCTATGCATGCTTAACATGCTTATAGATACTGGTAGGAAAAACAGCTACTGCAGAGAGGAATAAAACTGAAATGAATCCAGTCACATGTGAAAGTGAAAACAAGAAAATCATTCATCACTGAAAATTGAAAGGCATTTCATCCTCCGTTTGGGGGAAAGGATGAGTGATTCACTTAAGGAAGCATCAGTGATTGACCACAAACCAACCCATAAGTCATTCTGGTGCAATGCCACAGAGACGCAGATTCACATAGTGAAAGTGAGGTGTGAAAAAGTGAAAGGGTAGAGATCATGTCAGAGAAATGTGCATCATGTGCAAACGCAGTGTTAGAAAGAAACATGTACAGAATGTGAAACGGAAAACAATATCTTTGTAAACATGTGGATGAGTCATCGAAACAGGAACAAAAAAATTAAATCATTCAGAAACTATTTATCCATCGGGGACACCCACTTTAAAACATAAAAGGTTAGAGTGTCTTTACAAGCACTCCTGGTATTAAGATATAAGGGGCTTTAAAATGTAGTTAATGATACTTGGCAAGTAACAGAGAGCATATTTTGTCTATTTGGAGGCACTGTCACCTCTCTGGGCCAGGCAGCGTGGAGGAGAGACTGGAAACGAGGGCAGTGAGCCAAGTTGTGGCCGAAATAACTAAAATACGCACAACGTGATTTAAACCTTGAGACCATTAACACCCTGTGTGTATGTGTGTGTGTTTTATATGCATGTGAAGCATTGCATGTGCATATTTTGTGTACAACAAAAAGAAATACACAACTGGGTAAATGTTCTTACAATGGAAGCATGAAGCTCATTAAAGCAAAAGATAGTAAAAACGTGCAGTGTGTCCAGCATTTGACTCTCTCCAGAGCTGAGGCGTGTGTGTTGATATTCTGGCTCAGTCAGAAGCTATGACTCCCCCTCTTATATAATCCTGCATGTGGCTTTGCCTCTCGAGAGGGAAGTGGTTGGGAGGGAGGGGGTTGCCCTGAAGCCAGAGCCTCCTCTGAATCATGTGAACACAGTGACTAAAACTGGCAATAGTGAACACATGCACTTGTATCTTTGTGAGTGAGAGATGCTTTTAGGTGTGTTGAACATGAGTGTGAAGGTCTGTCTGAGAGGTACAATGTGACAAACTTAACCGTCCGTGATGTGTGTGAGGGTCCCGACGCTACGGTGCTTTCAAAAGCTAGTGTTTGTGGTCACAGGGCGATGCTGTTGGTCCTGCGCTCTGGAAAGCAGAAAAGGGGGTTGGAAGGGTCGTCACAGTCGTCGGGCAGTTGGGTGTCTGCTGCTGCCAGTGGATTCCTGCTAATGACCAAGTCCAGGCAGTCTCCTGCCTCTATAATTAGGGGCACTGTTAGACAACAGTCCAAGTCCCTGGTCCTGACACGGTTCACCTGGAACACCAGAATCAATCAAATTATTCACCATTCAACATGCTATAACATTTCTTTAAAATGAATAGTTTGACCAGGGAAACACTCCATTTAGAAACTATGATAAAATAGCATAAAGAAAAGAAAAATAAACTATACAAAAAGGTAAAAAGTTAAGACTTTTTTTTGGTAAATAATACAACATTAGACAGGAAACAGCAAGAAAAAAACCTTAAACAAAATTTTAAATGTATAAATGGAGAGGTTACACAAAATTCACAAGAATAGGCTATCTGTTTCCCCTTTTCTAGGTTGTTATGCTAAGCTAACCGTCTCCTGGCTGTCACTTCATTTTTAACAAACAGACATGAGACTGGTATCAATATTTTTATCTAACACTCTGAAGGAGTTAATTTCCCAATTTTCCCAATAAGGCCAGGAGATGGTTGGCTTTAGTGTACAGACACGATACTGGTGTTGATCTTATCATATAACTCTGATCAGAAAGGGAATTTCCCAAAATGTCTAAATTTCTTTAAACGTATTTTTGGTTGACGTAAAAAGTACCTGAAGAATTCGGTCAAAAGGTTTTAACCCTGCTTGGTCAGCGGGGCCATCAGGGCGGATCATGTTGACATAAACCCCTTTTTCCAGGAGCCCATCGGATACACTAAAACCAAAGTCACAGCTCTCAAGGTCCTTCCTTATGGTCACCTGCAAACACAGGAGACGTCAGAGTTACACAGGGATTGTGTCTTTAAGGCTTTTACACATATAAAATGTACTCCAGCCATTCTGCATTGCACTCTCATAAAGTTGGGGGATTTGTGAGAGACAGATTTAAAAAGGATGGTCAAAAATTGATATAGCAGAATGCCAGATATTGACTTTACTCATGCTGTTGAGTAAAAGTCCACAAATATTGGATCCTTCTAATAATGCAACTCAATAGCATCTTTTATTAGATCCAGTTGCCTCCTAAATGTCTGCAACTTCCCAACTGCAGATCTCCGGTTTCAGGCTTTACGTTAAAAATTTAAAGTTTCCGAGACCAGGCAGAGATAACTTAACAAAGCTCCTTTCAGAGTCTCAGAAGACGTTACAAAACTATTCACACAGGCTGAGTGAGTTGTACTCTTCCTGTCGTAAACAGCAAACAGATTTTGATATGTTTTTCCTTTAACAGACAGGAAATGAAAATAAATTATTAAATAAAATGAAAAAGAAGAGTTAAAATGAGAAGAAGGATGGCACTCTCATATCCGTCTGTTTAATATGAAGCTGGAGACAGTTAATTTAAAACTAGAACAGGAAACAGAAGGAAAAAGCCAAAGATAACAGCTCTAAAGCTCATTATTTAACATGCATCTTGTTTTCCTTTCCTCATAAACGGTGACTTTCTAGACTGGATGCAGCTTCATATTATACCAACAAATGTGAGAGTGGTATGGATCTTCTCATCTAACTTTTGAAAAGAAAATTACAACTTAATTCAGTGGCCAGGTGAAAAAACACATGGGGTTGGACACAATAACGGTTACACAGCTATTGTACTGTATATCACAGCACTGCACAGGTGTCTTTTATTGTGTCCACCATCCACATTCTGTATATACTAAACATTACCAAAAACTACAAATAGTTTTTGAAGACACATGCCTCTGTGTCATTGGTTTCTCTTTGGATTTAGACCTATTCTATAACAAGGTCAGCAGCTTTAACCATAACAAGAAACAGCTTCAAAAAGGTGGGACTTGATGACTTTCCATGACATCATGTAAGATGTGTCAACTCAAAACATTTCCACACTGCAGGACTGTGACATGCTCTGTTATTACTCCCTTAGTTTGAGCCCAGTCAGTCGCTCAGTCAAACACAGCACAGTGAGATGCACACATGACACCAAACAAGTACAGAAGCGCTGGCTGGAGTCACAGCATGTGCTTGCTGCTAAGGCAATGTATAATGAGTGTTGTGTGTTTTTGTTGTACACACTGCAAGTCCTGACTGGCCGGGTATCCACTGGGTCCAGTTACACTGTACCGACAGGCACAATGAGCCAAGTGAAGGAGGCACGCAGGCACTGTTGTTTATACCATGTTCATCAGGCTGTGAGTGCAGCTGACGGATCAATCAATTATCCCATTTTGGCCTCGATGTTTCATTAATACTGCCCACAAATTACAGTGGAAGTACAACAAACTAAATGCGGTATCAATAAAATAAAATTATGGATTAGTATCTATAATAATGAATAATAGAAATCTGCTAGTTCAAGGGAAGAGGCTGGCTTAATGGACTCAAGGGAGAATTTTGTGTTTATGAGGGAAGTGTTTTTATGTACTTAATTACAGGGTACACTAATATTGTTACCAGGAATGGAAAATGTGATAAAGTATAAAAATACTTTGGTAAATTATATGGTAAAATGTTTATTATTATTATTATTATTATTGTTGTTGGGGATCAAAACATTAAGTCTGGGAAGCAGGGTACACCTTTATAGCTGTATTTATGAAATATTTAATTTATATGTGCTTAAAATGAAAACAGTAATGTAGTTTTAGGATCCAGTATAGGATCAACCTCATGATCAATGCTGAGTTTGGAGAAGAGCATCCTCAGACAAGACAATGTCTAACTGACTCAGTCCTTATTTACACATCAACGGTTTTGCAAAAAATATGGTGCCATTATTGTAGCAAAAAAAAAAAAAAAAGAGACTTGAGTAACAGTATCTCAATTCACGTGCATAATCAGATTTGTAAATGCGTACAAGAATCTGTAAATATGTATAAAGATCTGAAAAAGTGCAGATAAATCTGTAAATGCAGACATACATATTAATGGCTGTATTGTATTTGCTCCAAGAGTTGGAAATATTGACAATTCATCGGTTACACCAGGACTCTCAATTGGTGACTTTTGCTACACTTCTGCTGTGGCAGATGGGCAAATGTGTGTGGCGATTTGTGTTGCGTCTCCGCTGATCACATAATGGTGCAGCAACTCTACACTTTGCTGGAAGAGTGTTAATAAACTCAGCAGAGCTTGCAACACAAAAAAAAGCTTGATAGTTCGCCAATGTTGTCGCTGTTAAAAACATAATAGTAATGTGCAAAGTGAGGCCATGTCTTCACCATTTTTTGAAGCGAAAGCGTTTTATCAGTTCACACACCAAGGGTAATGGAGGTGTGGCTTCAGAAGATTGCACTTTGGAACGGGTTTCAAAAGTTAACATTTTCAGTCCCCTAAAATGGCAGCGCCATGCTAACAAAAGTTTAACGTTGGGGTCCAAGTGAAAGAGCTTGACTTCTTTCACAGAAACTATAAAATTACAAAGGTTAAGCAATTGGACCCTCCTGACTCCAAATTTGTTAGCCCCTTGTTCTCCTCTGGGTAGCAAGTAATTATGTAATTGGTAGAAAATATTCACATTGTAATTTGTGGGCTTTAATCTAAAGTGTTTATTCCTTACACATTAAGTTTAATTATTTGCCAACAGAACTACCTTGTGAAGTGCCAGGGTGGTAGGGGACAAAATGTCAGGGGGGTCCCCTTTGCCCCGGGATGGTACGTCTCTGGCTCCAGTTGGCATGTTCAGGTTGCTTTTGTTCTTGGGGTCGCCATGAATTCCCTCCCTCTTAATAGGACTAATTTCAGACTGAAACATTGAGTCTTCGTTGGTCTTGCTCTCCTCTAGGTACAGACTAAGAGCGCTACCTGTCATGGATGCCTGAAAGAGCACAAAATTTAAAAAGGGATTATCATTTCCGTATGAACAAGTACATAAACAAACATGTAACCTCTCTTGTGTACACAGAGTCTGATAAGAGGCCAGGGCATTGCGTAAAAGCCGGTCAGTATGGCAGCAGGTGCCCGGCCTGTCTTGTCAGATTTAATAACAGATTACACACTCTGGCGATTATCATAATGCTTTATCTGGCATGGTCATTTAGGCTGACACCGGTCTATGAATACACTAGTAGGACAAAGCAGATGGAGGAGAAGGGGGGTTGGAGATGACAGGCGTGGCCTACCTCCAGCTCCCTGAGAATCTCTGACTGGCCGCAGGTCTCGAGGTCCTGCAGAGCCTGGGACCAGAAGCTGTCTTCCTGGTTCAGGGTGCCATGGCAACGAGGAGGGCTGATGAATCTATGACAACGCAGGAACCAGAACATGAGAGCAGCCCTGTGGGTCTTGAGGCCCGCTGCTTACAAAAGCAGCATGGGAAATGCAGTTTTTGGGCTGAGTGCTGGAGAATCCCTTTTGAAAAACTCTCACGACCACATTCAGGGTTTATTGTAAATTCTCTCACTTGTGGCAGCTCGAACGCTGAGGAGTCCGCTAGATTAGATAAAAGCCTTTAAGAGTTTCTTTTTCTTTTTTTTTTTTCTTTTTTTTAAAACAAAAGTAACGTCACCCCCCAAAAAATAGCAGAAAATTGAAAGCATGTGACACAAAAGTTCAGGAAAAAAAAAAAAAAGAAGTCAAGTGTGAAGAGACAGATAAGGCTGATGTATCCTTGGGCGCTTTAGGTGCATTCTGAGGAAACGTTTTTTTGGTGTGGACAAAGGGTGACAGAAAAGATGCATCTATGTGAAACACCAAAGAGCTCGTGGGCAGTTAGTAAAGCAGATGAGAAAGAGAATACCTGAGAAAGAAGAGAAAAGGACAGTTTGGAAAAGCTCAAAACATGAAAGCATACAACACAAAATGAAGAGAAAGTAATTCAGTTTGCTTTAGTTAATGAACCCGAACACGGGAAAAGAAAATCACAGAAGCTTTTATTTATACACAGTGGTGGAAAATGTACTCAGGTCCTTTACTTAAGTAAAAGTACCAATGTAAGTAAAAGTCCTGAATTCAGTAGAAGTATTATGAGCATAATACACTTAAAAGTATCAAAAGTGAAAGTGTCGATGTGCAGTAAAATGCCCCCTATAACTGAATCATATGATTGTTAATACTAATGCAAAAATGTGTAAACTGCCTTTAACTGTTGTTACTAGTTTAGGGGAAGAAACTACTTTATATACAGTTAGGTTGTTTAGTAAGGGGTCAGACCCCTCCAAAGTGTCATAAAATGTATCTGAGGGGTCATGAGATGATTAATGAGGCAGGAAATAAGTTACACAACTTTGTATTCATTTTTGGGGCTTTTCTCAAATCTTTGCTTTTTTTGTGAAATACTGGATAATTTAATAATTGTTAGGTCTCTTAACAGTTATTCAAACAAAACCAATGTGAGAAGTTTAGAGGGTTAGGTAGGTAATTTATAGGAATCTGACACATGACAAGGGTCCCCAACCAGAGACTGTATAACGTCCCGTAACGTCCCCCATAAAATTCTGAAGAGCTGTGCAAGCTCAGTGGGGGCAGCTGGGGTAAAGAGGTGGAGCATAAGTGGAGCAGAGGTGGGCTGAATGAAGCCTGGTTACTGAAAACAGCTGCCTGTGACAGCACACACCTGTCACTCAAAGCGGCCATTTCCTTAATTATGCAAAAGTTTAAACCTCAACATTTTAAAATTCACGCCCGTACAGTTGTCATGAACGGGATATTTTGCTCATTTTTTGGACCCGGCTGTAATCATGTTTAGTTCTGCTGTAAAGTTGGGCATTTTTTGGGCCATATGGAGGATTGACCCACTTCTGCAGCCAACCTCAAGTGGCCGTTCGAGGAACTGCAGTTTTTGTTGGCTTCATTTTCCAGCCACAGAGGTTGCCCCTTAGTCCTGACTAAGCACTGCTTTATTGTCAGGGAGATCACAAACCAAGAAGGTTGGGAACTGGTTTAATCTCAAGAATGTTTTATATTTTTTAAACTTATTATATGTGTTTTATGTAAAGTAACTACGTCCAAGTCCGACTACCCCCAAAATTTACTTAAGTACAGTTCTTGAGTAAATGCACTTTGTTACTTTCCACCACTGCCTGTATGCAGAATATGATTTAAATTAAATATGCCCTTTACAATGAAATCAAAAACACTTAAAAGCTGCAATGGCAGAAAACAAGATGTCAACAGGAAGTAAACAGCAGCTGTGTGCGCTTACCCAGGTATCTTGTCCCACTCATCCTCAGTGAATCTCCCATCGTACAGCGCTGGGTGGTGGACTAGGCCTGCAGAGCTGGAACTGGTTTGGCTCCTGTGCTTCGTACGCCGCCACTCATTTGGATTGAGCAATATATCGGATGCTTTGTGAAGATAAGTCCCTGAAAAAGCAAGAAAATCAACTGACCTCATTAGATGCAAGTAAGGAGATGGGTAATTTTTAGGCAGTGAGCGTCTAGTGGACCTCACCTTGGCTACCGTAGCCTGCATCAAACCCTGAGCTATCCCAGGAGCTCATTGCAGAGTCTATACTGGGTACAGTGGCAGAGTAGACCTCTGAGTGTTTACTGGTCTTCTGGAAGTCTGTCAGTTCATCCTCTGTGTCACTTAGAAAGCCAGCTTCTCTGTCCGGAAGCTGCCGACCATCAGACTCTGGGAATGAACACGAGTGTCAAATCAGCATTAAACAAGGAAGAAACTCACTTCCTGCCTCTTTTTTTTTTTTTTAAATGCAAAAATAAAAACTGCCTCACTTTCACTGCCTTTAGGCCTCAGAAAGAACTAAATCAATATTAAAACTAACTTTATCTTTGTCTAATTTTCTCCCTCTACTCTTTTCCCACTACTGAAAAGTGCTATGTAAGTGTATGTGCTATTAAGTTGCATATAAATAAACATACAATCTGCAAAGGATGAAGGCAATGTATAAGTGAACACTGGCTCAACTGGGCTGGAAGATTCATGGAAAAAATTACCATCAGACTAAAACTATAGAAAAATTCTATTTTGCTTGTTTTTTTCCCCTCAATACTGCAGCTGTATTTGTAAGATCAGTTTTAATCAACTGCTATGGGTAAATACGGGTCCAGTGTATAGGATTTAGTGGCGTCCAGCAGTTAAGTTGCAGATTGCAACTAACTGAACACTGCTCGCGTCTGTATTTAAAGGAGAAACTACTGTGGCTGCAAAACTCAGTTTGCCCGTTCTGGGCTACTGTAGAAACATGAAGGTTTGTGTTTTCAGGTGATTACACATTAATCAATATATCCTCCTAAATGTTACACACTGGACCTTTAAAAAGGGAAAATAAATAATATAATAATAACTAAAATAAAAAATAAAAAACATACTGTCTGCTTGTTTTTTGATCTTGAGGGTGACTGACTCCCCGGCCATCTGCAGGAGATGGATGGCTTCGCTCAGTGGCTTTCCTTTCAGACTGACCCCATTAATGGCCAGGACTCGGTCTCCTATATGGATGGCTCCGGTCCTGCAGGGTTAGGAGAGCAGAGGAGACAGAGATACCAGAGTATACCAGACAGTACCGGCAGGCGGGCCTGTCAGACTGCCAGTGCGCTGACTGAGACGGGAACAAAGAGGCTTATTGTTACAGAAAAAGACGAGACAACCATTGTTAACAGTCTTCTTTATTTTAGAAAAAAAGAAAGAAAACTGAGCTAACATGCTAACAATGACAAAAAGAAAAAGGTTTCCTTTGCAGATATGACTAACAATAGCCTAATTTAAGTGTTACCATCTTCTAAAACCATCTTAATCCCCATTCCTCACCTCTCTGCCAGGCCTTTCTTAGTGAGGCCAGAAATGACGATGGGGTCAAAGGGTTCCTCTGTGCCAGAAATTGTGATGCCGAGTGGTCCGTTATATCTCTTCAGCTCAACTGTGTAGATTATAGAGCCGGACATCTCCAACTCATCTATAGCAATAGCGGGAGACAGTAGAGATACCATAAATAAGACTCAACATTACACAGATGTTACAAACCCTGCGAAGATAGAACAATTTTATGATAAAATGTTAAAATGTTTGTGTAAATGGATAAATAATAGGAGCTATTTAACTCATTGTACTGATTTAGAATTTTTGTATGGCTTATACACAGTGGAAATATTCACATTATTTACTTAAGTAAAAGTACCTATACAAGAGAGAAAGTCAAACTATTATTTAAGTGAAAGTACAGAAGTATTATCAGTAAAAAGATCTTATGACATGATTACATTGTCAGTACTTGGAGCTACTTTAACTATTTTATATACAGCTGGGTAATTAATCCAGAGTAGAGCCGATACAATGACAACAGAAAATTGGTTCCAGATTTTGGAATATTAATATTAGCTGTTTTTCTTAATTTTCTAATATATTAAAATGTATATATTTGGAGTTTGGACTGTTTGGCGACAAAACAAGACATTTGAATATGTCAACTTGGGCTCTGGCAACCTGAAATAGACATTTGTTACTATTATCTGATATTTATATGGACCAAAAATAAAATAAAGAAAATCAATAAAGCAAAGAATTGACCAGTCTTGAGTCCCGCCCCATTTTTGTTCTGTGCTCCCAACTTTCTTCGTTCCTGTACTCGGATCTGCTACCTGCTAGGTTCGTCTATGTTGAAAAGACAACCACATTTTGAGGATGGTTTGAAGACAGAAATGACATCACATCTTAAATTAGCTAGGTAATGTTAGCAAAATGCCAGCTAACAAGATAACTAATTTACATCAATCATTAGTTACCCTAGCTAGTTAGATAGCATTTTGCTAACATTATCTAACTTAACTTGGCTCTATGTGTTGCTTTATCTTTTAAACACAGACGGGCAGACAGGAAGAAGGAAAGGAGAAAGTTAATCGAAGCTTGCACAACTGTTATCGGAGCACAGAGGCACAGAGGCTCCAGGCAAGACTTATGAAGGGTTAGTTGCAGCCCAAGTCCAGTCCTTTTTGGTGAAAATGTGGATCATTTTACTTCTTTAGGCCTCAAACAGTTATTTAAATGAAATCACTGGAGACGTTTAAAACGAGAAATCACTTTTTGATTTAACTTATAGACATCAAGTGGCCTCAACTAGGACAATGCTTATTTATAAGGGGTCACAAGGCAAAAAGGAACTGGAACTGGTTTAAATGTAATTTATTATATATATATTATATATAGTTTATCATGGAGTTGAAGCATAAAGTAGCATCAAATGTAAATATTGTCCTTAAGTACAATACTTGAGTTAATGTACTTGGTTATTTCCCACTGCTGCTTCTATACAGGATGTGTATTTGGTGTTTGAAGGCATTATTTGTACCAATGTTGTCCTCATCTTTCTGGATGCGGAGTTTGACCATGTCCTCGGCCTGCTGCAGGACGTGCATGGCGTCCTCCATGGTGCAGTTCTCCAGACGCACACTGTCGATGGCCAGAAGCCTGTCTCCAGGCTCCAGAGTGCCTGTTCTAACAGACACAAGAGCAAGAGGATCACAACTATTAACTGGGACCAGGGAGCTGCATCTCCTGACTCAGTATGAGAATCCTATTAGCCTGGTGTCTCAGTGGGATTCTTGGGGGTGACCGTAACCTCACCCTCAACCTAATCAACACTGAGCCCTTCTGAAATGTGGCTGCCCTACTGATCCAGTTTTGATAGCTTAATCCAATTAGGCTTGTATTACACAGTGGATTCACAACAATTTTATTTTGCTCGTGAATAATCCCACATAAGCCTAGAACCTAGAACCTACTTCACCCCCTGCACTGTAAAGCAAAATGACGTCTCTCTAATGTGACCTGCACCGGAACTGAAAGCCACGGACCGCTTTTGCATTTCCAAGAACAATTACATGACTAACTGCTGTGAGAGCTGTAATGTGTGTTCAGCAGTAATATCATTAGCTGTGTGTTTATAGGACATACCTGTGTGCTATGCTTCCTTTCCTGATGTCAGAGATGATGAGGGGCTTGCCAGGTTTCTTACTTGCTGTTAAAACAGAAGAAAAATTCACATGTTTTTTTATTCTAGGATGAGGATGACGATGAGTAGGATGAGAAGATAAGACAGTGTAAACTTGGAAACATTAAAAAAAACAAAAAACAAAACCCTCAACTTTCTTTTCTTTTTGTTGCACTAATTAAGCTTCCTGTCCGTGTTTTTCAGAGTTAGTTAGAGCTGAAAGGGTCATGATGAATGCTGGTACAGGCCAGTATTATTCAGAGGTAATGAGGTATGTGCCCTCATGGTTTTGGAAGCCTTGTGTTTTATGGATCACAGAACATTGATTCAAAAGGACATTTACAGCGTGCAGGTCTGTGGAGCATTACTGAGCAACACTGCCCCCTGCTGTATGACTCTATGCTGACAAACTCACCACTGATGGTGATGCCAAGCTCCACTCCTCTCCTCTTGGGTAGTTTAACGTGGAAGGTGCCACTGCTGGGAACCACTGACTCTAATTGGATTTAAAAGTAAAAGATAAATGTGAGGAAGGAAGGCACAAATGTAACAAGAGCTCACAATAAGAAATAAGAAATTCACAACATGATACCTGCAACATCAAACTCAATCTCCACTGTGACCTTATTGGCCAGTGCGGAGTCTCTGAGCAGCTGATGGGCTTCCTCCAAAGTGCCATCTTCAGTTGGGATCCCATTAATGGACAACAGTCTGTCCCCAACCTGCAGCAGCCCACACCTTCACACAGGAAAAAAAACACACACAAAAAGCAGTTTTTATAATGGTGTAAAAGCAACAGGATTAAAAAATAAAATGGATATTAGCACTAACTTGTTACTGCTGTTTACATTTCCCCAGACACAAATTCAAAATATGTACTTCCCAATTATTTCCAGAGTGTGTGCGTGTATGTATATAATGTGTATAAATAACTGTATATGTATTGGTTTATTTTATTTTATTTATTTTCTATGTTATTCTGTAAATTTAATTATCTTTTTATTGTGTGTAGCATGAAGGAACTGCAGACTTTCATTTCATTATACAACCTTGTATAGTGTTAAATAACTGTCCTGAATTCTAGCTACAGCAGAAAATAATAATTATTCTAATTGTCGATTAGTAAAACCCCCCCCCCCAGTCAATCCGTTAATTGTTTAGTCTGAATATGTCATCTTTAGTTAGGTAATCTTCATTTATTCAGGTTTCATTAAGATCAAGAAAGAACAAATTACATATACACACACTTAGCTGCCAGTTTTTTATGTAAACCTCATTAAAACTAATGCAGTCATCCCATACACACATAATTAAAACAGATACAAATATTATTTAAATATATCAGCAAGTAAAACTAAAGAGTGTCTCAAGGATATTAAATAAAAAAAACATTTAAAAACAAAACCAACCTTTGCTTCATGAATAATTTAAGATTAATCAATCGCCAACATTTTGGGTGAATAACTCTCTGTCTTTATAATTAATTAATCTAACCATCAGCAAAGCTTTCAGTGAAATTATTCTGACAAGTGCCACATTCAGCACACACAGACACCACGTCTCATAGGCTGAAGGTATAAAATTTCATCTATAAAATGACACATTGCCTCTAGTCTTGACACGAACACACTGGCTCACTGACCTAGATTGAACTTACAAAATCACCTCAGTCAGTGAGCACACATACAGAAAATAAAAAATAATCACACATATCACACATTTAATCAGACCCCTAATTGCAAGGGCAAACGCCGAAGCACTGTCAACTGATATTAATTCACTAACCACCGCTGCTCATTAACCTTGTGTGGAGGCTGAGACACCAACATCACAGTCGGATGCTGTACTTGAGTCACTCCTGTCCAAGTGCTGCTGGACTAATCGTGTTACAAGACCCAGGGGAGATGGCCCTGCACTGCCGGCACAGACACCGTCATTAATCTTGCAAGACAAGGACAGATACAATGCACTGGCCTGATCCGGAGCTGTGTGTTAATTAGACTGCAACACGTAGTCTTGATCAATACAATGCTACATACCAATAGGATGCTTTTCACCATTAAAAAGAGAAACACTGGCTGAATCAATGGCTCATGAATAATGTGTGATACATGTACTGCTGCAGATGACTGCTCCTCTACATTAGTCAGAAACACACTCGAGACTAAAGTTACTGTCATTACAAATTACTGAGAACATCTGTTGACCTTTTAGGGCTGTGACCTCCCTCACTAAGGAAATAAAACGTCACCACGCCAAGAGGTGACAAGCACTAAAGCCCTTAAAACGAAGCATGCTAACATACTCACAATGACAATGCCAACATGCTTATGTTTGGCTGGTGTTTTTTTTTTTTACCACGTTCACTTAGTCTAGCACAGTGGTTCCCAACTTCTTTCCTTAAAAAAAGGACCCTTTTTCTTTCATTTGGTAAACTGATGACAACTGGCTGACATTTTTTATGGAAATTTCACATTATATTTAAAACTGTACAATGAACCCAAACAGTGAACTCAGTAACAGCAAGATTTTTGTGTAGAACGAGTGATTTGGATGACGTTGAGCAGATTATTTCCTGTTTAGGAAGCTTTTTATACAATTCTGTTGGCAAAACTGAGGCTGATGGGAATGGCTGAGTATCAAAGTCATAAATTAAATTGGTGCTGGAGGAATAGTCAGGGGATCACTTAAGCTATTGGGATTCATCCTGAATCCATGAATGTCTACAAAATGTTATGAGAATTCATTAAATAGTTATTGATCAATCCGAACCAAAGTGGTGGACAGACTGACTGCCACCCAGAGCCACGCTGCTAGCACTGATAATGAAAAGCAAAGATTAGATGAGATTCTGAAAAGATAAGCATTACTTTGCACAGTACACAGTATGTTTTTCTGCTTTTAATCATCTTATGACCCCTCAAATTTGTCTTGTGACCCCTTCTTTAGGCCCATTTTGTGAACCTCTGCATTATACTAACGCAGCTCTAATGCCTTCAGTTGAAATACTCAGAGAGACACCAGGCTATAATTTGCCTTTTTTCACATGTGGCTGAATGATTAGCACTGGGGCCGTCTCGTTCAAGGTGACTCCCTATATGATATTTGTTTACTGGTTAGGTGTCTCAGTGCGTTACCTCTCAGCTGGGCTGTCGGGCTCAATAAAGCGGATGACTGGGGGAGCGGACAGGGTTTCTGTGGCAAAGACACCCCCCTGCAGCTGGATCCCAAAACCTGTGAGCGGATCCCCCCTCAGGATGACTTCACTTGTTTCCACATGAAAAACCTGCCCCCCTGGGCCGACAGAACTGGACGCCAGAGATACTAGAGGGACAGGGAGGGAGGGGACACATCAGAGAGGGATAATAGTGGAGAAGTGGCAGATAAATGGAGCAAGAGAAGGATTGTGGGAGACAAAAAATGGAAGAGGGTAAGGGGAAGAGACATGCACCCACAGAGACAACATGGGAATGGAAAGGGAAGTGAGTCACATATCAGAGTTTACGTCAGTCGTGTTTACGTCAGTGATCAGACAAATCTGTTAACACAGCGAGGGGGCAAAACGGGAGGGAAAGGTGTTGTAACAGCACTGCAAATAAATATTTAAAGGGTAAGTTCACCTAAATTATAAATATATCCATCTATCTTAGCAAGGGGATTCAGCCCTGCAGGAAGCTTTTGGTTTTCATTCAATTGGGTTTTGAGATGTCTGACTCAACTCACAGAGCATTCTGGGGCAGCGCTGCCATTTTTGGAGGACACTCTCACATCATAAGTCACAGTTGGTGTCTTCTAAAAGTGTCCGACTTGCTGTTGATGACGTCACATTCCCTATACTAATAGATCTTCATTTGTGATTCGCACAATAATAAGAGTCTACAGATCATATTAGCAGCTCTGTGAGTCTGTACTTAGGCACAGCGGTGCTTTCAGCTAAATGCTAATGCTAACATGCTCACAATGACAACATGCTGATGTTTAACAGATATGTTTACCATCTTCACCATCTCCGTTTAGTGTGTATTTAGGTCTTTGGCCATAAAATCAAAGTATCTGACACATTGAAATTTTGACCTGATGATGGCGCTAACCCTAACCCCTAAAGTTAAGAGTAGTTAAAGGGTTCAGTGATTATGATTCATCATGAGGGTGACATGAACGTTGGTAGCGGGGACGCCTACTACTACGCTACTGAATTCACACTGAAAAATATCTATAAAAACTGTCCAGTGATGAAGATTATCTTGTTTTAACAAGTACTACATTTATCTCTTTTATTTTTAATGCATTCATTTGTCCACTGATACTATAAATAAGCCTACAACTACAAGCCTGTATGTATGGATAACTGTACTGTATATATCAAACTGCCAAAAAGTAATAAAAATATGTTTGCGTTAAAGAGCAAAGCTGGAGGCAGAAATCTGGTAGGTTTACACTCAGATACCAGTTTATTAGGAGCACTTAGCTAAAAATAATGCAGTCTAATACAACAGTCCTGCAGGTTATAATATTCTGTTTTAAAGAGGTGTTGATTCAACTTCATAATCATTTTCTGGAGGCTGCAGTTTGTGGTGCTGTTTAAATTGTATTGCATTTTATAGAGAGGTACACACACCTGTAAATCTCACACACCTCAGGGAGAAAAAAACCAAAACAATCTGCACTACACACCAGCTTTAAATGAGGAAATATGTTTCATGTAAATGGCTTGAACCAATGCTTTAACGTGGAACAAAAAGGAAGGCGGTTTGTCATACGTGAGCTCTTGTGGTCCTTCTTCCTGTTCCTCCTCTTGCCAGTCGAGCTGCGGGGGCTGTTGGGAGCGATCGGAGGGATGGGGCAGGGCAACGTGTTGCTACCCTGGCTGCTGAAGCCTGAGGTGGCTGTGGAGGAAGGGGAGAAGCCACCACTCACCAGAGCTGAAAGGAGACATAGCACTACACGTATCAAAAGCCTTGTACAGTTCGAGCGAATCACATCAACCATGACATTTTTATTCACGTCCACAGCTGCAGAATACGCTCATGGGAACTAAAGAAAGAAATGCAGTGTTGGAATAAACCTCGTGGAAACGATTTAAGAAACGTGCTGAAGAAAAAAAAGCTCCTGCTATGGTGTCTCGCCAGCAGCAGTGCTGTCACAAGTGATAACTTACATTTGCAGTGGTCCTGCTGGTTGTGTGGGTGGCTTGGGCTGCTCCATGTCTTGCCGTGGCTGGCATGTGGGGGATGGCAGTAGTTGCTGCTTTGGTCCCAGTGATGATGGTTGCTCTTCTGCACTTTTACTGCAGCAGTACGGAGGCAAACACATCCATTAAGTAAACCAAATCCACTCCTCTGTTGTATACTTTTCTAAATTCTACCCATGAAATCACGCTTTCATTCCCATGTCTAAATTTGTACCACACTGCACAGTGCCTGGAGGATAATTCAGAGCAGAGTAATTGATATTTGATGTTTTCGTCATGGTACACTAGATTAAATCCTGTGGTTTAATGTATTTTGATGAGCATCTGAGAATCACTTAGACACACAGAGCTGAGTTGGCTGAATGGAATGTGGTAAAAAAAAAAAAAAAATCTTACTTTTACTAGCAAGCTTCCAAAAAGCTAAGTGCAAACTGGAGATCATTTTTATAATTTCATATTCAAAAGAGCCCGAAGGTGCAAAAACAGTCTGAGAAAGTTGACCACTGGGCATGATGTTGTTACGCTCAGCAGGAAGTGATACTGGCTGTTAGGAGGCATGAGGCTTGACCTTGATTGGGAACAGCTGAAAGCTTGATTGCTGATGATGCATGGTGTCTGTTTCTGCCTCTGATTGGCAGACAGTTTGGTCTAACTGTGTTTTAATTTAATCCTGTGTGATAATATTCTTTTTTTTTTTTTTTAAAGCTATTCTGTTGACTTTTCCTGCTTTAAACCAAATGGAGAGCACAGATTGTTGGTAATTCTGAAAGGCGTCTTATCCCTCATGTCAAAGCCTGCATAACGCAGCGCATTCAGTCAAACAGTATCTGTGAAGCACTTAAAGGGAATCAACTGACCCCTCGTGTGACACTAACCTCAATAATTAACTTTCCTTTACAGATTCTTTTAGCTAAAATTGTCACAGAGTGTTACATGTGACAGTAATCCTCGCTGCTTCATTTGCAGGGGTCTAATCTCTGACAACTTGCTCACATGGATGGAGGATTTGCTGGAAACATGCATGACTGCGGTAGTGCCTGGGATGTTTGCCATATTCAAGGAACCTGGTTAAATCCAACCGTATGTAATCAGAACACTCGCAGGAGAAACCTCCAGCCCTTTACGGAGAACCAGTTTCTATCGGACTCAATCAAAACCTGTAAAGCTTTGGCTCTGGCAGCTTATGTTAAGCTCACCTAGGGGAAGCTCTCCAAGAAATTGTGTTTTTTTCCTGATCTACGCGGGTGGAAAGAAACATTAACTCCTAATCTCTTAGTGGCCATATCAGTCTTATTAAATCCCCACAGGAGATTAGACAAATTGCATCTTATAATCATGCTTTATCCTCGGAGGGGGGAGAGAAGAAGCTGTGAAAATATAGTTTTATCAAAACGTCATGGCGCCTATTCAGTGAATAATTACTGAATAGGAATTTCAGAAGATACATGCCTGTAATATCATAGAGAAGTGACACCTGGGCTGCACTTTGAATTGAGGTTGTTTAATGGTCAACAGGAGCCAGTGCAGTTAAATAATTTTACTTAGAAAGTATCATCTGTATGTTGTCTTTAGAGGAAATAAGCCTGTAAATTAGGATGAAAGTTTGGCAAAAATAAAAGTGAAACACTGAAGAGTGGACCAGATAAAAAATTAACAAGGGATAAAGAAAGAAATAGCAGAAGAAAGAATACAGTGACCCAACAGAAGACTAAACTACATCTTATTTCTCTTTGTCATGTTGTGTGATTCTTCTCATGCTTACATGTTAAGGAGCCCCTGCAGCTGCTGACCCAGAAATAAGCCTGCAGGACATGGCACGAACATGATCTCTGACAGAGAAAAGTGTGTTTGTGTGTGTGGCTTGTTGGTATGCATAAGAGGCCGAGTGTGTACCCAAAAGGCAGAGGGATTGTGGTCGGCAGTGTGCGCGCACACACACACACACACATATACACACAGGCTGATTCACAGTACATGAAAGAAGGCAGCTGGGAGGCAGCCAGGCTCTTTACAGCTGTAGGTAAAACGGCTAAGAGCAGACCAGTAACAATATAGTGAGGAGAACATGCTGGAACTCCAGCAGGTCTACTTTATATTCTCCACAATGTACATGCGGAACTTCTTCAAAGGATTTAAATCACGTAGCACTGAAATAATTAGTCAATTAGTCGACATTGTCCTCTGTGAATCCGTTGCATTGACCTATGTATTTGCATATTTTCACTCGAACATGTACAGAATTTTATTTTATATTTTGATATAAAATTGTGACATTTATACATTTTACATATACTTAAAAACATTTAAAGCCCACCAGGTTAATATACACATATTTTAATACCTTTATTACATGAAGTGGTGGAAGAAGTACTCAGATCCTTTACTTAAGTACAAGTACCACTATCACGCTGCAGAAATACAATATTACAAGTAAAAGTACAGGAGTCTTTTTAACTAAATACACTCAAAAATATTGAACATTTTTAGATTGTTTGAACTGATGCAACAATATGTAAGCAGCTTTTTACTGCTGCTAGTTGGGGTGGAGCTAATTTATCTAATTTAGATACCGTTCGTGTTTGTGAAATATTAAGAAATTTGACCTCTTTCACAGACTCCTCTTTAAGTAAGAGGTCATAGGCCAAAAGGTTGTAAACCACTGGTTCTGGTTTCATCTTTAATCTCGATATGTTGTATTTTATAAGTGTTTCTATTATGTAAAATTTTAATCTGTAAAGTGACTAACGAGTAACTAGATACTTTATAGTGGAGTAAAATGTAAAATTATAGTGGAACAGAAGCATAAAGTCACATAAAAATTAAACCTTCATATTTCTTTTTTCTAATCATTATTAATTGCACTCTTGTCTTTTAGCACAGCTTTGAGAATATGCCACCCTGCAATTAGGGCTGCATGATATGGTAAAAACATCATACATTATTTTATTAGTTCTTAAATCTGCAGATTTAATCCATAGAAAATTATTTTCTAACAATTATCATAAATTATTTAAAATACCAGCTTCTCAAATGTGAAGATTTGCTGTTTTTCTCTGATGTATACTATTATAAATTAAGTATCTTTGAGTTTTTGATGCTCAGTTGAACAAAAACAGGCACCATTTGCACCATTTTCTGAGATTTTACACATCAATAAAACTATCAACAATGAAATATTGTTAGTTGAAGCCCTAAATAATATATAGTCATGCTTATCACTGGCTTTGTCTCAGATGATTTACTCTTTTGCTGTTGATTCTCAGAAGTCTCTGATTTGCTTTTTCTGTTGCAATCTATTTGCTGTTTTTTTGCATCACCTCTGGGACATACCTGTGTCTTGAGGTCTGACAGGTAGCCTGCTCTGACTGGCTGGGAGAATCTCCAGTTTTACAACATCAGAAGTACTGGCAAGCAGCTGCGTGGCCTCCATCAGAGAACAGTGCTCTGTGCTGGTCCCGTCTATAGAAAGAAGGATGTCACCTACATGCAGTGCTCCACACCTGAGAGAGTGAGAAAGCGGCAGGTTGTATCAGGAAAGTTGTTGTTTAACAGGAAAGTGTCTGTGGAGCAGAATAATGTAAGATTCTAGTTTCACCTTTCCACCACGCTGGCTGGCTTTATCTTGTCAATAATAATAACTTGTTTGTTCCTGTATATTGTGGTGGTGAGGCTGATCCCCAGGCTGGCAGAGTGACTTTTCACTATCTCCACCAGCAGAGGGCCTGAGGCTTGCTGCACTGCCTCTGAAACAGATAAGACACACAGACATGATAGAGATCATCAAGATTACTGGATGGATCTGTAACTGGATGCTCATTGTGTAAACTCCTACATGTAAAATACTGCACCCAAACACCATAACCTTTTACACATAAATGTTTCATATTTTCATTAATCTGGTATTGTCATAATTCCCCAAGAACTGACAACAGGTGAGTCTTCAGATTCATTTAGAAACATGCTTATTGTCAGGGTTTAGTGCAATTTATTGACTGCTGTACAATGTAGATTACAGATGCAGCTCCTCAGCTATCATTTAGACCACAGGTTCCCGACCTCCCGCTAGGGGTCGCCAAAGCTTCACAGGCAGTCGCGAGGCCTTCTTCATTTTAAGAGGTGCAAGAAAACTTTAAAAATATACACAGCTTGGCCTATATCTCAGCATTTCATTCATTTCTGTCAATAATTTCTGTGAAAACTAAATGAAATTGTTATTTTTAAAGTTTGGATTATTATTTAAGAGCTAAACTTAAAGTACATCTCACAAGATAAGGGCACGGTGAAGACCTCAACAGGAGCTTTATTCAAAGAGCTTTCACTATGATAAACACTGAACATTTCATAACATTCAATTTACATAACCTAAATGTCTTATTATGTTGGATACATTTCTCTCTTTCTTAACTGCCATGCATTTTCTATAAATCTTGCAAAAACTAAAGTCTCCTCCTTAAAGAGCCAACTCAACATTTCACCTTGCTACTTTTGACTGAGCACTTCACTTCTTTTGCAGGACAAATTAAGTCTTGTGCTGCTCAGTATAAAATTATGTGGTGATTGATCTTAATGTTTTGAGAATTGCAACGATGTTACAGAGAGTGAGCTTGAGCATTTGACAAATCTGTAACCAGCTTAAACTGAAAAATAATGTTACATTTATTTTCCAGATTTCACTTGTGAACCCTCTGACTGGTTCTGGTCTGGAGACAGAAAGATAATGTGTGTCAACTGTCCTTGGTGACCTGCCCTATTTTGCTCAGAGCAGTGCAGAGTTTGTGATCTTATGGAGAATTAGTCACCATGACCAAATGGAGGTTATACACTGTAGTGAGTTCCTGTCTTCAGAGGCATATTTTACTACTTTTTGACCCAGTGGTGAGGAGCTCAAAATAGATTTGATTCACTTTGTACACTCACAGTGAAACTGACTTGTGCTGGTGGTTGCTCCTTTTCACAACATGGAGTCAAAAAATGAAAGAAAGAAACATTAACAAATGAAACCTGTGCGGCAAAATAATATTGATATTTACTGTCTACTAAATTCCATCAACAATTAATTTAAAGGGGCATTCCACCTATTTCACATGTAAAAGTCAGTTTAGTAGTACTCAACAGTAGAGGGCAAAAGTATCAAAGTACAAATATTTCATTACTGTACTTAAGTAGTTTTTTCAGTATCTCTACTTAACTTTAGTATTTATTTTTCTGTATTATTCTGTTTTTATATTTACCCCCTTACATTTTTACACAAATACCTGTACTTTCTACTCCTTACATTTTAAAAACAGGTTTGTTACTTAATTTCTAAGTCATTTGAGGGGAATTGTGGATTACTATTATTTTTTGCATTAGAGACTTAACCCTATGTGAAGTTTATACTCCATATACCAGATGAGGTCATAGTGATGTCATCAGGATTATCTTGGCCTGTGCACGACTACACATTTATATCAGGAAGCCTACAAACTGAAATGTGGAGTTTGAAAGACTGGGAAGTTCTAATAAAAAGATGCTAGCTAGTTGCATCATGGGAAATGTAGTATTTTCTTTGGACCTTTACAAAAAATTTGGATATCTTGGCCTCTGCTGCTTTGATTTTGACCATTCTACTTGTAAACCGTCTCTTGTGAATCCCTCAACTTTATAGAAGTACAGTACTGGAGTGGCCCTTTAAAACACTCATTTGAAAGCCTGTCATCCTGCCCCTAGAAATACAGAATGTGGCATTACCAGGGCTTAGGGACATACCATAAGATCTCTGACTACTGCTCACATCCAACCTTGTTTTATGATGTTAAAAAAATGTGTTAACAAACTGCCTGAAAAATAAAGACAAGTACAAAATGTACTGGTACAAAATGTAATATTTTTTTTAAATATTGGGATTAAACCTGCCAAGTGTAGAGAGCTCAACACATTACAATAAAACACTGAATATTACCCATCTACCCTTCCCCTGTTGAAGTGTGCTCATGGGCCAGTGTGACTCTCCTAGTGGCGTCTCCAGCACAGACACTCACTCACATCCATGCAGCCAAACGGCCACATTATTTACCCTCAGAGCAACACTGCCCTACCATGCCTCCACATAGTCTGTGTGTGTGTGTCTGTGTGTGTGTGTGTGTGTGTGTGTGTGTGTTTGCTCACCCATGACAGAGACGTCATACTCAATCAGGAACAGGGCTTCCTGGCCACTCTGCATCAGCATGGTCAAAGCGTCAGCATGCTTCTCTCTGTTTAAAGGCATCCCGTCTATGCTCAATACTCTGTCTCCGGCCTTCAAAGTGCTCTCTCTGGAGAAACACATTAGGAGAAAGAGAGAGAAAATATAAAACACAAGCGATCAGCACAAGATGCTCATACAAGCGTTTAAGCACCAGTCACAGTAAATCATTAAACAGTTCCACATGAGTGTCCCTTCCCAGGTGAGATGGAGGATAAATGAGATAAACGACCGTAAAGTCTTTGATGGCGAATTACGTTTGCTCCAGTGTTATGGTGCTCTCAGTTTTCATGGGGAAAAGTGCAATGTTGCATTAGCCTCAGGATGAGCAGTGCCCTTTCTGCTTTCAAGATAACACACAATATATGTGTCACAGCCACAATTTCTATTGCAGCAGCCTGAGCACAGACTGATGCAAAAGAAATAATGTGTGCATAAAGATATTGTGGGTTTACAATCAATTATAATCCTACGTGGGTGATAAACAAATATTTTAATTGCAGACAAAGATGAGGCAATCAATAAAACACATATCCTTTGAGCCATCTAAATATACACACAATAGAAACATGCATGCATGCACACATACAATAATTTGAATGGGTTCATTCACGCACAGCTAAGACACATAAAGCTACACTACAATGTCCTCACCTGTCAGCGGGTCCTCCAGGCCTGACGCATGTAACCACCAGAGGACGCGACCTGCGCCAGTCCTCATGAAAGCCTCCTATAAAACAAAACACAGAGAATAAATAAGCTAAAGCTAATTATTTTTACTGAAGGATTTACACAAAAATATCGCATCCACCTACCTCTCATGACAAACCCAAAGCTGTTTCCCTCCTTGTGTAAACACACTTCAATGGTTTTGGTTATGACTCCTGAGGGGTTCTGGACTAAGAGCAGAGAGGAAAGGACAGAATTATTACCAGACTCCTCTAAAGCTACACATAAAATGAATGTATAGAGCTTTCTCAAAAGTTTGATCATAGTGCCATCTGAGTGTTCTAAGTGCTGAATCATGACAATGAACAAAGCATTGAGGAAATGTGTTTAATTAATCTCAGTGGGGAAATGAATTCTCTCTATTTGACCCATACTAATGATTTAAGAGCAGTCAGCAGCTGCAGTGCAGCGCCTGGGGACCTACTCTGTTTCTAAGGCCGGTGCCTTGATAAAGGAAACCCAATAAGTATTGATTTGCAGGTCGAAAGATGTCTAGATGTCGAGGTTAAATCTGGGCTAAATTTTGATGACAATTTTAGCCATCAGGGATATAACTGTTGTTTCAACACACTTTTAATGACTATAATTCACTCAAATATGCAAATGCTACTAAAAAACAGTAACTTTTAAACCAAATTAAGCTCAGTTTTAAACTATTCAGATCAGTGCTTACTGGGAGATTATATTTTACAATTAAAATGCATGTGTTTTGGTGTGGTAGGAAATTAAAGCACCTGAAGAGGACATAAAAGGCCACAGTGTAGATAGAAGAGACATGAGATGCTTAAATTTCACATTGAGCCTTCCTCAACACGACCTGCATCATTTGGGTTTTCCTGTCTGACGCCAGTTTTTCTGTTTTGTTTTATTGTCTGGAGCCTAGATTCTGGATGAACTAATAAACATTAGAAAGATAAATTATTTAAATCGTGTTTGATGTAGATTGGTTTAAAACTATGAATAAGTTCTCTAAAGAACTTTATCTTTCAAATAACTTCCCAATCCCAACTTTTTTTTTTTAAATAATCAATGTGCTGAGATCAAGAGAGATGGTGGTTCAAAGTGATACCCAAGAGTCTAGTATCTTTAACTTTCTCCAAAGGGATATCCACCAGCACAGAGATCAAAAAGTGGCTGATATGGTATGCCACTCTTGTTCTAGCAGCATGTGTTGAGTCCTATGGATGTTAAATGTCACTGTCTGGAGGTCATAACCCATTTTATGATCTGCAGCCTTAACTAATAAGCTTATTTATTAGCCCAGTAATTTCTCACCTGTGTGCATTTGAAAATACAAAGCCTTTGTTTTAATGACAGCCCTTCTCTAAATGTCTGAGCATCTGTTGGACTACAGGGCAGAATATTTATCTTACAGAACTTCACCTACCGAACGGAGGCAGCTCGTACTCCACCTCGAGCACCACTCGCTCCCCGATGTTCTTCAGCAGGCTGATAATCTCATCATGGCGGAGCTTTGACAGGTTGATGCCGTTCACTGACTTGATGTAGTCTCCAACATTCAGCTGGTCACTCCTGTGGAAAGTTAAGGGCAGACCATTAAAGATCAAGGCTGGATTACAAACTGAGCATACTGCCTTGAGGCCGCACACCACCAGGGACAGTTTCATGCTTTGCACCACAATATCAGATATCAACTCAATTCTGCATTATCACCCAAGATAAGATCATTGTGGTGAGGGGCTTATTTTTAAGCTGCAAACATCTGTAATGTGATGTGGCTTGTAGTGATGGACACACAGAGATTTATCAACAACTCTGCAGTCTTCCTTAGCCTTACAGAGCTTTTTACCCACTTTCAGCTCACTGTTTTGGGTTTTACGGCTCAAAACTTTCACTCTCATCTCTCTAAACTCAGTGTACTACCTGTTTGTTACAGCAGTGGTTATCAAACTTATTTCAACACGTACCCCTTTTGAAATATTTTCTCAGCTGTGTACCCCTTGGGCTTGCTGAGCAGTGGAAAACATTTTTGATAGAAAAGAAAAAAGCTTATATAAAGAGGTACAATACAGCTCTGCACCATCAGTGTTTGATTTATTAAACAGAAACCATGTAACTGAAAAACACTCAAATGCATAACTTCAAAATATTTAGAATCCATCACTAAATTCATGGTAGCAATAACACTAGATGGCATTGGTGTTGAATTGCACTGCGTCTTTTTAATGATAAGTTGCATTCAGAACTTTGTAAGAAATACGGGCTTGTGCTTCACTGTGCTTCTTTGTCATTCTTGGTGGCAGGCCACTGCAGTGATCAAACTCTTTTCTGGGCACAGTCTGTTTCCTTGCTTTTGATCCGATTGCGGCTCACAGTGAACTACCATCACCATGAACAGGATTGCTTTTGTTGCTTTCTTCTTCTTCTTCTTCTTCCTCTTATTTAACCCTCTGTGAGCTTTGACAGCAGTTAAAGAAGGAAAATAAGAATATAAAACGTGGTTTATTGCACTTACATTTACAGATTTTTATTTAATGTATTAATTATCTTAGGAATTATGCATGACTAATGTTTTTTTAATTAACTTTTTTTTGGTATTTAATCTCACGTACCCCCTGCAGTACACTCACATTTGAGGAAGACTGTGTTTCAGTTAGTTGCAACAAAAGGGGACCAACTGCACATTTTGGCCCCAAAACAATTTGATCCAGTTTTGATCGAAATGAGATGCAAATGTCTAATCTGATAAACATATTCTGGCAGATCTTTTGCTGTGTGATCCCACTGTGTGAGAAATAAAACAAGCGCTGTCTAATGTTTTAAATATTTACACAAGTTATCGTGGTTGGTTGTATTAACTTGTGTCCAGACAGCGATGATGATTTGATTATGAATCTCCTTGCAGTATGTAGACTAACATACAGAGCCAGCTATGTAGAGCAGTGAGCGGATGCTGGGGTGGGATGGCTGAAAGCGTCTCCTCTTCCGACACTGACAGAGATGATTGTACATGGTGTCTCACATATGACATTATGAGTCAACATGCTGCTCATTGAAGAGAAAATTAATTAAATAGATGCTCTGGCCTGCTTGCCCTGTCTCACCTTTGGGCTACTGCCAGTCACCACTGACAGCAGACAGAGAGAGACGTCTTAACCAGCAGAGCCGCGCGGCCTGTCATCCGGTCCGGTCTCATCACACAATGTCACTGCCGGTCTCTCTCCTGTCTGCCTGAGTGTCTCTCAACCCAGTAAATTAGCTAGCACTTCCACACAAGAATGAACTCAGCTGTGGGAAGACAAGCTGCTTGGATGAATTAGCACAGTGTCTGTCTTTAAACCTCCTTGGACTTGACAAGCGATGGCATATTTGGCCTAGACATTTTCAGAGGGGCTGTGTCATTCTTACAAAACTGTGTGTGCATGCGTGTGTTACACTTCAGTCACACGCTGCTTAATCATCATTAAACGTGAGTCCAGCTGCTACATTTTCTTATCATGTGGCTGATGTTGGGGAAAATGAGCGTAACATTGTCGAGGGAAAATTAGTTTCATTTAATCTTAATGAAGCAATCTAAGCTCACAAAAGGTTTGTATTGAATCATTGGCACCATACAGTGAATTGAGCATGAAATGACAATACAAAATGAAAAATCTCAATTTAAGGACATATCTTTTGTGGCTTCTTGGGGACTTTCCTTACAAATAAGCAGTGTTAGGGTATTACTCTGTGAGACAGCATCAAGCTGATCTAACACAACGCCTACAGCCCTGCAGTTAGTATCTTTGCAACACGTGTACGTTTGTGGGAGCAGAATAACAAGTCTGGACAGCTTGGTGTGGTTGCCAGGTTTTAACCGCATCACAGAGCAGAAATCTCACCTGGCAGCTAGCCCACCTGGCCGTAGGTTTGACACTCTGGGCTTGCCGTCCTTATCAGACCCTCCGGAGATGGTGAGGCCAAGGCTGCTGCCTTCCCTTTTCATCAGGTCCACCGTGGTCACTCCACGGTACTCCTCTGCTGACAGATACAGACACAGGAACAGATCCACAGTCAGCATTAGCGTCTGCTTGACAGAATCACCCTGTCTGATAGGCAACGAACGACTCCTTTCTTCATCTCTCTCCTGAATCTCTCATTGAGATGCTCTCTGACACACGACCACATACTTTATTTTCTCACTGTCCTGTCTTTTCCTTGTTCCTTCACTTCTCTCAATCTGAGTGAATCTTTGTGACGGGTTCAGGAGGAGGAGGAAGAGGAGGAGGAGAAGGATAGAGCCTGTTTTATTGCCACGCTAAATACTGATGATGGAAAGAAATTCGGTGCGTTATTGCAAAAAGACAGTTTACCGCAGACTCATCAGGTCATAAATGGAAATCCAATTGTATTCTTAAGTGAATGAAAATGAGTTTGACCATAACTCTGATTGATATGTGGCTATATAGTGTCATCAAAGGACTCATTCTGTCTTGAGGTCCACATTGTGCTGCGCTGTTAAATTGTTCTATGTGAGGTCTAGTGTGGTTTAGTACAAATGACAGGTATGCCACACAAGCATTTTTTTTACCCTTATCTAAGCATTCAAAACAGTGCAACATCAAGTAAAACACAGCAGACACAGGCCTCCACATGCACACAAAAACCTCCAACACGGCATGACTCTTCTTCTTTCTGCGGATGTAGGTGAATTGGGAGCAGCATGAATCAGATATGAGATAGGAAACAAAATGATATGAAGTCAGGTTTGACTGTATTGTACCTGAGAAGCTCCGCCTGTGGGACGAATGTGATTGGTCAGTTGCACCGGACTCCTTGTTCCCCTTTGAGTACGGTCCTTCATCTGAAGAGACAGCAGGGAGGCATGGAGGTGTTGTTATGAAGCACTGTGGTGACATGGAGGGGAACTCTGCAGCAGAAGGCTAAATGAACACGACCATTCATTCTACATCATGACAGCTACACACACTTTGATGCTTTGAACTGCACCCTGGGTAACTAGAGGGCTCTGGGAGGGAAACAGCACTTAGCCAACAGCCACATCCATCCGTCAGGCATTAGCCAACTGAAACAGAGTGAACTCAGGACCCTGGAAGGTCAGTCCACTTTGTTTCCACGACAATCCTATAAAAAGGGTCACAGGTTTAAAATAGCTACTCTCTGTCTGCAGCAGAGACCCTTGAAAACCATTAATTTAACACAAGAATGCATTTGCGGCGAGCTTGATGTATGCGACCACTAAAGCATGGGAATTTTCCTGAAGGAACAGCATGCGGTTAATGGACTGTTGGGGCATGGAGAGAAAATCATCATTTTCATGTCATTTACAGCAGCTGCTACAGAAAGCCGGGAAATGTTCAATCTGCTCTGCAAGGATACTAATTTTTGGGGTTTTTTTTCCCCACCCACAGTCGGACCCATTTCTGACACAGCACAGGGCTGGCCTCAGATTAGCAGAGCCACTGCTCGGCCATCTGAACCTGAATAATGCAGTCACACAAGCATGTCAGCAGTCACAGTGATGAAGAAACTTGACTAGGCACTTCTTTAATCCTGTCCACTGCGGATTACCTTTTCAGCTGTCCGGCACAGTGATTGAACATCATATTACAAACTTAAAGAGAAGCTGTGCAAGTCCTCTTTTTTAAGAGCAGAGGGGCCATGCTAGTGATGTACGCTACCTGCATCAAAACTTAAGTCATCACAAGTTAAAGTCTCCAGTGACTGCTTTGATACAGAGACTGGTTAAAAACTTTTTTTCCCCCACACACTGTGTAATTTAGAAACAAGAGGAGGCAATTACGGTACTTTTGAAACTTAAGCGCCTGATTACTGCAATTTTCATCAAAAATAGAACTCCTTCTTGGAGTCATAACTCAGTCAAATCAGAAAACACAGACATAATACACATAATTTTAGATTCGGTGTAACTTATGCTTTCTGAGGATGTCATAAAACAATAGGTTAAAGGTCCATAAAGCCACTCACAAAGGATTGTAAAGCTGTGTTCACACAGCAATCATTAGCGCTTAATTCTGATTAATTGCTCAGATCAGATTTTTTTTTCAAACTTTTTATGATACCAATTTGCCAAAATGTGAATACAAATATAGGCTAAAAGAATGGGAATCAAGTTGTAGTCCACACCAGGACTCGCTGCATCCATTGTCACATCACTCTTCCTGTTTACCTCCCCCAAGACTCAGGCTATAATTATAATAGGAGTGACAAAATATATTTGTCTAAACTTCACTCATGTTGCACTATACATATGTATAATATAATATTTAAAAATTTGAGGGTTGTCAGTTCTCTCCATTTTTTTCTGCAGGCCTGACAGTATATCAATTTCTATCTGTGTTGATTTGTAAAGACTGAACTGGAGGAAGCAGGAGAGGTGCTCGGAGGGCATCAAACTCACTGCCTTCCCTCCGTCCACATCAAGTGTCCACATCTGCCCAACTGAAGATGAGGCCTTTAGACAGAAGCATGGATCATTTGTCAAATCCTCTCTGACCCAAAACCTTTGGGCATGCCCTGCAGTAAAGAAGAACATTCAGCCTTCTTGTGCGCACAGCTGCATGAGTCAGACCTTAACTGCGGAAATATCTTAACTGGACTTTGCATATGATGGCAATGTACAGAACATACATATGCATAATATGGTATTTCACACTAATTTACACACATCCTTGCACACGTATCCTATCCAGTAGCTGTGAGGCACAAACACACATACACAAAGTGAGTGACACATCACAAACACATTATGCTGGGCAAAAGCCCCATAACCAACCACGCGGACTCCTGAGGGCCCCTGACAGTCCGGCAGCTGTCATTGCAGTCAAAAGGCACCATTAGCTCTGGGTAACACAGACCCAATGCTCTACACGTGACTGAACGCTACTGTACCACCAAGCCATCCCCCTACAATCCTCCTCCAGCTTAAAATAACATGTATCATTTAATCTTAGGGCTAGAATTAAGATCAGGACGGAGCTGATTAATAAACAGCCCCAACAATAAAACAACTATTGATAAAAAAATAAATAAAAAACCTTGACAGGAGGTTAGTTATTAGCTCAGGGAGGAGGTTTTGCCACAAGAGCTGCATGTAAAGGACCTCAGAGCGTCGCACTGACTGAAATAAAATTCTACGCTTCTGCATAAATATGTGGTGAGTTAATTAACTCCTGGTTAAATCCAGGGCACTGTTTGCCATCCCTCTCATAACCAATCAGGATGTAGGTTAAATACGGGGGCGTCACTGACAATGACAATGAAATCATAATTCTATTTTCAGATGAAAAACTTTATTTATAAACTGGGCCCTGCCAGACCCAGTTTACGTCGCTATATCTGCCCCAATTACACATGGCAGGATGGTATGCAGAGCGGGTGGTCGAGTCCACTCACATTTAAATCTCTTTCAACCCATCACAGCCATAATACACGCTCTGTAAGGATTCTACATTTAAATTTGTTTGCATTCAGGCTTTATGGATTACAGATTACAAAAAGGACCATTGGGGTAATACTTTTCAGTTACAGATGCTGGCCCTCAGATTAAACACACATTTAAGACATAAGCAGCTCTTTACAGGTTAGTAAACAATCCGGGCCATCACTGAACCCCCTCTTCCTGCCACAAATCCTCATTTACAGCACACAAACTGACCCTCTTCACTCTGCAGAGATCAAAGTGCGGTGCTCTTACCAATGCTGTTCTTAGTGTCTCTCCTCAGACCACACAGCATGGCTGGAGTTTAGTCAGCGCAGCCACCCTTGGGAAGTAACCTTGCTGATCTGTAGTAGTGGGCAGAGAGCTGAGGTTCCAGCTGAGGTAAAAATAAAAAAAGTAGAGAGGCCGAGTCTCAGCCGCTCAGATAAAACACAAACACCATCTTCGTTTCTTCATTCCTTTGCCCCAAGTCCAGCATTGCCTTAACCCTTGTCCCTGCTTGTAAAACCCAGCGAGGAATTGAGCTCCAGAGGGCAAATTCTGATCCTCAGAAGGTCTCTAGTTCTCTCCTCTGTTCAAACTTGTTGACAAAAAGATGTCAATGTTAAATTATTTCCCTCATTCTTCAAAACTATAAATCTACCAAGCTTTCTTTTTCTATAAAAATCCAAGGCAGGGAGAGCAACGGTTCATGTCCTTTTCTTGCCATCTTGCCGTGGTTCCATTTTTGAGCTATTCTTACAAATCATTCGTCCTTTTCCAGAGGGTTCATCATCCTCTGTTCATACACTCACATGAGCTCACACACAACCCGTCTCTCTCTCATACAGAGCTAGAGTGAGTGTGTTTGCTCCCTCTCTCTCCCTCTGCCAGAGGGGTTCAGTGAGGCAGGCACACACGATAGTCACTCCCTCCCCCAGCACACACACACACACACACATGCACATGCTCACTCTTTATCCATTTCCCACCAAGTCAAAAACCCCTCGTATGCACATCCTCAATCCCACCCACACACAAATACACACACACACTGAGATTAAGACACGACAAAACTGCACACACTCAACTGTCGACACAATTAACACCACCTGCACATTCATTGTCAGACTGAGCCCTGCACAGTGTCACGTTTTTCTCACATAGAGACTGCACCCATTTCAAAGAGCTTGTATCTGCTAGTATCTCTCCCTCACGCACACAGACACACACAAACACACAAGCTCATAATCGAAAATGAATATGCAAAATTCCTGCGCAGAACAGCTGCCTGCTTGAGAACATGTCACACTGTTATTCATAAAAGTGCAGTTGTCGTGCACAAGGCTGTGATAACAGATTCCACTTCTCATCACACTGTCGTCATGTGAAAATAAATAGTGTCCAAAAAGAAGCAAAAAAATAATATTAGGGAATCTGAGTGACTGTGTGGAAATTAAACACACTTCTACCAAAACCCGGCATCTCATGTTTCCCCCTCGGGAGGGTGAAATGACCCTCTGCTAATCCCCGGGCCTGCTGAAGGTCCCTCCACCCAAATGCAGAAGGGCTAACGGGTCTGCTGTCTGACCCCGATGCCACACCTGTCTGACCATTTGTCATGCACATAAGCCCCGACGCCTGCCACTTCCTGATCCCCACTGCAGCCACCAACGCCAACAACAACAAACACCCTCCTCCAGCCTCACTGGCAGCCCCCCCCCTGAGCCTCTTCTGCCTCATTTGTTTTGGTCACTGCACAAATTGTTGTCATCACTGAGACTTTGGAGACAGCAAATGGGAAATAAAAAAAAATCCCAATGCACAGCACCAGCAAGCCCCACACAGCACTCCAAAACACACAATGTGAAATTAACCCCTCTGTTCTACAACTGCTTATTTTACAGATGTGTGAAGTGATTACAAACATTTTTCCGTGTTTCTACCCGCTGTTGCGTGGAGCCTAATTAGTCAGCTGTTCCAGTGGACACAATACTCTTCGGTGTAGATAATTTCCTCTGAGACTTTTGTCCTTAATACCCCATTTACAATGTGAGCGAGTGTAGTCTTTCAGAGCGAGACTAATTAATTTCCAACAGAATAAAGAAAAAAGGAAGACGGAGCAGTGTGTTGGACTGATAAAAGCCTCTGGGAACAGGCCGGCAAACGTTGGGTTATAATAAAAATTGACTTATTTTGCTCTTCCGTTAGACCAGAAATCAACATGATTGATGTAGATAATGTATTAATACGATTTTTGCAGTGACCTTGGCATAGAAGCAGAGGTTAAGGATGCTAAACCAGAAAAGAAACAAACTAAGGAAGAAGACTGAAAAGGTGCTTTAAGACTCTCAAGAAGAGAATGACTTATGACTGTATTCACTATTTAGTGCCGGTTTGTACATTTTTACAACCTTTCATCGATATGATCGTAAAAATAGCCCTTCTGAAAATAGCCCACATTTTCATTATACATAGACAAAGTGAGTATTCTAAAAAGGAGGGCCTGAATCGTGTCCTGCTCCTCAATCAATCTGACCACACTGCCATCTTATGGTGATCTGATCTAGTTGCAAGTGAAAAGCAGAATTACTAATTCATTTGTCAGCCAGCACGGATCAGTGTGTGACAACAAAAAACAAAAGAGCCAAAAGGATAAGGATGTGTCACACACACACTCATGATGTAATGTTCGGTTTTAAGGTTTCAGTCAAAAAATGCTCATATTAAAAGGCCTGCAGCACACAATTTAACTTTTTTAATTAATTCAGGTAATGTATGTAATTTGATGATTATTAGGGGAATTAATTACAAATAAAACGTATTAAAGTGAAGTAATTTTTGTGTCTGCAACTAAATTCTTCCTTTCTAACAGTGCATAAATTGTCAAATAACTTCTCCAAAGTCTCAGATGTGCTCTACAATATTAAAAACATCAACTGAATACATTTCCATTTCAAAGAATGACTTGTCGGCTTTACCTTTGGTTCTCCCTCTGATGATGCCCAGTCGACATCTGAGAGAAAAAGAGAACATCCTCCTCTTTCCTCCTGCAGACCGACCACCTTTCCTCAGAGAATCTGTTTGAGGGAAAGCGAAGGAGAGCTGCTTGGGAGTGAGGTGCCCCTTCCCAAACACTAACCTTGCTGACATGTTCATTTTCTGACCAGTGACAAGGAATAAACGGATTCTGTCCTCTCCCTGACACACTCACACACATCTCGCAGACATTGCTGTAGCTGCCTGTCCTGCTGTTTTCATGTTCTCCTCCCTCTCTGGAGGACTTCCAGTCCTCTCAGGTGAGTCTTTCCAAGCCACTCCACAAACAGGTCCAGGTTGTTGTTTTTTTTTAAAAAAGAGGAGAGATTCGGATCTAACCCTGTGACGTTTTTTCCTCTCCAACCATCCCTGGTAATTCACGTCCTTCAGTTCCAAACAGCCACAAGCTGACTGGCTAAATAAATGTTATGTTTTTTGCATCTCTGGCAATGTCAGTTTTGCAGGAACAGATGGCAGAGGGCTCAGGGCTGTGGGGCACAGCTTGGCTGCCAGAATGCAATGGAAACTTTCTCTGCAGGGAGCCGGCTCTGAACATCACAAAACAATATACAGTCTGAGCTGCCATTTCAAGGCAATAACATTTGGATAACATTTTATTTAATCTATTGATATTACATCAGAGTATCAGCTGTGGATTTGTCTAACCATGCTGACACGTAATAACAGACTGACTCCTTGCCAAAAACCTGGGAGAAGACAGTGCGGCCTTCTTCGTGGTCTTAAAGCCTTACCTTATACAGTGTGCTATTTAAAAGAGCTCTCAACCAGTTTTACACGTTAAGATCAGTTGGCTGCTCATGGTTGGCGCTGCTCAGAAGAGGAACTTTGTACTTTGTTTAAGTTATTTTTCAGGTATCTGTACGATACTGAAGTATCTATTTTTCTGTCTGTTACTTTGACCCTCTACATTTTTAGTAATATCTGTACTTTCTGCTACTTACATTTTAAGACAGGCTTGTTACTTTAGCCTAAATGTATTTGACAGGTACCCCCTAGCACCAAGACTTTTTCAGTTAGCTTTGAAAGAAACAGCCGGTACAAATGTCCTAAAGAGAAACCTCTTAAGGAGCCTGTACTTTTTCACTTTTACTTGAGTAAATAAGTTTAACCAGTACTTCTACTACATTTTTTTTTTTACACAAGGTTCTGTACTTCTACTTGAGTAAATGGGTGTACTTTTGCCACATCTGCTGCTCAGCCTGTGAAAACAGCTGTATAATGTCATAGTGATTTCATCAGAGTTATCTTCGATTAGATTGGAGACAAATCTTTAAGAGTGTGACGAACTGCCTTGTGATCAGTGGTGGAAGAAGTACTCAAATCAAATAACAACTTAAATCCAGTCAAAGTGGAGCTCATTTTAACTACTTTATGTGCTGTTTGTTAATTCAATCCATACTGATGCATTATATTTAAGAAGTTGATCATGTTTTGTATGTAAAATCTAAATCTGCAAATTTGAATGGTAGCTGCCAGACAAATGTAGTGGAGTATATAGTACAACATATGCCTCTGAAATTAACTGTAGAATAAAGTATAAAGGAGTACTTACAAGTACTTTCCACTGAAAATACCCCTAACTTGCACAGAGGTACTTTTGATTAGTTGAATGTGTCAAAATTGGGAACAAATGGAAATTTACCAGTCAGGGAGGGCCTATTCAGAGACATTAAGAAGCTGCATTATAGGAAATGTAGTATCAATATTGTTGGAGTGACCCTTAAATTCCTTTCAATCTTAAACTATAGACTACACTGACACAGTCCATTCTGTCTTTTCAAAATGTCCAAACTCAGCTTTCATGCACTCATGCTGACTCATCTCAGAATAACTCAAAGCTCAAGATCTGACGACCTGGAATAATTTGGCTAAAAGTAAAAAAAGAAAAAAAGAAAAAAGATGGGAGTCCAGAATGTTCTTTGACAGCAAGAAGCCTTACAAACTGTAAAAGCATGTTCTCTTTCAAAAAAAGCTACCCCAGATCACATCCTTGGACAGAAAACAGCAAGTGTACAAAGTTAGGTGCCTCCTTCCATTCACAATATGGGTCAACACTCTTCTTCAGGCATCTTGCCCCTTTTGTTCTGTTCCAGCGTCCAGTCATCTGGAAGGAGCTGAGGAATAACCCCATTTACCCACGGGAGAATACAACCGGCTCCGTAGCCATCAGTGTAGACGCCAACTCATGTGCAAGAGCATTTCTGTACTATTTTGACGCCTGTGCACCATGTGAAAATAGCTGTAGTCTCTGAAGTATCATACCCGGAATGAACTACCCATTTATAACTCCCTGGTCACGTCACCACCTGTTACATTTCCTTTTGGAAATTAGATTTCCCTCCACCAGTGATGCTGGTTTAATTTAGGGACAAATGCAATGTTTTTCATGCTTATGAAAATAAAACCTTATTGAGTGCCTTTGCTATTCCTCAACATTAACTTCAGACATACAGGCAATGTTGATTAAGTAGAAGGATAAATAAAATTAATGCATTTGAAATATTTGCTGTTATTGGGTTTGACACAAATTTGAATTAGTACAATTTCAAGTTTGTTGCATCCAAATTTCCTAGCTAACAAATGAGCCACTCAATTTAAAACTAGAGATAAGCCAGTCCGTTTATTATCAAGTTGAAACTTTTCCAGACTTGTGTGACAGTACTGCTGAAGAGCAATGGAGGTGCAAAAAAAATGATCCAAAAGCCAGTTTCTATTTTTAAACATTTATTGTGAATAACCAGTTTATTCGTTCTCCTCGCTCCTGAGCCTGGCGTTGGGGTTGGTGATCTTGATGGCCAGCTGAGCTGCCCTCTCCACAATCAGCTTCCTGTTCTTGGAGGACACGTTGTGGGCGATCTCAGCACAGTGAGTCCTACAGAGGGAGAGGTGTTAGGGTCAATGACATGATGTTCTGTGTTACAACTATTAGTGTTACAGCAGCTTTGTAGCCCGATTTATCATTTATAATTTCTGTTGCTTATGGTCTTGGCATTAACTGAAGAATGTTTCTGATGGACATTTATACATTTAAATACACTGTACCTTAATCATGCTGCAATTACAATTCTTCTATATGCGCTAAAAGTCACGCTGATATTTTCCAACGTGGTAGTAAAGGGAGGTCATGACAACTAAAAAACACCACACTATAAAAAGCCAATTCTATAGCACCCATCCTACATTAAATGCAAAGTAGCCACTAAACTACAGATAGAACAGATAACCCAAAGCCAACAATGCCAACTACAAGTAAAATACTTAAATTTAACAGTCTGTTAAACTTTCCCACTCATCCAAACAGTAAAAAAGGTGGGAAATGTCTTAACATGCTCTCTGAACTTCTGATAAACAGAGTCCATTTTGAAGAAAAGGTGAAACTTGTACTAAAATCAATACCATCATATCTGGAAGCAACTGGAGTCAGATAGTTTAGTGATTAAAGTTCACAAAACAGCTGAGTAACCTAAATTTCTGTTAAACTGTTTTTTCCTTAACTTGCTGTTACAACATTTTGCTTGCTATATTGCTGCTAAACAGCAAAATATATACTCCTTGACCAAAGTGGCATTCCCATAGATTTATGTGCTCAATAATAGTGACTGACCGCTCAAACTACTACTAGATGAGCCCTTCAAAAAAAAGGTTGGGATAACCAAACAACTCCCTTGAATCAGATTGTTTCCTTCGTATTTTAGACATTGTTGACAAGTGTTAGTCTACTCACTCCTGAGGCAATTAACAGGCGGGATATTTAAGCGTGATAGATGGCTCACATTGCACAGGTTTCATGTTATGTGTGGGGAATTAAATTTAAATGTGAACATGTGCCAACTACTGACAGATGAATCATTACCCAGAAATCATTCTGTGTATAAAAGCCACTTTCATATTTTACCAGCATTTGTCTGGTGCAAATTTCCCACCCACACCTTTGGAATCAAATCATCTATCCCTGCCATTGCAGCATACAGTTGCAATCTCTGGACAGCAGATCAATTCAATCCCCTCTCTGAAATTTGCTGGACTTGGCAGGTTGTTATTTTGTAGGTCTAAATTCGGAGAGATTAAACTCTTTGTGAAATTGACCCAGCAACATCAGGGATCAATCCAGGACGAAGCAAAATAATCTCAGCCCTTCTTCATTGAAATCAAAACAGGATAATGTGACTGCACCATTAAAGGTTATTCTTTGAGTGGTGCTTGCTTGACAGGCATAGTAACTGACACCTGCACGCACCAGCTGAGCTCCACTGTGTTATTCATACTTTTCATTTCAGGCTTAAGGTAAACTGACAAGATGAAAACACATCCTAATGCTAAGCCATTCCCTCCAGAAACCCATGAATGACTTCATTACAATTATCCTCCATGGTTTTCTACAGTTTACAATGCAAGGGAGGCAAGAAGGGTGATCAAAAGGCAGAGTCCTGGAAATTAAATTCCTATAAGTGATTTGTGTAATAGATTGCATCTGTGTCACTGTGATTTTGATTATTATATTAATCTTTTAACAACTTCAGTGAAACCGTATGAAAAAGACAGCCATAAGCCTTTTTACCCAAATGATTGTCTTACAAACTCCTCTTTTAACACAGCTAATACTTTCTAGTTAAACTAGGTTATTGTCAGTAGCAGGTTGTTGTGAAGGCAGCAATTAGAAAGTGATAAGTGATAAACTATCTTTGACTTCCTCATACCAGGTTCCTGCTTTTATAAAAGCCAAATATTTGTAACATAAAGCTCAACAAGCACCTGTAACTCTCAATATTCAAATCAGATGTCAAGTACCAGACTATAACAAAGACACTGTCAGAGTAGTGTCTGACTAAGATGGCTTTTTGATATGTTGTTGGAACATGCGTACTGTAGCCTACTGTATTTAGTCTGTTTAATAAAATCCTTATATCTTACACCTTAACAAAATGCCATTCAGGGGTCACTTCACCCACTTTGCCCCTTGAGGTGTATAGACGTAGGTGGTCTTATCTGGAATTTATTTTGTGGTACTCAAGGGAAATTACATTTACAACAACAATAATATCTCTTAACGCAAAGTCACATTTAGTCAAGACAGTTGTTCAATCAATCCATTAAAAGCTTGTGTAGCGTGAAATGTGAAAGCTTTAGTCAAACACTTTGCTTTTGTACTTAATTATATTCCCTTCTATTATCTATACTGAAGTGGCAATGGAAGTCTGAGCAGGTATCTCATATTTACTAATACAACAACCCTTTTGCAAGCTTAATACCTACATACCTATTGGTATGAAGGAAAAATAATTACACCCTTTTACAGTATATGCACACAACTTACTTGTTACTCATCATCAGGACCTCGAGCTCCTTGACATTGTGCACCAGGAACTTCTTGAAGCCAGTGGGCAGCATGTACTTGGTCTTCTTGTTGCTACCATAACCGATGTTGGGCATCAGCATCTGACCCTTGAACCGCCTGCGGACCCTGTTGTCAATACCTCTGGGCTTACGCCAGTTTTTCTGTTCAGATATGAAAAACATTAAGGATTAATTGCTTGCAAGACCAAAAATTACAAGTAAAAGCACGGGTCCGACTCGCTGAGCATGTCTAGTGTGATATGCAGGCTCTTACCGCAATCTTCACATATCTGTCAGATTGATGGCGAATGAACTTCTTGGTTCTCTTTTTGACAATCTTGGGCTTTGTGAGGGGCCTGAGGGCTGCCATGGTGACTGAGGACAGAAAAAAAATTCAGGTTACAACCAATTAAGCATAGTTACCTCAGCTTCAGTGTTGCAGCATTAACACTGTAGCACAACATGCTGCACACTCCTAGAAACTAGTTCGCATACATCGCTGTCTAAAGGCGAGCAAATGTGTGGAGAATAGGTATAAAGTGTTGAGGTTCAGACAACTAACAACATTTGTAAACCCCACTAGCTCACACATACAAAATGAGTCTGCCGCTAACAGCAATTAATAAAGTACATAACCAAGTCTCTTCAAAGTGTATTGAGCCTCCAGGTAAACGTGTTAGCCTCTACGATACAGGCAATGTTCAGCTAGCTAGCCACGCTACTTCAGGCACTCGGCTCCAACAACAAAACCTTAACAGAAATACAAAATATATATATGTTTATAATGTTGGCCACTGTCATTTATTATTTCACAGCACTCGTCTGTAAACCACGCTGTACGGCGGGCCTTAGCAGAGTACTACAACCCCGTTAGAGCGCGCTAGCAACCGGGCAACCGCTTCAAGAGCACAACGACACACAATTGACGGTTGGTGACGATAAAACGGTTAATTTCACACAACATGTATAGAGTGAACGTTTATGATCGATAAACCGCGTCGGGATGGTCAAATACTGCCGTTAATTGCGCGGATTAACACAGATTGTACGGACTCACCCGCCGATGTAAATCCAAAAGGGACTTCAGCGACGGCGGAAGGAGAGAAAAGGACTTCCGCGAGTGCCGCAAAGGCTTATGGGTACTGTATTTCTTTAACTTCTTTTTTAAACATCCGCGTCCAGAAGCACTTTTAAGGCGCCTGTGGTGTGCTGAAATGGACACGTCTGTCTCAAAACCTATTTAATGAAACACTATGAATCTCCCAGTGTTTGTTGTCGTTCACTGAATGTTGTATCGGTATGTTTTGAGGCCGTATCACATCTGTAGGCCCATATTTTACATCTGTTTACTTCTCATAATAGAGGGGGTGCGCACTTCCTGGACGGAGGGGGTTCTGTGCTGGGAAAAGGCGGAGGGTCTCCTGTACTTTTGTACCGTTGACAATATGCTCGGAAATTAGTGCAGCACGTAAGAAGCGTCAACTCTCAAGCTAAACCAAAAGAAAAGACCACAAAATAGTTTTATTTCCGTTTAAGGGGAAGAGGCGGTAACACAGCGACATGCACACGGGGGTGGAGTATAAAAGGTAAATCATTAAGTTGTTTTAGTCACATGATGAGTGGTATTTCCCCGTGATTAGAGCACATATGAAGACTTAACTTAGGTGGTTTGTATTTTTCTTGTGTTTTGGTTATTCCCCCCCCAGCGCTTTGGATTTAAATGGAGTCTCGGCCTTTATTGAGGTGACCGTCGCTTTATGTTGTGTGTGTGTGTGTGTGTGTGTGGGCCTCTTTCACAAACCCAAAGAGTGAGTAAGTGAGTAAGAGGGTATAGTTTCTTAACTTTCGTTTCCCGTTACTTAACAGCCAAAATCGCACGTATGGAGTGGCCAATCCCGGTTATATGCCAGCAGCAGAAGGAGGGCCTGGTAAGAGCCAATTCTATGTTTTTTTTTGTTTTGTTTTTAACTAAACTTTAAACCTATTTTGTTAAGACATAAAGCTCGTAAAACAACCAGTCAGCGTCAGAATTGCACGCTTCCGTGCACTTACACATCTGGGTGACGTCATTTGCGACGTGCAGGTTATGTGAGGTTGGAGTCACAGCGGTGGCAGTGGATGTTGAGTGCGCTACTACTTTTTTTTTGTATCCTCCCCCCCACCCCCCTGCCATCAGTTGTAGTGCTTGTTAAAGATACTACCTGTGTTTTAGAGTCTTAAAAGTGCCTGTAAATCATCTCAGAATGGATATTAACGCGGAGGGACAAGGTAAGTCACTCACTCACGACACTGTCTTCTGATGTAGAAACAACAACTTTGGACGTACCTGGGAAGACTTAGTATTCAGCTGGATTTACTGAGAAGATTAAGTGATGTGTCCGACAGTTTTTTTTAATGAGCTTTGTGGTTTGTGTAATGCAGGGAAACTTTACAAGATTTAACGTTCTAAAAGTCTATATCTCTCCACATGACTGAACTGGTTATTCTGGTTTGTTTTAGCAATGTTCGCCCCACCCGCAGCTGGCTTGCAGGGCCCCACCGCTCCTCCAGCCAGTATGTATTTTGACAGCGTGCCTGGCTATGAAGGAACAGTAGCTGGAGGAGGAGGTACAGTATGCCGCACGTACTCCTTAGTAGTTCTGTTGTAAGAAAATATATCTCACATTACTGTCATGTTCACTCCCTTTATCCATTTTAAATCCAGTACAACTGCTCTGTTACATATTCTACCTTTTACGCAGCTTAGGCCTATATGTTTAGTTTTTAGTGTTAATGCAAGTCCTATACAATTACTAATTACCTGTTATAAAAATTATATATTAATATTAAATAATGTAACTTTATTACTTTCTGTTCTTTTTGGATTACCTCAATACCAAAGATTTAAATAAAGAGATGTAAGATGGATTTTACTTGAGCGTGTTCTATAAAACACAGAAAAATGTAACCTTAAAAAAGAAAATGGGGGGTTTAGCATCGAAAGGTGTGCTCTGCCCGATGTATTTTAAAATAAATAAAAACTTGCTCTTCATTAAGCAAATTCAGGCAGTATCCTGTGGACCATTTTCACAGCTGGAAGGCTTAACTTCGCTGTACTGTGATGTTGTTCCTCTTTTCAATGACGACAAATTAATGGTGATATTACAACCCAGTGAAAGATTTCCAGGATAATGCATTAGCAACTGTGAGATATATAGGGTTTTTATATATGGCATAAAAGTCAACTTTTTTAATTAAATGTAACCGTAATGGATTATGGTTTCCTTTTTCTTTGTATCCTGATTACGTTGCTCACATGTCAGACGTTACTTCCCAAGCTCGAATGCAACTGTATTTGTATAACTGAGGTAGTTGTTAGTGGTGGCGTTGCATTATTGTGAAATGTGTTTCTAATATTTGACCCCCACTCATGTTTGTAATTTAGAATTATCTCTAAATATAATGCAGCCCAGTGTAACACTACTGCAAACTACAGCTTCAGTAATAAACATACAATTACATTAATGCCTTTCTGACAGTGTCAATCAAAACATAAATTATAATCTGTGTAAAGGGAACTTTCTCTATCTGCTGTAGGCGGATTTCTTCCTCCTCCCATGCCTGCTTACCCTGCTCCTCAGCCTGAACCTGGACCCGAGCAACCACACTGGAAGTAAGCCCCAGATCTTTTCCTTTTTTTTCACCATGACTAAGGTTATTACAAAACATTTTCCATTCTTAATGCAAAATGAATGCAGTCTAAGCACTTAATGCACTATGAGACACTACTTCCTCTTAAAAGACTAGATGACATACTGTATCTCATTCCCTCACTGCTCACAGTATCCCATCTATAAGTGAAGATACTGCCCGGGAGGCATTTGCCCTGTTTGCCTCCAGCAAGTGCTGCTACAGTTCAGCACCAGCAAAGGATGGCGTGATCACCAGCATGGAGGCATTCAATACCTACAGGGTAAGAGGAGGTCTGTGTGTGTGTGTGTGTGTGTGTGTGTGTGTGTTTGAAAAGTCTGTTAGAAGGACATTACAATCAATAGAACTCACAGGTTGTATAATGGTTTTGTGGTGTGTTCAGTCGATGAATATACAAAGTGAATGGCTGTAGATCATTTAATATAACCAAACTGAAGAGGTGCTTTACTCTTGTTTGTTTTCTCCACCCATGCTTTGTTTTAGTACCGCCTGGAAACCTTCACTGAATCAAGATCTACAGAGTGGAGTCACAAGCCATACAATGGTACAGTACTATTACCTTGTGCATCAGTTGCATGAGTTGAATTCTCTGTCTTCTTCCATCAGTCAGCTACTTAATGATACTGATAATCTAATATTATTTTTGGATCAGGACAACCAGTGGATGCCTATTCCCAGTCACCTCCAGGGCCTTGGGATATTCCTGCCCAAGCTCCCAGTTTTTTTCTCGATGGCCAACAGATTATCAAGGTTCCCTACACATCATCTGTGAAGGTAAATTATACAACACGTGTTTGGAGAAGAAAAATCTCCTGTAATTTCTTTTAGAGATCTTTACTGACCACAAACATTTCACATACAGAGCTGCCATGTTTGTGTGGGAATGGGGAGAAAACCTTGCAAAGACTGTGCTGGTGCCGGTAATGTAAGTAACTTCCACAGACTTCATTAAAACAGTTACTTTAAGACCTTCAGAGAGATCATCTGATGATATGATTTGTTTTCTTGCTCCTGTCAGAAAGTTTGTTGGGTCTGCAATGGATCTGGTTACCGCCACGGAGATGATCGATGCCACCACTGCAGTGGCAGAGGGAGGGAAAAGTAAGTGTTCCCCACTGATTTCTAATTAAGTAAAAATTTCAGTAAGTTCAGTACAGTTTCTGCTTCTCCTAAAAGATACTGATAGTTTTTAATGATTATTCTGTTTACAGTTGCAGCCACTGTCAAGGGCAAGGATCGAAGCAATGTGACACGTGTCGTGGAAAACAACAGCTTCTGGTCTACATCAACCTCACTGTGAAATGGTGCTACTTCCTCAACATCTGTCTGACTTAACCCATGCAATAAATAGTCTTTCTTAACAATCTGAAGCTCATCAACATTTAATGGTTCCTTTACACTGTTAATTTGACTGTAACAGGATTTATTGTTTTTTTATGTACATGTTTTCAGGACCAACAACTCTGATAACTATGTTGTGGAACAGTCAAGTGGACTGCAGGTGGACAACCTCAGCAAGGTGTCTGGCAAGGAGCTCTTCAGAGACTCTCAGTACATGGTAAACATTTCTTATTTTTTTACAGGGAAGATTATGCTTTCTTCATACCTAAAACATGCAGATTGCACAGATTTTGGTGGCAGAAATGTTGCCTGACTTATTATACTCTGATAATCATGCATGCTTTTTGGTGGTACAGTTGTTCCTTATATACCTTTACCTGTATATCTACAAAAACAGGCTTACAGGCTGTCAACTCAATGGTTTCAACAGCTCACATAATGTAACACATTGTGGCTTGAAGCCTCTTTGTAGGCTTAAAGTCTATTTGCTTCAGTTTTATGCATGTTTTTACCGTTAACTGTGTTTTGGACACTGCCAAAACATGGGTTGAACACACAGAAGCACATTGCAACTTTTTTATCCTGCTCGATCTGTCGACCAATAAATGAACTGTCATATAAACACTGACAGTGAATCAGCACTTATAATGGATTACCTGTGCAGGTGTACCCAGTGATGGGCTTCCCAGACCCTACAGTGGTGAATGCTTCACAGCGCATTGTCAATGAACACCAGGGCAAGTACTCCCAGACATCACGCATTCTACAACAGGTAAGAGTGCATCTGCTATATTTATTTTAATAAATAAAATAATAACATTTTGTCATTGTTAATGGACTTGACAATGCTTGTGATTACTGTATGTGACATGTTCATATTTGCTTTCTTTGTCTGCAGCGTCAAACCATAGAGCTGATCCCTGTCACCAAGGTGACCTACTCATGGAAAGGGAAATCACACATTTACTTTGTTTACGGGAATGAGTTCAAAGTTAATGCAGATAACTATCCTGCTACCTGTTGCTGTGCTGTAATGTAATTGCAATGGTTGTGAATGAAGGCCTTAACTTTCCAGATCATTGGATATCTAAATAAATCAGTTTTACTCATAAGTCAGTTCTGCTGACACGTCCTTATTAAAGTTGGATGTTTACTGCAGTTAAAAAGAGGCATTTAACCAATGAAATCTCTCAGATTCGATAGAACTGATGTTGCCTCTTGAATAAATAGTGTTGAATCTTCCACACATACAGTCAATTTACCTTTTACTAACTACTACAAGATCACAAATGATTATAAAGTTATTTGTTACGTGCTAGTTGTATGCATGCACCACAGAAATGAGCTGCTTACTGACAGAATATAAACCATAATTATACTATATATCCCTGAATCCAAATCTTTGCTCTTAAATGGCAGCAGTCAATTCTTTCTTATCACCACTAAAAAAAACACACCTATTTTCATATTGAACATTATTTTTGCACTAGTAATACGTTTTTATGTTACTAATATGTATTTGATCCTAACCCAAAACTAATCGTTTTTAAGGTTCCTGTAATTTTTTTTTTTGTTACCTGTGTTTGACCTTGCAGAACATTAAGTGTAACTGTATTGTAATGTACTTCATGTACTCGCTGAATAAATTGTATTTCGCAATGTTTTGCTGTTGAATCGTTTCGTCATTAAAAGTGGACTGTCGCTCGCGAAATGACGTGCGGAACGTGTTCGCCATAATGATAATAAACCGTGAACACAAAGCTACAATAAAGCAAATCAAGCTTTGGCTGTGAAACGGTGATCGATACGTGGATATTCACCCAGGAGCGGTCAAGTCTGGACTTGACTCGGTGGGTACGAGTCTTGGTAAATCTGGTGAAACCGGAGAAGAACCGAGCGGAACAACGAGGTAAAGTTAGCATGCTAGCTAGGTAGCCTAGGTTTTTTACCTGTGATGCTGCGAGCTAACACCTCAGTGCTAGGTTACCTGTACAGGCAGGTTTCGTTTGTTGGAGTAGGAGCTGAATCCAACACAATGTCTCATACACGCCGGGACTGCTCGGTCTTGCTGTACACTGTAACACTGCGACCCAGAAGTGGTCGCTAGCAAGCTAAGTTAGCTCAGTATACCAGCTTCCTTGTTTAGCCACAGTCCAGCTAACCGTTAGCCGTACATCGCAACAGGCAGTGTCTAGAGTTTGGTACAGTAAGTATCGGCTGTGAGTGAATGTAGGAGAGCATGCAAAATGTTGGAGCTGTGTGTTATAGTTCCCAGTCAAATCAGAACCTATGCTAAGATATGTTAATCTGTATGCTAACTTGATAAGTAATAGTCCTTGCATGTTTGACAGTTGCAGTCCCTGGAGGGCAGCTGCACCTGCACAGTTATCTGAAGCAATGGAGCAAAAAAAAAATCCGCTTCTTATGCCTTTTGTCCGTCCTGACCGTAGCTTAATATATACACTGTATATGTGTGCAACAGCAGTCATGGTTTCCTGTGTTCACTGGTGTTTTTGTTGACTTTTTGTGATTATAAGTCACATCTTACAACTGCATACTTGGTTAAACCCCCATCTGGAGCAGGAGATAAGAGTGCACTGGATTGTTATTAATGGATTAATACTAAAATGAATACATATTAAGTGCATACCATCCTGACAGGCTGCGCTATGGCGTCGGCATCTGCCAGTGTGGACTCAAAGGCAGAGCTGACTGCTCTACTGGAACAGTGGGAGAGGGAGCAACAAGGCAGCACACAGGAGCTGGTTAACATCCTCACCAAGTCAGTACTGACGCTCCTTGTGTCTTTTAAAGTTTTATGATGAGTTAGTTTCCACAAGTTTTGGCGATTGTGACGTGAGGGTTGGTAAATGTGTTGATGCGCTGTAACTTTCAGAATCTCTGAGCTTGTTGAGAAAGAGACGGAGGAGTACCACAAAGCGGACCCTGACCCTTTTGATGATCGACATCCTGGTATGAAAAAAACAAACAAAAAAAAACACATGATGGCTAGATTACTAGAGATTTTATTGTGTATGTTTTTGACATTTCCCTCTTGGCCACTAGGGAGAGCTGATCCAGAATGTGTGTTAGGGCACCTGCTCAAGATCCTGTTCAAGAATGATGACTTTATGAACACAGTAAGAATGGATGGACTATTTTTATGCAAAATCAAGGGCAATATGTTGCATCTGAGTCAGAAAGTGACTTCTTTTTTTCTTCCCTTTGTAGCTGGTGAATAGCTATGTGATGACCAGCAGAGAATTTTCCCTTAATGCAGCAGCTTGTCGCCTGCTTCAGAACATCATGCCTGGATTGGAGACAGCTGTGGTCTTTCAGGAAAAGGTGGGTTATTTCTGGGTGCATGATAAGATAACAGCACTTAGTGTTTCCTGTGTTCTCTTGTTCAAACAATGTGTCACATTTATTTCAGCTGTTATGTTATCCTGTAATGTAGATTTCAGATACATATCCAACATGCTGTGTTAAAGCAGTTAAAGGTGTATTAAGTAATTCATGTTGACACGCCTTCTACCAGCAACATTATATATGTGTGTAAAGGCAGGATAACATGAGGACATAGATAAATTGCAACCTCGTTTTTAATTCGAAAAAAGTGAATCTAAACTAAAAACCCAGCACTTATGAAATTGTAATGAAGCGATCATAGATTTTTATCTGCCAAAAATGTAAGATCAAGTTGGGTAAAAAAAACAGTAGTCGTAACATTTTTCTGAGTACGAATCTTTTCATGTTCTTGTTTCCGTGTGTATTTCACCATTTTCATGTGTTGGTTCTTCTCAGGAGGGCATAGTTGAAAGGCTGTTTAAGTGGGCCCAGGAGGCCGAGCAGCCCCTCAGAATCTATGCCACAGGCTTGTTGGCTGGCGCGATGGAGAACCAGGACATTGCAGCCAACTACAGGGAGGAGAACTCTGTTTTGGTCAGTAGGGAATATTTGCTGTCTCTAATGTCAGTTATATTTTAATGAATAATGTGAAAGCACCATAGTGTTAGACAAGGTAACACCTGATAAAACTGTCTTATCCCACAAATCATCAGAGCAATCTGCTCATTGTTAGAAGCTGGTGTGGAGTAGAAACTTTCCATTAATTTGTTTGTCATGCTTTACTTTAACAGGTGCCTTTGATGCTACATCGGCTGCGTGAGCTTCAGGATAAGGATGCTGAGAACAAAAGGGATATCAAACGGCCCAGCCCCAGGAAGACTTTGAGTGAGCCTTTGCTACCTTTGGATGAGGAGACTATTGACGGAGCCTTTGAAGAGAAGCCCTTCATACCGGGCAGAAACAGAGGTGAAAGGGAGGGGACGGGGCCAGAAGAGGATGGCGAAATTCCCCTCTCAACCATCGAGCCTGAAAACGAGCTTTCGTTCCGTCTCAACTCCCCTCATAAGACCAGCAGCCGTGCCAACTCGGCTGTAAAAACCATGATGAAGCCCATGTCTGCCCCGGGTTCGCTGACACACCAAAGTGTGTCTGATGGCAGCAGTTACCTAAGAAGAAAGGCAGAGAGGGAGAGCGGCAGGACCTCAAAACACAAGCTAAATTTCTCTTTGCCCGAGCCAGAGCGGAACTTCAGTGAGCTTTCCAACAGCAGCTGGTCTGAGATGAGCCCCTGGGTGATTGGCAACAACTATCATCTGTACCCTCTGACCCCAGAGATTGAGCAGAGACTCATCCTGCAGTATCTCACACCTCTGGGAGAGTATCAGGAGGTTTGTCCATTACCATCACCCTACACACTGCTTTATTTCTTACTTTGTGCAAGTTATGCATTTCCCTTGTCTTGACACAGACTCTCCAGCAGATGTCAGTCTTCTTTAATTATGATTAAATAAAATTTGCTGTTCTGTTCTGGTACTATGAAAAAGTGGTTTTAAAGTTTTATAATATTATATTGTATATTATATTATAATATTATATATATTTATATAATACTTAATGCCGTTCACAGGGTTCAGTTGTAAAGCAAATATATATAATTTACGTGAAATTCTTTCAATTTCTCCCTCTACCTGCAGCTGCTGGCGGTATTCATGCAGATGGGAGCTCGTGAGCTGCTCATGCATTACATGGATCTAAAGCAGACCAATGATGTGCAGCTCACCTTTGAGGCACTGAAGGTAAACCCTTGCCTCCTGTTGTTGACCCAACATGTTGCCGGAACAAAAGGTCAAGCACTTTTAGACGTATTTCTCTTCTTTCCTCTCCTCTCGCAGTACTTGGCGTCTCTGCTGCTGCACAAGAAATTTGCTGCAGAGTTTGTGGCTCATGGAGGAGTTCAGAAGTTGCTGGAAATCCCCAGGCCATCTATGGCTGCTACTGGAGTGTCTCTGTGCCTCTACTACCTTGCCTATAACCAGGACGCCATGGAAAGGGTACAAAGCAGACACACATCTATAAGCTGGAATATTGCCATCATTTTGCCAACAAAACGTTTTTTTTATGTGTACTGTATGTGCCAAAGGAAAATATAAAGTACTGCCAATGTGTCATATTGCAGTGCAAAATATGTATAAATTCTCATTCTTAAAAGGGCTATACAAACTTTATTTATTAAAATAACATATTCGTTCACAAAATCATTGTGACATTAATATTGGTATTTGATGTAAAATGAAACTAGATTCATCCGTATTACATAGCTCTAGTCGGAGTGCACATTTGTATTCACTGGTTTGTCCTCTCCTCAAGGTGTGCATGTTGCCCCACTCCATCCTGTCAGATGTGGTTGGTTACACGCTGTGGCTACTGGAATGCTCGCATGCGTCCGGCTGTTGCCACGCCACCATGTTTTTCTCCATCTCCTTTTCTTTCCGTGCCGTCCTCGAGCTCTTTGACAGGCAGGACGGGCTCCGACGCCTCGTCAATCTGGTAGGACAAACCACACTGGATCCTCACTGTTAATCATGCAAACATCTGTATCATTCACAGAAAATAGGATACATTTCAAGAACTGATGAACTGAACAGCTATTACTCAACATGGCATAATGCTGATTGTGTGGTAATGTGTGATTTGAACCGTTTCCAGATTAGCACACTGGAGATCCTGAATCCTGAGGACCAGGGAGCGCTGCTGAGTGATGATGAGATTTTCTCCAGCAGGCAGACGGCCAAGCACACCTGCATGGCCCTGCGCAGGTACTTTGAGGCCCATCTGGCAATCAAGGTAGAACAGGTGAAGCAGTCCCTGCAGCGCACGGAGGGAGGTGCCCCCATTCACTCCCAACCCTACTATAAGGTACACAGAGGACAAAGGATAAGTGAGATTGACATGACTGGACAACTCATTTAAACATGTTTATGTTGTTTATGCTTTAGTTGTTGATGGAGGAGTTCCTTCCCTAGTGATAATTTTTGTTCTTGTCTCGTTTCCCAGGCGGTCAGCTACAGCCGTGAGCAGGTGGTGGAAATGATGGAGTTTCTGATAGAGTATGGTCCACTTCGATTGTACTGGGAACCAGCGGAGGTCTTTCACAAGCTGTCTTGTGTCCAGCTCCTCCTGCAGCTCATTTCCATTGCCTGTGACTGGAGGACCTACTATGGCAGGTGTGGGCCAGACAGTAATTTTAACCTATTGCCTTTTACTTTTTTTTTTTTTTTTTTACAAAAAGAACAGTTCCCTCTTGTACTCATTAAATGACTTGTGATGTGACTATTTTCCTTTCCGGCTAGGAGCGATACGGTGCGTTATGCCCTTGACATCCTGAGTATCCTTACCGTTGTCCCAAAGACCCAGCTGTTGTTGTCTGAGGCTGTGGCTGTGCTTGATGAGGGCGGATCCTCTGTTTCCACTGTTGGTAAGTCTTATCAGTGTGCATAGAGCCATCTTTGAAACGTTAGAATATGTTCATATTGAAATGTTTTGTATTTTATATGAAACAACGATATGAAAATAAACAGCCAATAGTCACTAACACATTCAAGCAGCATGGCATACAATATGTTGTGTTAGCAGCTGTTATTGTAAATGTGTCCATAGTGAACCCTGTGCTTTTTGGAAATGTAGTGCATTAAAATTAGTATTAGTATTGCTGTCCACAGAATGTAATAACATGCCAGTAGCTTTGTATTTTAATTTTTGGTTATTTCATAAAGCCTGTGCCCAGCCCTGCTGAGAGATGGCTCCACTTCAAGTATTATTTTTTTTGAAAGGTTTTTCATTCAGTTTGTTTTTCCTCTCTCAGGGATGAGTATAGTCCTGGCAGTGGCAGAGGGTGAGGTATTTGTAAATGATGCCGAGATTCAGAAGTCGGCTCTGCAGGTCGTCATCAACTGCGTCTGTGCTCCAGACAAACGCATGTCCAGCATTGGCAAATTCATCGCAGGCACTCCCCGCCGCCGCCTGCCTCAGCAGACCAAAGCCAGTGAGAGTGTGCTCACCAAAATGTGGAATGTGGTGCAGTCCAACAATGGCATCAAGGTAGAGTTAATTTATACCAGTGACCGGAAGCCTTTTTGATTTTTGATATATTTTTTTAAGGTTTTTAAAGCATTCACACAATGTGACCTCTTCCTAGTAAGAATGAAATTTAAAGACATTGATGCTTTGTGACAGGTGCTGCTTAGAGCTACTGTGTTAAATGGACTGGATTTATAAAGTCCCTTTATCTTTTAAAGCACTTTTGAAAACTTCACATTCACCCACAAACACATGCACATCCATACACTGAATGCAGTGCAGCTCGACGAATGGCGCAATACTTCACAGCAGGAGATTTGGGGCTCAGTGTATGCCTTAGGACACTTTTACCAGACAGACATTATGCTTATTCACAAGCAACAAAAAAAATCTGTTTCTGTGACATCAGTTGACATACACTTGCACAACAGAAGGATGTCTCCATCTTGCAAAGAGGTTCGACCTATACTTGGACTAGGGGATATTTACGGCATGAAAACATGTAATGTTGTTTAGTCGGTTTTGTAAATCACACATTTTATCATCATAAAATCATAAATCTTTGTATGAAAGTTGCCTTTCATAATGTCCTTATTGTGAGTTTTGTGCTGCCTGAGCAAAGAATTGTGGGACAGCAGTTTCTCCTAGCCTTTTTTTTCTCCTCCTCTGTCCTGTAGGTGCTGCTGTCCTTGCTGACGGTGAAGATGCCCATTACAGATGCAGATCAGATCCGAGCTCTGACCTGCAAGGCTCTGGTGGGGCTGTCTCGCTCCAGCTCCGTCAGACAGATCATCAGCAAGCTGCCTTTGTTCAGCAGCGGACACATCCAGCAGCTCATGAAGGAGCCTGTCCTCCAGGACAAACGCAGCGAACATGTCAAGTTCTGTAAGTTTGCGGCTGAGCTGATAGAAAGGATCTCTGGGAAACCGTTGCTGATTGGTACGGACGTATCTCTGGCGTGGCTGCAGAGGGCCAGTGTGGTCGCTCAGTCCAGGATCTCCTTCCCTGAGAAAGAGCTGCTGCTGCTTATTAGAAACCACCTTGTGGCCAAAGGCCTTCACGACACAGCCATCACTCTCACCAAAGAGGCAGATCTCCCAATGGCATGTTTGACTCATTCTACACATTCAACTTCTTCTTTCCCTCCCGTTGCTCCTCCCCTACCTGCCTCCCCTGTTGCCACTCTACCCCGCACCCCACGCCTGGCCAACGGTGTTGGGTCAAGACTTGGAAATCCTCCATCTCATTCGTCCACCCCAGGATCCAGCAATCCACAAACACGCCCCTCAACATCACAACCCGCTGGGTCTTCTTCTACTGCTTTCCCCTCAACGTCTTTCCCCCACTGTAGCAATGGCTCCCCACTGATTGGACGAATTGTCTTCTCCCGCGAACGGCAAACAGGGTGCGGAGTGGTGACCTGCAAAAAACCTCGCGTGCTGAGGCAGAAGTCTGACCATGGGGCCTTCAGCCAGAGTCCGGCCATGAAGAAGCAGTTTGACCGACACCTGCCCTCCCCTCCTGCGCTAGACAGCATCATCACAGAGTACCTGAGGGAACAGCATGCACGCTGCAAAAACCCTGTGGCAACATGCCCACCTTTCTCTCTCTTCACCCCCCATCAGTGTCCAGAGCCCAAACAGAGACGCCAAGCACCCATCAACTTTACATCCCGACACACACGCAGGGTTATATATCCTAAATACGGAGGAGTGGATGGAGGTTGCTTTGACAGACATCTCATCTTCAGCAGGTAGGTTTGTTAGATTCATGTTTCCTACCTTGAGCACTAAGTGGGATCCACTTTCCACAACCATTTGTCTACCTTCTTTATTTTCCGTTTTGCAGGTTCCGTCCCATCTCCGTGTTCAGGGAGGCAGAGGAGGACGAGAGCGGATTCATGTGTTGTGCCTTCTCAGCTCGTGAGCGGTTCTTGATGCTCGGGACGTGCACAGGGCAGCTCAAACTGTACAATGTGTTTACAGGCCAGGAGGAAGCAAGCTACAGCTGTCACAGTTCAGCCATCACTCACCTGGAGCCCTCACGGGTCCGTAGAGAAAGTTGCTAATACATCAACAATTTTATGCTATGTCTTGCTGTTTTTTTTTATTTTATGTAATCTTACTTTTCCTTTACGTTTCCTTTATTTAAAACCTATTTTTTTACTTAGAGATCTGAGATTAAGACATACAAGCATGAATTTGTGACTAGTTTTGAAGTTAATCATGGTCCAATATGCAACTTACACAAGTATGTGAAAAAAATGAACAATATTTGCGTATTCATGTATTATTGTTTTTTTTTTTTTTTTTGTGATGAAATGTATCTAATATAATATCAGACACATATTATTGTTATTATTCTAAGCAGAGTATGTTTATATGTTATATATTCACCATAATATTTTGTATTTCTAGGATGGCTCTTTGCTTTTAACATCAGCCTCTTGGAGTTACCCTCTGTCTGCACTGTGGGGCATGAAATCTGTGTTCATCATGAAGTAAGTGATGTTTGCACAAGAGACTGAACTCATATTTTTACCAGCATACATACAAAATGTGTTCACTTCAATAAAACTCTTAGATATTCAAACAACAGCAAAATTGCCAGAAAGCAACCGTTGATCTATCGGTAGTCGGTCATCCCACTGCCTCCATGTATGTGGTCTCTGCCCAGTGATTTGGCAGCTTTATTCTGTCACGAGAGGGAGATGACGTGCTGTTTAATTATGCACTCTAAAAGCCGGAGGGCTGCAGTCTTCAGTTCATGGGACACAAGCACTTCATTCATTCATCTGCACAGTTTAACCAAGGCCATACTGAGACTCTGCCGATGGAAGAAATTAGAAAAACAAAGTTTTAATCTTCTCCATGTTTTTGATTAAATGTTGAAATGCTGCTGCTCTTGTCTTCAGGCATTCCTTTCTGGGTGACCATTACGTGGAGTTCAGTAAGCTTTCACAAGATCGAGTCATCGGGACAAAGGAACATATAGCACGAGTACGTATCTGCATTTAATTTACGTGATAATATGAAATCATAGAAACATCAACAGATCAGTGTAAATGCTTACATTCTTGCTCTTCTCTTCTCGCTAGATTTATGACATTCAAACGGGTCAGGTAACTCTGACTTTAAACAACCCAGACCTGGCTAACAACTACAAGAGGAATTGTGCCACCTTCAACCCGACAGATGACCTGGTACTGAATGACGGCGTGCTGTGGGATGTCCGGACGGCTCAGGCCATCCATAAGTTTGACAAGTTCAACATGAACATCAGTGGCGTGTTCCATCCCAACGGCTTGGAGGTCATCGTAAACACGGAAATTGTATCCCTGAGACTTCAATACTTGGGATTCAGGCTAACACGTCCCTAATCTCTTCAAACAACAATAAGAGTCTACAGCCATGCTAGCGGCTGTGTAGCAGATAACATGTTTATGATAAACATGTCATCTGCTACACAGTGAAAAAATATTGCCCTATTTAAGAGACCTACATAATCTTCCAAATTAATTGCTAAAACAAACAGCTAAAAGTGATTGCATTATTGTGGTTCAAGAGTGCTTGTTTAACATTTACTTAATGAATGTATGGTCTAACATTTCATAAATCTAACCAGGACCAAAAAAATTATTGTATCACTGTTTAAATTTGTAGTGGCTCCTATGATAGGATGACTATTGAGCTTTTATTTCACTGCTAAACATTAAATATGTAATTAAATTCATAGCAGATTTAGTTGATACAAATAAAGAAGAATGTAATGTTCCTTAGTGGGAGTTTCAGTGGGATCTGCGGACTTTCCACCTTCTCCACACAGTTCCTGCTCTGGACCAGTGCAGAATAGTCTTCAACAACAATGGCACTGTCATCTATGGAGGTAAACACAGAAGCCACTGCATGATGGGTAATGTAGAGAGCACTTGGCATTGAGCCTACAACTCACTCCACAGTCAGTGCAAGTGTGTGAAAGGTGTGTTTTGAGTGATTATGAACCAAAGTGAGCATGTGTGTATTTGATGAGAGGTGTGAACAGAGCCTGTAGTTGTGTGTGTGTGTGTGTGTGTGTGTGTGTGTGTGTGTGTGTGTGTGTGTGTGTGTGTGTGTGTGTGTGTGTGTGTGTGTGTGTGTGTGTGTGTGTGTGTGTGTGTGTGTGTGTGTGTGTGTGTGTGTGTGTGTGTGGGGTACCACAGTCGCTCAGAGCCATATGGGCAGAAGCCTCTGTGTTGGACTGGGAACAGAAAGAACCAGCTGGTTCACGCCACCCCACAGGAAGAACCGTAATGGCTCTGCCCATACAACGACCACTTGAACCTCTCAGGAGCCCGAACTATGACTAAACCAGCTTGCTGTGCACAGTTTTTATTTACTCTCTCACTCATACGGTTGCTCTTTGCAGCAATGTTGCAGGCCGATGACGAAGACGACATGATGGAGATGCAGATGAAAAGTCCGTTTGGTTCGTCATTCAGGACTTTTAACGCCACAGACTACAAACCTATTGGTAAGGCTTCCTGCCTTCACCTAATTTGAACTAATCTTTTCTTATGTAATAATTAAGGAGTTTTGCTTGGAGACATTTTTTTCGTCCCACTTATTATTAATTACTGTATATGTAATATTTTGTCATTTATGATAATATTTTCAGAGATTGACTTCTGACATATCTTTGCTCTCTTCTCAGCCACGATTGATGTCAAGAGGAATATATTTGACCTGTGCACTGATACCAAAGATTGCTACCTGGCTGTGATTGAGGTAAATTCTTCATCATAATGTGGCATTAGAATGCAATTGTTTTTCTTATATCTTTAAATATATGAAATATTTAACTTCTTTTTCTACCTGCCTGTCTTGTAGAACCAAGACTCTGTAAACACTGACACAGTGTGCAGGCTGTATGAAGTTGGTCGGCAGAGACTTGCAGAGGAAGAGGAGGAGGATGAGGAGGACCAGGTTCTAATTTTGTTCTTTTACTTTAGCTATTGCAGCACCTCTTTGGTTCCTTTGGGCAGAGGTTAAAGATCCATTTTAATTTACCTTTTTTATTGGTCATCTGTGCACCAGGAGGATGACGATCAGGAGGAAGACGACGACGACGACGAGGATTCAGACGATGATGTTGATACAGATCCCCTTATTGCCGAGCTGGAGAATGAGAACGGTGGAGAAGATGAGGACGACGAAGAGGAGGATGATGGGAATGACGAATTCTCTCCCTCTGATGAAGAGGTGGCACGCCTTCTTGAAGAGGATGTCGACGTTGGGGATGACGAAGATGACGATGACAATGACGACGATGACTCTGATAATGACGACGTTGATCTGGATGGCGACAATGGTGAGTGGCGCTTAAAGTGAGCTATATGTCGGGTGTCAACAGGTTCTTATAAAATCGTACTATATTGTTATTTATTGTATGTTTTATTTACTTTTTGATTGTCTGGGCCCTGTTCTTTATACTAAGGTCATGTTCAGGTTCATATTTGTATTTGGGGATATACTATAATAAGTTTACATGCTTAAATGTTCAAAAAAGACATTATTTTGTCATATTGGCCATAGCTGCAGCACTTTTATTCACCCTGTGTCTGACACACTCGGTTTGACCTCCTGACCCCCTCCTCCCGATGAGCCCGGTCTGCTCAGATTGGTCAGCTCCCACAAGCCTGAGCAATCCCCCTGGGTCTTCACTTCCTCTAATGATGGGACTAGAAGAAGACTTTTGTGTTGGTTCTTTTGCAGCCAACAAGAGAGAAATTGGTGCACTTTGTTCATAACTTCCACATATTTGTGTTAAGAAGTCACGTTAGTGATTGTTGACATTTGACATTTAACAGTAACATTTATGATGAGGTTTTGTCATTTGAACAGTAACATTTATGACTGGTACTTGCATAGTTAGAACAGACTGTAATGGATTGAAACAGTACGTGTAAACTGTAGTGAGTTTATAAACAAAAGGTAAATTATTCACTCATAATAAGTAATTATATAACACTAGAATCAATAATTGAAGAACACACATACATTTAGACCGTACATGAATCTGTTGGCCAAGTGCATGCTGGGAGGCTTCCCAACACCTACCTCATGTAAGTGTAATCATATGATTGGCACAGTTAGTTATATGGATACTTAAGATCGTTTCAGCTCTCAACTAGAGTTGCCATTATTTCAAAATAAGAGTGCACTGTTATTGAGGACTTATCTACGTTCCAAAAACCATTTAGCTGGATGAGAATTAACAGGATCTTCTAGCCTGATAACAGCATGTTGGCCTGCATAAGTTGAGCTATGTTTGAAGAATGGGGCCCCGATCTGCAGTCTCAGGTAAGTGATGCAATGAGGCTGATGTTTGGTCCAGTTTCTCTGCTTGTCTGGTCACTGTGAAGAAACGTTGTCTTCCCCAGTGGAATTTAAAAACTGCTGTCTTGGTTTATTCCAGACGTTGAGAGAATAACAGAGGAAGCATGAATTTGAGAGGGAAAAAAATGCGTGTGGTGCTCTTTCACATTTTGCCAAAGCTGCTTTGTTTTTGCCATTCTGGCACTTTTACTTTTTACCCACTAACCAATGCAGCACCAAGTCTCTGTATTCCCACATTCCTAAAAATCTGTATTTGTCTGTCGCACAAACAGACAGCTCCGACAACTCTGACCTTGAGGATGACATCATCTTATCCCTGAATGAGTGAGGAGCCGTTGGCATCTGGGACCGAGGAACCGGACAAGATGTCAAGACTTCTGCCGCACAGACATTTTAGCTGCAGAAAAGGAGGCAAGAAAAGAGGATAATATCAACAGATAAGGTGGGAGATAACTTGGAGCACTGCCAGTTTGAAACAGTAGGTGTCCACACATATTGATACTCTGAGTGACAGGACCAAGTGAGAACAATCGATGGGGGGAAAAAAAAACAATGCACACAAATTGACTTACTGGTGGGCAAAAATGATTGTATTTGATATAGTTTTATAAAACAAGTGGGCTTGATGATGAGCGAAATGGCTAGTGTGCAGATGCAGTGAAGAAAAGTTTTATATTTTATCATATTTACGGCTCTTTAAATGAGCCTATTCATTTGATATTGATTCACTCACTTAACAAGCCTCTGTTTGGTCACATATTAGTGTTTTAAGGTGAAAAGGCTTACATTGCAGGGCTGTGCATCTGCATTTGTGTGTGGAAAAGGATATAAAGCTCTGTCACCTAGAATAATCACCAAAAAGTACTAAAGTATTGAATTAGGCAGCTAATGTAATGCACAAACATGTTGCCGATAGTTCATCAAGCATCAAACCCACATTCTGGTTTTGCTTTCACCATAAAACAGATGACCAAAATGCCACACACAGCAGTGCCATTTGTGAACATCGCCTCCTGATTTCATTATGTAAATAGGAAAATTAAATCAGCTTTGTGCTCTTGCTGAAGAAACCATAACTAGTGTGGACACTGTAACAAAAATATTGACACACCTACTCACTGTCAACACATGACATATAGAGTCTTCTACAGCTCTCTATCATTTTGTTCTTTTACACCCCTTTATTGTGCCACACAAGGATTTGGGTTTAGTGGATGTTTCTTACAAAGATTACAGGGTTTTGTGCTGTTGATAAAGTCACAGAATTTATCATAGTGACTTTGGTTCAGGACTAATAACAAAGTGGAATAGAAAAAGAGAGCTTAGAAGCATTGGAAATACAAGATGGTGCTGAAATTGAGCAGATATTTTCATTTCAAGTTTGAGTTTCCTCTGATTGAGTGGGGAGGCTTCAAATTCTCAACATTGTGAAAACAAATGCCTTGTACTTGCACGCTTTTGAAAGCAGTGCAAACGTTTCATGATTTTTGCCTTGTATCTATTCATTTTGCCTGATTTATTTTCCATAAGGAGACTTTTATGTTGACTTTCTTGAGATGGTTTATGTACAGCTTGTATGTATCTAAAGTATTTTTACTATAAATAAACCAGCAAAATTAGTTTTGTGTGCTTCTTTAATGAAGTGTGAATGAGGCTTCATTTGAAGTTTGTAACAACATTCACTGCCACAACGGTGATTTTACCTGGCAGATCATTGTAAAACAAACTGGACAGAAACAAAATAAACCTCACCAAAACCGACTTTGTTGGGAAAGTAAAAAATAAACCCTCAATTCAATAAGTTAGATATGATAATATTCTGGCTGCTGTGAAATGAGCCCTCACTGACTGCAACGTAATCCTTGGGGACAGTTGCACCCGTCAAAGTACATCTACTAAAAATTATAAAGGCCTTTAACACTTGAAGATTGGTCCAGTTGGATGAATTTAAATGTTTTATCGTTTTGGATGTTTTTAGACATGTCTGTGATTGTTTCTGATGATGCTTGTTATGTGCTTGTGTATGACTGGCTTTGTTGTGTCTTTTCTCTATTCTGTTTCTCTAAGCTGCAATTGGGTCTCTCTTGCAAAACAGATCCTCCTCAGCAAATAAAGATTATTGTAATATGTTAATTTAAAACATTTTTTTTTTTGGGGGGGGGGTTATGCCTTTATTTCATAGCATAGTTGAAGATAAACAGGAAAGGGGGTAGAGAGAGGGTGGGGCGAGCAGTAAAGAGCTGTAGGTTGGAATCAAATATGGGCTGCTGCAGTAAGTAATCAGCCTACACTTTACCAGCCGAGCTACCGTGTGCACTGTAATATGTTATCAATCGTGTGCCTCAACAGTTAGGCAAAAATCTTACTTTACATATCAGTAATGTTAGTTTTGGTTAATTATTCTGATTTCCAGTAAGATGAGATCAGTTTCCAGGCTGGAACCATGCAGGAAATACAGCTGATAGACAGTCTGCATGGGGAAGTGTGCATTTGCATCAACAATGAGCAGCAGCTGAGTTTAGATATATATTTATATATATATATACACACACATTATATATGTACATTAGTCATATATCACTTATGCTTAACATTTGTTGCAGGTGAATTAACATCGTTATTGCCCTTTAAAGTGTTTATATGCCTTTATATAAAGTGACATTACTCAGGTCTCTTCATTGTCGAATTGTGCATGCTGGGATTTGCCACAAAATTTTCCTGTGGCCTCCCCCACAGTTAATAATAGAACACATTAAAATAGTCACCAGAACCACATTAAGAAGGATCAAATAAGTCTCCTAAATCGTGCGTGTGCGCGCGCCTGCACAGGCACGTGTGTGTCCATGTGTATAGACAGTGATTATTTGCACGGGGAGCACTGAGTGCATGAAATGTATGATCCTGAGGAGTGTAAAGAAATAAGAATGTGTGTGTTTGTGTGAAGGCAGGTGATGGATGAGTTGGTAGGACATGCTTCTTATTACCTCCTCGGCTGGCTCTTATATTGTCTGCTGGCTTTGGGAGTGTTGAAACAGATAGCAGCTCTCACTGTATTAGGCAATCCCTGTTTGCAGTGGCCCTGTGTCTCATCCTCACACTGCTGCTGCATCTGAGCTAAATGTAGCCACAGCTCTTCCCAAGCTGAACAAGTATTATAAGTGCACAAGGTATTATTCAAATCTTTTATCCTTTTAAATGTCCTTTGTGTCAGGCTTTTACCATTTGCATGCAGTAGCCTCACTTAAGCACATTTTTAGCAAGTATGATGGAAGGTTGTTATTTTATTTTTTTCTCAAATGTTTATTAGCTGGGATGCTTATTTAGCTTGTAAAACGCCCCACACTCCTCCAGCTTTATGTATGTGATTGGAACACCGCCCACAGTGTTCCACTTGAAGTAATAGACAGATGGGAGTCAGTCACAACGTCGCTATGATGGAGAGAAATTACCCTGCTGAATACTGCCCTCCCTCCCACACTACATCAAACTCACTGGACGCTCAATATTCACCAAATCACTCTTTTTTTCTTCTCATGATTGCCTTGTCTATAGGACAAGACAACTTTGTGCACTGAAATTACCAGACATGCATTGAGCAATGGGTGAGATACTGTATATGACAAAGAGCTTTTGGTACTATACTTCACATTCATCTGGTTTAAAAGTCAAGATCTTGTCGAGACGGCTCGGAAAAACACGAATGATGTACCTGAAATGTTCACAAGTATGAGCCTGTGTTTATTAAGTATGTTCTACTCCATACTGTGGCTCAAAGTCGTCTGCCCTTCAGCCACACTGAAATAATTAGAAGGTCATATTGGTGGATTTTGTGTAGACTGTTAACCCGGCAGGTTTGAAGCTTCACAGCAAAGCAGAGTGCGCAGTGTTCATAGTGTTCATCGTTACCCCACAGACTATTTTAACAGCAGTGAGTCACTTCATGATACACCGATGTGCCATAAACTCAATCCACACGATGTCTCAACTAAATTCAGTGCATCACAAGAACGTCATTAGAATTCAAATCAGTCAGCTTACACTTACTGTTACTGCCTCTGAATTAGTATTTTAAATAATAAGTAAATAGTTCACTATGACTTCTCCACCAGACTTGTTCCCAACAAGGTGGAGGCTTAGAAAAAAGCAAGTGTGGAGATACAATTCACTGAAAACACAATTGAATAGTTAACAGAATAAATAAAATGTATTTAAAAACAATACAGCTCCAGGCCTTGAACTCACCACTTACAGTCACATCTACAGATGCAGCTCATGTGGGAACAAATCCTGTTTTTTTGTTGTTGCAAGTAACAAGTTTCCACTCAAGTCCCAGGTCATACACGCCTCTGGTTTACATTAATCTACAACATGAAGTCACAGGTGAATAAATAACACCAATTAAACTTCAGATCCCATCATTTATTTCATGAGAAGTCATCTATAAATCAGCTAGTGGGTTGTGTGATGTAGGTCTAATGGGGAAACCCACAGTTTGCCAAACCTATCAATCAAATTCAAAAGGGGGAAATTGGCCGTTAGGAATTAGCTGCATCTCATCTGTGTGGGAGCATGACTGCACTATGACAAAGCATCGCCGGTTAGTGGGACTGTTTCTTTGAAATGACTCAACCAGGAGGTGCTTCCCCACATGGGTTCTGGCCTGATCTGTAACACAGGGAGCTGCTTTATGGCCAACAGCCCCCAAAGCGACACATTCAATCAAAAAAGGCAGACTGCCAGCCAGCATCCAGCACCCTAGCAGGAGAAAATGCAGTTTGTGTTTGTGATGGATGCAACTGCCATGCAGAGAGAGAGCGCATATATTTGCAAATGCTTGACACATCAGTGTTGACAAAACGAGTCATGTGACGACCATGAAGATGGCGCAGCTTATGGTATATTGCAGTTTTTTTTTCTCCTGTGTTTTCTTGCACCAGCTCGACAGTTCGGACCGCCGAACAATATCGCGACCTTATTACCTAACTAATTACCGACCGATTCAGCCAGTTCACGCGGACTGAGCAGCCTATTGTGGATCAGCTGGACTTGAGCGCGATTGGCTTAAAGGAGGAGGAGGGGGGGTAAAAAAAGGGAAAAGAGGAGGAAAAACAAAGAAATTAAATAAATAAGCTTCGAGGAAAAGAAACCTCTCCGTTCCAGTTGAAATGCGGCTGCAGTAACACCTTTTGTGGAGAGCAGAAAACCCGCTCAACGTGTGCGTGCGTGCGTGCCTACCGGAACGCGCGTGTGTGTGTGTGTGTGTGTGCCTTACATTAGGTGGACACGGAGACTGCATCAGACTGGAGACACACGCCGGGAAATAATAGAGCGGAGATATTGAGGCTTTGATGGTCCTTCCTCCCCCCTTTGCACTCACACAAACGTCAGGATACTGATTCCGGTCGAGACATGTAGTCCCATGTATGAGCAGCCAGGATCGTTTAGCCTTCAGCTCTGTGGGGTTTTTTTTTTTGTTTTTTTTAGCAGCATCATCTCACGATATCGACATAATGTGGCTTGCTCTACCGGAGGGAAAATAACCAATTATGTGGATACCTACAGAAGAGGAGAAAATCGGAGTTGGTGAGTCAATTGCGCCTTTATTGTTCATTTAGGACGTTTGGTTCCTAGATTTTTTTAATTGACTTTAATCACACAGCGTTGTGAGGGTAGTTTTTTTTTTTTTTTTTTGCATGAGAAACACCCAGTTCTGTCCATCGACACCCCGCATAGGCTATCCTGTCCATTTTTCTTGCTGTTATGCCCATTACACCCAATGAAAAACACATACAGTTATAATGGCTGATATACAAGGCCAGTGACTGCATAGAAAGGGAAATTGCGTGGGATGATACAGCCTACAACCCACCACCTTAAAGATGCTATCGCAGTCTGTACACAACCGCAGGCGGTGCTTTAAATCAGCCTCCTATACTCTTAGTGTTGTAAAATAAAAAAAAATGCGTCAATGTAGCATTTTAGCCTTTTCTTCTTATGAGCATATCTGGAGGGGGGAGAGGGGGAAAAAAAGGCGATTCGTGTTGAAACCACGAGGGGGCATCGTGACTGCGTCCCTCCAACAGGTGTAGGTTGGAGTGAAGCTGGAGTCTACCTGTAGACAGATAACTGCTGCTGCTGCTGCTGCTGCTGCTGCAAAGACAGGGACTGCACTGTACCACACTGTACATTTCCTCCCTTGCATGTGTGTGCACTTTGACCCTCAGGAAGTGTCCAATGCAAGATCAGCAGAGCCTTTGATGGGAAAAAAAAGGAAATGTCAAAGAGAGCTGTATGCAACCAAAAAGATTAGTAAATGGAAAGATAACGCCATAAGGTACCATACGGCCATTATAAAGTGGGTCCTGAACCCCACAGCCACGGCTAAAGTGTCTATAGCGTATGATTATACTATAGAGGTTTTCATTAGGGGGAATGAGTCATGTCCAGATGCTCTACAGCTTGTTATTGCAGGGCTACTCATGCTGGCTCGCACATGATACCCTCACATATACACACCCACACATATACACTTTTTTGTCGAGGCTTTACATTTGTCATGATCGTGTCATAAAGACTGCAGGATGAGAGCCCCGGTGGGCAATCCACCATTATATCAGCACTTCTAGTGGCTTTACACTTAATCGTATCGCATTTAATCGTTCATGTCCATCCAGCCATCCGTTTATCCATCATAAAACCACTGCAGGTGTTTTTCAAGCCCAAACAGGCAATTATTTGGGGGGGGGGGGGGTGGTAGTTTTGTGTGGGGAAGCAACAGTTCGGCGCAGCCTCCGCGTCAGTCGGTGCGGAGTGACCTGGCGCTGTCCACGGTGCTGAAATGTGCCGATGACGCTGTCCACGGTGCTGAAATGCGGGGAAGTAGAGGCGCTGTACATACTGTACTTAGTACATGCAGCCCAAATCCCCCCCCCCCCGCTCTGCCTCACATAACGTGTTGACATGCGGGGTTCAATATTTCTCCAACATTCTTGTGGATGATGCCCACGCTGCTGGCCTGCTCCGTTAACTGGCAGTACAGCCCCATACTAGACTCCCTTCTACAGCTACAACTGAGGTATTAGTGGCACCATTTTGCATATTTTTCTGTCTTCTTTGCTTATTTTGCCTCTCACCAGTATTACCATACACCGATTTGAAACCGAGCAGGCCTTTCTTTTCTCCTGTGTTATCTTAATGGGATCCGTCTGAACAGGAACCAGTTGGAGACCACCTCATGAAACGTTAATGCCTTTCTTAGAATCGCCGCCTATTCATTATTTTGTTCTTGCTTGTTTTTAAGCAGGCATTACAATTAGTTTGTAAATCACTTGTAGAGTGACAGCGAAGGCCTGTATCGAATGTACTGCGGTGCTGCTCAGCTCCTTCCACTCTGGGTGATTATTTTAATCACCAATTAATCTTAAAGTGCTTATTTTTTTCTAAAAAGTAAATAATGCAATAAAAACAGCAATTTGTGTGCTGTAAGTTGTAAATATTTAAAATTTATTATAGATTATAGAATAGATAAATGAAATTATAACCATTAAAACCCTCAGTCCATTCTTCTTTAATGGTTCTGTAAATTGAACTTTCTTTTTCATTCTCTTATTTGCAGTTGAGTCACTGATGGTGTTCTTTTAAATAAACAGCAATATTGAGATCATTTCTTTACACTTTTATTGGAAAGAGCTCTGACTGTACCTGCCCACATGAGAGATAGAGAGAGAGAGAGAGAGAGAGAGAGAGAGAGAGAGAGAGAGAGAGAGTGAAATGAATCAGCTGGCTGTATCTGTGGCCACATGGATGAGCCTCAGACACAAACTACTGTAGCAGTACATGAAATAATCAAGCAGACTAGGCCACCATTATCTGAAATGGACAGCTCTAGGATCAAACATGCTCATGACAGAACTAGAGATAGAGCTAATGTTAAACTGAGAGTGGGATAAAACAGATTAATGTAGCCAAAAGTAGCATTTCTTCGTGGTTTTTAGCCGTGCTTTTAACCCTTAATCTCATCCACAGTGGAAAGTTGCTCACCTTCATTCTGGTGAGCACTTCTTGGACTCATCAGAGGCACTGGATCACAAAGTTCATCAGTATTGTAGTTTCCTGTACTTGCATGCACAATAAATATACATATTGTTGTAGGCATGTGCTCATTTAAAAGTGCTTTGTGATAAATCATCATCTGGCAGCTACACAGACCCCTGCAGCTGGATGGCATGCCTAGATTTTTGTGACACTGATTCGGGAGCAGATATGGTAAAATGCTCCTCTGTCTCCATGGCAGAAATCCCTGGGTTAGCAAGTCTTGAGCACAGTAATGTCTCTGAGTAAGTGAGTGTGCATTCAAGTCGTGCTGAACAACATGACTCAGTGGGCGAAGCCCAGAGAGCGTTGTGTAATTTTTAACTTTAGCTAGATCTGGGACAGGACTGCTCAAGCCAGGAAAGCAGGACCTTCATGGTCTGCATGCTCACGTTGCATTACTGCAATAGTTTAAGCAGTTCAGCTTCAGTTGTAGTAGTCATGATTGAGACTGGAACTAAAAGGAAATCCGAGAAAGCACTTTAGATGCGCACAGTGTCCCTTTTAAATAAATTGGTTCTTCGTACGGTGATGCCATTAGCACTCAGTTGTTAAAATAGCAGATAATTTATAAGCCATAATAGTGTTTATTGTTGTACCGGGAGGTTTTTGATAACATCTCTGCTTTCTCTGCATAATATTTCTCCCCTGTGCCTTTGGACTGTTGTACAGTTAGGTACTGTATGTGTCTCTCACCGGCTCTAAAGCAAGGTCACCAGGCCATGCAGGCTGTGTTTTAACCTTCTCTATATTACATATAGAGGGAAAACATTTCTCAAGACATGGCAGCATGTAATAGTGTTTACACTAGACGCCTCACTTCATCTATTGTAGAACAATATATTTCTTTAAAACGAATTTTAGCCCAGCTTGACCATAAAAATAAAAAGTGAAGGATAGCCAAGGGAAGTAGGTCAAAGGTCACCGTCAAACACACTGTGTCTTAAGTACCTCAGCCTGGCTTCCTGTTGAGTACAGTGAGATCATTCTGTGTGGACATATTTGCACATTTTATCAGTAGTTTTGGTGTAAGTGGAGGAAATATTGCAGATGTCAAAGACATGGTAATGTGATTTGACACATTCAAACTAGCACAGTTTACTGTCATACAAACCTCTTAACATAGACACAGTTTTTTTGGTGCTACTCTCTCTTTCAACAATGCAGAGAGCTCTGCATTTCTTTTTTGGGTTATTAGGTGCTGTTATGGAAAATCAATTCCAGCTTCTGTTCTCACTTCACGCCAACACAGAAAACTGGATTCATAAGAGATTGTTTTCAGGCAATAAAAAGTTCTGGTAGATTTCTTAGAAATAGAGAGTGGTTCTGAACTTTGCTGGTCAACAAAACATAGTAAATGTCTACTCTGTAACTAGATCTAAGGCATTTAAAGTAACCACACTTTTTACTTTATACTGAACCCTGCCTGGCTATAGGTTGTAGTTCTGCTTGGTTGACGTGGTTGGATTAAAAGACACTTTAAATGTTGCACTTACTCTGTGTAGAAGCAATACATATGCAACTAATATAAATCCACTATGTGTAATAAAGAAGGGGAGTAATACAAATCATAAGTAAGGTGGATTCAAGGGAATATACCAACACATTGTTTATTAACCCATCAGGTATTAAACTGAAACATTTACTGTTTCTCAGTGTACATACTACATTAAAGCAAATGTTTATAACAAGTGTGTGGAGTCAAAATGTGCACAGACCAAATGATTGAAAGCGTGATGAGTAATATCAGTCTTTGTGTGTGTTTTGATGTGTGCATCAAGGCACACACATGCACAGAAGGTTGTTAAAAGTAAAAAATAAATTAAATATCTATTTTGGATAATCACTGTTTCTGTAGTTTTTTTGAAGAATGATTCATCTATTTGCATGGCCTTTATTCATTTGCTAATGTTGATGATCATCTCTTTGCTGCCATCAATATTTTCACTTTGCTTTAACTGCAACTGAAAGTCACGACCAGATTGCTCAAAAGAATCCAGTCCCCAACATGTTGTTATAAAGTTTCCACTTTGGGGAACTTATTATCTCTAGTGTAAGAGCTACAGCCTTTCATACCTTTGATGATTTCAAATCTTGTACACTGTAGTGCTACCCCCTATGGAGTCTGGACCAAAGTGTGTTTTTTGGCCTTCATATTTAGTTTTCACTTGCACTTCATACTGAAATGTTGTGAAACAAGGATTTGATTAAACCCACAAAACCCCAAACATTCTTAAAAATTGGATATTTAATAACAACATATCTAAGACCAGCCGGAAGATTAAAATATGGCCTTTTTTTCTGTGCAGGCAAAATTTCCCTCAGTGAATGAGTGGGAAAAGTACATGACTACCATTTAAAAGCACCACAAACCCTACATTTAAATCACATACGTGTTTGATAGTCAATTAGTAAATGAATGCAGATGATTGAGTTATGTTGTGGGTGAGGAGACATATACTGCATATTTGCCGTACATGGACCGTTGGAAGTTGACAGGAAAGTTTAGGACAGCAGGAGTCTCCTCCTGTGCTCAAGACCCATAATTCCCATCAGTGAAATACTGGTTATACAATAGTGGTCATAATATGCCATGTGGACTATGAATGCAACTAAATAGAGGGACAGTCTGGACTGATATACTGTTGCTGAGTAGAAATGTTTGCTATTGCCAACATTTTCTACTGCCTGTCCCGTCAGTCCTTCCAACATCCTACGTTCAACATGTTGAAGTCTAAAGATGAATTTTGTTGGTTGTGCTTTGAGGATATGCTAATGCTGTACAGCTTTCAGGCACAATGAAAGAGTGTTTACACAGCTTGGAGGTTTTGTGAGGGAGGACTATGAAAATATGAGCCTGTGTGATGCGCCCATCTCTCTCTCGAACATGACAATCTCATCTTGTTCTGACATGGCCCCTGCTAAAGAGTTTTCAAATGGTGTGAGTGCAGGTTTTGCAATTCAAATGAAATAGAGGCCATTAAAGAATAGGACTCTCAAATAGGAAATACTTAGCCCTGGCTGGAAAAGTGCCTGAGGCAGACTGGAAAAGGTGACAAGGAGGCTCTTTAAATCTATCTCTCTCCCTCTAATATATATGCCCAATACGCTTGACTTGAACTCCAGTGCCATGCAGCATCCATAAGCTTGCCATTTTAAAATGCCCAGATCCCCGCAGCAGTTACAGTGAAGAAAGAAAGCCCTCCAGTTTGTAGATGATCTGTTGCCATAGTTACCCGAGCACAGGAACTGAGCACTTGTTACCCTCAAACAGGCAACTGAGCTGAGCCCAGGCCCCTTCTTCTCTTCCTCCCCCTCACTGGGTCCCCTGGCTAGTTCATTAGCATAATGATTCACACCAAACTCTCCTTGAAGGGCCACCATTTGTAGGTTTTAAAAATCGTCAGTGGAGCCCTGTCATTATTAAACAAGTTTGCCTTTACTAAGGCTTGTATGTTACGTGGCTGATGTGGCAGTGCTGCACAGATAAAAAAAAAACAGGCTTCAGATGATAAGATGTTTTTCTATATGGTCAAAGTCTGCATGATGCTACAAAAGTGGGCAGCATGGCAGATTTATGCTAATACCGACTTATGATGAAGCAGCGTTTAGCCACACTACTTAGCAGTTTGTGTGGGCTCTATTTTGGGATACAGTTCAATTAACTTAACATTGCACAAAAATCAGGCCGCTTAAGAATTAATTGCCTATTAAAATGACTACCCACTTCAGGGTGGGAGCTTGTTTACAGTTTGCTAAGCAGTTGTTCCTGTGTGACACTGTGTTTAGATGTTTGCATTAAACATCTTATTAAAAGCCCTGCTACAAGCCCAAAACACATGCTGTGTGGAGTGTGAGGGATGCACCTTGCTTAATCAGAGGTCACAAAGATGAAACCAAGCATAGATGTTTATCCGCAATGTAATTTCCCTTGACAGTCAGCGCTAAAAGTACTACAAGGTCAAATATCTTCTCAGTACTATTGTCTCATCATTTTTTTTCTCTTTTTCTGCATAGTGATCTGCAACTTCCGGTCACCAATATGTCAGGCCCTGGTCCTGGAGATTGGGGAAACTGTACAGATTCTGGAGAAGAGTGAAGGTAAAAATCAGAGTCACAATTGTTGTGTTTGTAAAGAACAGTTTGGTACTGCAGAAAGATTTTAGGTACAGAATGAAGACACTATACTGTAAAACTCAGTTGACTCAGTATTTATATACCTAAATAAATAAATTAATAAATAATAATGTTGGTTACTTTATTTCTCGCAGAGATGGCTTTGAAACAGAAAGCCTGCCTTTATGTTGAGAAATAAACACTTAATTTTACAAGACCATAAGTACGGTGGATGATTCTTGTATGCTTGTGCTAATAACACATAATTATATAAGGTAATGTCCTAAAAACACTTTTTAGTTTTGAGTGTACTGAGTTGAGTTTATAAGCATTTCCAGAGGAATGTTGAAACAACTGTGCCATTCAACTAAAACCTAATATCACTGAAGTTAACTCAATGAATAAAATATGAAAATCCAAATAATTAAAATATTTGACTATATGGACTTTCTTTTTGGTGTCAGGGGTGTAGTGTCTGGGGGGGACTCACGTCCCCATTATTTCTAGCTAATCAAACCCCGGTTAACATAACTGCTGCCTCAGATCTGTTTACATTTGTTATTTCATAGCCAATAATTATGAAGTATTACTATGAAGTATCCACAGCATCAGTTAAAATGACATATTTTGCTTTTGCTTTTCATTGTTAAGAAGGCAGTATAATAGTAATATCTTAATCATTTGTTTAAATCCTACTGATACTCTCCTACAGACGGACCTGCTGTCAGCAATGATTAGCTAGGCTAGGCTAGTCTAAGCTGACACACGTTTGACAAATAGTTAGCAAACTATACACGGTAGGTCTGTGTAAAAATGACATTGTTAACTATTCAAAAGTACCACAGCAATATGGTGTAATAGCACATACTGTGTGGCTACAATAATGTGTTTCATTGTGAGGTAGTAAGGTTTTGTGATGTGCACTTTGCTCTTCCTTCAGGTTGGTACAGAGGCTTTTCCACCAAGAAGCCTTCTATCAAGGTAATTATAACAGCATACACAAATGACTGGTTTGTTGATTCCTGCAGGCCACATACAATATTCTCCATTTAAATTAACTGAGAGTGAATAAGACTCATCACTAGAATGTGAATCACAAGGCAAAAAGATAAAAAACGATTCTGATTGTAAATAAAAGCCCTAGCCAATTTATAAATGTGTTTTTGCACATTAAGTGGAGCTTTTTTTCCGACTGTTAACCTATTAAATGGTTGGACAAGTTACAGATTGCAGCGTGTAGGAGAAACTATGGTGGCCGTGAAACTTGCGGTAAACATGAAAGGCCCTATCTAGAGCCAGTGTTTAGTTTGTCCATTCTGGGCTACTGTAGAAACATGGTGGTTCAACATGGCAGACATGTTCCTTCTGTAGATAAAAATGGTTCATTCTGAGGTAACGAGAAAACACAGATTCTTATTTTAAGGTGATTATACGGTAATGAAAACATACATGTGGATATTATATTCAATTTCTTCCAATAGAGCCTCCTAAATGTTACATTTATCATTAATCAAACAAATAATAAAGTCACCAAAACATCTGTAAAACTGGTTGCCTTTTAATACAAAGTAGTCTCGACATGAAGGTTTTATCAAAGACCCGTGCATTTTTGTGAATGATAATGTGATGTGAGAGATGTGCACCCCAGAAATAACTTTGTCTAGACAACAAAGACTTTAATGACTGATTAACTTATTGAATAGAGCTTTGATTTGACAAAAATAGAAATCTCCTGACCTGTATTTCCAGAGGTGCTTTGATAACGACACCGTTTTAACCAACTTGTTCTGTCTTCAGCACATAATGTGGAAAAGATAAAGATAAAATATAATAAAAGAGATGCATTGTAAGTGCATCACATGTGTATAATGCACACTGGTGTGAGGCACATGCCAGCCCTATAATGTCTTTTAAATTGTATTATGTATACTTCACTGATTATCAGAACATCCTGGACCCACCACTCTGAGTTCATGCTGTATTATTCCTCTCTTGTGCAGAATTCTTTGGAAAATCCACAGCTTTTTTTCCTTTCAGCCAGCAGATGGTGCAATTAGTAATCTAAAAGTCATTTTACCAAAACAAGCTATTTTAAAAGAAATGTTATAATCAATAATACCAAAGAACTGGTTTTCTGCAGGGAGTTCTGCAGGATGGATGCAGCACACACTTGTTGTGGCGTTATATCTTTGATCGAAGCAGAAAGGAAGTTAACGTGAAAAAACAGGATAGAGTGAAACAGTTCTCAGTCTGTTTATGCAGCATCATTATGATAAATCCTCTGCACAATGCTCTGTAAGGAGAGACCATAGGTGCAGTACAATACAACACCATCACTGCTGACAGAGGTCAATACTCTGCACTGCAGTAAGTGGTTATGATATATGACTGACACATCTGCTTCCCATATGGTTGATTGTTCAGTAAAGGATCTTTATGAGGGACTCCATCTTTGATAACCTGTAGCAGAGCTGGAGAGTCATTATACAAACTTAGAAAACATGTATGTAAAGTTTGCGTATCCACAACGCAAACAGTATCATCGGAAACACAAATTCCAGATATCTTATTAGAAACATTTGAGCAGCAGGTAATATTTGCTTTTTCGTGTGTCCCCTCTGCTTTAAACTGAAATGTTACGTGATGCTGCTGGGATGTTTTAAAGAAAGCACAAAAGCTGTCCAGTCCTGGTAAATGTAGGTGTTAGTGGCTACATGCTGTCCTTCTCTACTCTCATCAGCTATTTACAGTTCTTACTAACACCCCTCCATTTTGTTATGTACTCCGCTGCCCACATTCATTCGCCCCCATACTCTCTCTGTGCTGAAAGAATTAGTTGTGCTCACTGTGGCCAATTCTCCACATCTGGCAGATTAGAATAAGAAAGATGAACTGCAAGGGTGGCAGTTGGCACCACTCAGTCTCTCATGCACTTCCCCTGTTAAACCAAGCCACAATAGGGCTTATGCACGTTGCTCTGCCTCTCGTTTCTGTGCTGTGCGCAAACAGTAGGGGCTTCACATCTTTTTTTTCTTTGCATGGCAGAAAATGTTAGCACATAGCAAATCACAAATTTTCAAAATACATATAAAGGAAGTGTGATCTTGCATTTCCTTTAACATATAACGTGTCGCAAGCAGAATTGTAAAATCTCTTTTTTTACACTTGTAGCACTCTACACAGTTATTCTTCTTAATAATACAAGCATAACACACTACTGTACATTTTGGTTTCGTGTTGCAGGAGAATTAAGAACTTAATCCTGTCACACTCTGTAACATCAACATGTTCCTTCCTCTGTCCACAGGGTATTTTCCCAGTCAGCTATGTCCACTTGAAGAAATCCACAGTGACCAACAGAGGGTAAGTTGTATGATAAAGTGTTTTTATTTGAGCTTGTGCAGCATCACAATAAGGAACCCAACTTTTTCATTTTATTTATATTTTTAACAAGTATTTAACCCAATCCCAACCCAGTACATCCACCAACCACCAAATGGTGGCAAATAATTGTCTATGCATAGCCAGATATTCTGTATCTCCAGTGTCCACATCCACTGTAATGGAAATGTCCATACAGGCTGAAATTCTCCAAGCATGTTTGCAGGATTTAGTTGCATCTAGCAGTGAAGTTACAGATTGCAACCAACTTGCCTCACCCTCCCCTTCCAAGCATGCAAGAGAAACTATGGTGGCCGCAAAACTCACAAAACACACGGAAGGCCCTGTTTAGATCCAGTGTTTGATTTGTCCAATCTGGGCTACTCTAGAATATGGCTCAACATGGTGGACTCATAAATGGCCCATTTTAAGAAAACAAAAACATAATGATTCCTATTGTCAGGTGATTATACACTGATAAAAACACACCTATAAATATTATATTCCATTTCTGCCAATAGATCCTCTTAAATGTAACACACTGGACCTTTAAATTAGAGTTACAGGATTTACATCAGTGTGGCGAAATACATTCATTTCTCAGGGATTTCATTCTGCCAAAAACAGTTTTATGCTCTCAATTATAGCCTACAAAGACTTCCTTTTGTACTACCCTTTTTACCACCTAATATATTACGATATACTTAAATATCACAATATAAATGTATAAACAGCGTGACAGAAGATTTTATCTATATTGCCCACCCCTACAATCAGTGTCAGTCAAACACAACAGCTGCGCTAAGATTGGAGGGAAGGAACACCTTGTACATTATAGGAAATCTTACATCATCTGCGTCATTGACTTTAAACGTGTTTATTATGAAGTAGGCACATATAGTGAAAAAAAAGCCAGTTAAATTTATTGCAGCACATAGCATTTTATGTAGGAGGGGATTGCAGCTCAAAATACTGAAGACCTGTTGTATACAACATCAGCTGTGGTTTCTCTCTACACATCCATCGCTACCAGACTTTTTATTGAGACATATTGGAGGATTATATGAGCAATGATGATAAACAAACAATTCTTTACTGGTCAGAGGTTATCCATCACTCATTACACAGGGAGTGTGATACAGATTCATCAACTGATCAGAGCATGACGATTTCTGATGATCCATTTTTCAAGACAATTACCATCTGACAGCTGCTGACATGCATGTGCAAACTCTCTACACACACATGTACACACAGCGGTCATCTTCAGTTCCCATCACAATAGCTGGTCATGGTTGTAGAGGCCAGAATAAAGGCAAAGACAAAAACAGGCAGCAGAGCTCTTTATCAGCCCGAACTCATGGATGTTAAATCTGTAGGCTGGGATCTGCGGTTCACTGTGGACTGGGAATTTGCTGTTATATCATCACCCTACAGTTGAGCTACCACATAGCGAGGGGACTCTCGTTAGCACTCTAACAATTAAAAGTGCAGACGTGGAAATTTACATTATTATTCTTCCTCGCTCCAGGAGTTGCACTTTGGGAAATCTGCTTCGCTGTCTCATGGAGTTAATGAGGTGACAGACCTACTGCATGTCTGTAGTTCTCCCAACGCATCTCAGCCACAATCACCCTGACTAACTGTGTAATGGATGAAGATGCTTCCCTTGTTGCAAAAGCTATAATACACTATTAAAGATAATTCTTTAAAGCATAGGCCACAGCTTAGCGAGCAAAATGCAAAATGTCAGATCTATCCTTTGGTTTAATGTTTCTCAATGAATGGTCACACAGGAAGGATGTGTGTTGTGTTTTTTACTGGAGTGCTTCACCCTCTTCCTCCACCACTCCTGACTGCAGCCTGAGAAAATCTCAATATCTTTCATGATATTACTGTTTGTCATGTCATAGCTGTTACATCTTTAACAGCTAGTTTGAGGCAGTGACATACATGTATGTTTGTCAGTGTTGGGCAAGTTACATGAAAATGTAATCATTGACTCAATACATTATTATTATTATTCATTAAAACATGACATTACTTTAGAGCAAAAGTAAGTCACATTACTTGTTACTTTACTTTTGTTACTCAGCCCAGTTTAATCAAAGGTGCCTTTTAAACAACTCCAAAGCCTCCACACCCACGTTACATCTTCTGTATTTAAAGATCTGGTGTGTAACATTTAGGACGATCTGCTGGCAGAAATGGAATATAATATGCATAACTATGTTTTCATTAGTAAGTAAGTAAGTAAGTAAATTTAATTCATAAAGCACATTTAAACTGACTAAAGTGCTGTACAGTGAATAACTAAAAAGACAAATAATACAGAAAAAACACATTGTACCAATAGTCAATAATTCTATAAAACATGAATAAAAGGAAACCTTCAATATCAGGGCACAAAACACAGAAATACATTGGATGAGCAGGAGTACAGGATTAGGGAACAATTAGTGTTCAATCATTAGTGTATAATCACCTGAAAATAAAAAACTTCATGTTTTTGTTACCTAGGAAGGCGTTTATATCTACGGACACTGCGGGTCACCTTTTTTGGAGGCTGCCATCTTATGTAATAGCGTTGAACCACCATGTTTCTACAGGAGCCCAGAACCGACAAACCAAACACTGCCATCTGCGTTTTTTGTGCGTTATGTGGCCACTGTAATTTCTCCTTTGTGCTAGGGAGCGAGGGAGTTGTAATCTGCAAAGCCACTAAATCCTACAAGCTCGTGCTTTAACATATGTAGAAACAGAAAATAAGATGTGGTTTAGGCAGCCAATGATTTGGAAGTATTTAATGACCTTTAACAGCTATCTTAAGCCCTCAGGGACTGGATGAGGACCTGTCTCTCTGCCTCCAACTGTGAGCAAAACCAGGTTTTTTTCTGAATGTAGTGTTACCAGAGGATAACGTTAGCAAGCCAGTGAAAAAGACACAACATTCTGTATCAATAAGACAACTTTGGACTTACTGGGACGTGCAATTTTCCTTTTTTGGTGGTGGCTAACCGTGTCCCCACACCTTCAACCCCTGCACCAAGCTAGCATGAAGCCAACTACTGGTGTTACGTCACATTCTGTGACCACTGCAAAGTGCATCCACATTGGGCTCTGTTGTATGGATGTTGCTTTGTACAAGTGGTTGTTGCTATTAACGTTATTAAGTCTTTTATGTGCATCTAATAAGTCCCTGACAATATTTAGATGTTAAACTTCCAGGCACAGAAAGGTCACAGTTTCTGATGACCTGTGTCAGACATTTTGACTTCCTCTGTTGACCTGTACCTGAAAAAAAAAATGCAGCATCCAAAACTGATCAAGTACTTGGTGCATTTCTCTCATCTTCTCTAAAGACTGAATAACACCAGCACAAATCTATCAAGGGTCAATAGAGGCCATTTTGACATGAAATAGTAGGGTAAACACAGGTGTTACCAATGACACTAATTAAGGTTCAGTTCCATTTAGTGAAGCAGAGCCTTTCCAGTGAGCCAACATGCACTGACCCTGACCTGGATGGAATGGAACCATAATTAGTATCATTGGTAACACCTGTTTACCCTACTATTTCATTAAAAAGGTCAAGTACTGTTCTTTCAATCGTTTTAAAGACTGAATTACAATATCTACCACCATTTGTACAACACAGTAACTGCATTACAAAGTAGCGCATCACTGCTCAACGCTGATATTTGTGTGTGTGTGTGTGTGTGTGTGTGTGTGTGTGTGTGTGTTCTTGTGTGCCCTCACATTCATGTACATGTTTTTTCCTCTAGGCTGTGCGAGACGGTGGTGCCCCTCGAGGACCCTATTATCACAGAGACCACCTCCACACTGCAGGAATGGGGTGTCTTGTGGAAGCAGCTCTATGTGGTCAGTAACACTATATTACAGTACATCTCGCTCATATCAAAACAAAACACTGAGCAATAAATGTGAGATTGCATCTAACATAACATCTAACACTTCCAAGGGAGTTGGGAGAAAAACAGCTTTTGCAAAAAGAAATTTTGTTTTATTTGCATCCTCCTAAGGGGGTTTGATGGAATAAGCGTTTCCAGTATGTTTTTCTTCCCTGCTTCTAATTCAACACCTGGTATAACTAGGTCCGCCAGCAAGAGGAGTGAATAGCCTGAGATGTAGCCCAAACATACAGTGACAGCTCCTTTAGATATAGACCCATAACATGTCGTTCTGACTGTCACCCTACATTTTCATATACTATCTATGTAGGAACAGAAATGTTGGTTGGACATAGATAATGGCCTTCAGACCTGTCGTATGCAATTACATGCTGTGTCATTCAGCCATTTATTGATCTTGGCCTGCCTCTCGTAGTTTCTGCATCATCTTAAGATCCAGCACTGCTCACCACCTTCAGTCAGCCTTTACTTGCCGGGCAAAAGTGATTACTGGAAACGTAAAGCGTCCTTAATCCTGCTACATGTCGAGGGGGCAGGCAGAAGTGGTTGGTAGGGTTTTGAGTTTGGAGCTGAGTGGATACGTTGCAGAGCTGGCAGCGAGTTTTACATAACCTCTCACTGAGGACTGCTCATGCTCTGAGCGACTAAGGAGCCAGAGGCATTGGTGTGGTGATGTAACTTCCTCTGAAGCTCAACTAATGTGAAGCGCTGATTTAACAGTGCTCGTTTTGGTGCTCACCCCCTGTGTGATATGGGCCATGTTGCCACAGTTGCATCCATAATAATAGGATGTAGCATTGGCTAGATGTTGATACATTTCACCTTATTGTTGCCAATTACAATTCATGGTATTACTTCAGGGAGCAATGGCCTATGTATAACTGTGTATCTCTTATAATGTATGTAATTAGCCCCACAGAATAGATGTGTGAAAGGGCTCATCAACCCTGACAAAAATCTTTGTTTTTCAGCAGCTTCCAGCTTTTGAGAACATGCAGTGTTTATCCTCATTAAATTTACATGTGCATTGTGGCGCTGCTTAATCTTTGCGTTTATGTAAATAAACCTGGGTGGTAATGTGGACTTGTCATACCATTAGGGAGAGCAGAAAACGCCCAATTTAAGTGTTGTTCTTGATCTATGAGAAATGGTGATGAAATTCATTAGTGTGAGGAGGGCATAGCAGACTTTTGTGTTTTATTAATAAAACTAATGGGCTTTAAATCTCAGTAGCAACACATAAGAGGTTAGAGTGTTGTTAGCTGGTGATTTTTGTTTTGATCATAGTTTAACTCGGACTAGGACCCCCGTTGGTCCCTTGACCCCAGTTTAAAAACCACTGCTTTAACTTAATGTAAGATAAAACACCAGATTCTGATATCAGAGAACCACCTACATGTTGTTTGTGTCTTTGAAGATCTTGTAGAAGATCACATATCCTAACTAAGTCTCTCTTGGCTGCTTCAATAGAAACACAAGGTGGATCTTTTCCATAAGTTGCGTCATGTGATGAATGAGCTCATCGACCTGCGTCGGCAGCTGATCCAGGGTCACCTCGCCCAGGACCAGACTCGTGAGATCAAGCGGCACATCACCGTACGACTCGACTGGGGCAATGAGTGAGTTACTCTTCTACTGAGTGCACTGTATCCAGAGAGTGGGCATGCTTGACAACAAACCTTTGTTTTTAAGTGTTGGCTACCAAAGAATGCCATATTTCTTTGGCACTGGAAAGTTCTACAACACTGGATGAGTGGGTGCGTAATAGCTTCCTCTATGATGTAATTTCATGGTCATTTAGCAGATGAGTGAATCTCAAGCGGCTTAAAGTCAATGCACAGCCCCCTGGAGGAACTGTAAAGCCATAGTCTTACTGTTGCCAGTTTCAAACTCCATCCAACTGAGCTGTGACAGGCATCCATAACACAGATAAAGATGTGAGGGCTCCAGCTCGGCTAAGGAAGAGCTTTATGTGGAGCGGCCATCTGTCAGTTTAATATAAGATTCACTGCACAATAGCACATGAAAGTACACAGATATTCACTTTGAACTACATCACTGGATTTACATTGAACGTTAGTGTATGTCATGCCTAAACAGTATGTGTTAATGTAAAATACACTCAGAAGTGGAGCCTGAAATACACTGTACTTTGTTCCCCATGCGTGTTGAGGTCAGTGCTCTGAAGTGCACACTGACCTGAGAACTGTAGTGATTTAATTTAATGGTCAAAAGATCCCAGCAGCACTGATAGTACTCCACGATTGGAGGCTGCCCAGTTGTTTTTAAGTGAAGGGTTACAGTATGAACCAGAGGTGTATGGCAGTAAACTTTAGTACTGTACTGTACTGTTCCTCTTTAATAACATAGGCTCTTTGGTGGGTTTATCTTTAATACAAACTCACGTACTGGTTGAGTTACTACAAGATCCCAATGTTTCCAAAGATGCCAAAAATGTCTTACAGAGATGTTGGAATAACATAATGCACTGGAGTTAATTAACACTCTTAATAACAACTGTGAAAAGTAAGTATATTAGATCATCATTGATTATTGAAATGATCATTAACGCATAAGCAGCATTTTAATGTTGTAGCTGGTTGAGGTGGAGCTACATTTAGCAACTTTAAATATCGTTAGATGGTTATTAAACCTATAACAAGTCATGTTATTTGTAAGCAATCCTGTGTTTTGTTTGTAAAATCTTAAAGCAAAAGTTCGACATTTTGGGAAAATACGCCACCATTAACTTCCACTATTTCTTAGCCCTGAGCAGTTACCAGGCAACCAGCGTAGACTCCAGGAAACTACTGTGCTTAGCCAAGAGATAGTCTGGCACATAGCCGCCCCCAATAAAACAGCAAACTGTTGTTTTTACACTTTGTGTTTTTGTGCAGATTTAACAAACAAGATACAATGTGTGAACTAGTGAGCTTTATAGGTGTAGATTTTGTTACCTCCAAACAGAAGGCTAGCTGTTTACACTTTTTTTTGCTAAGCTAAGCTAACCATCTGTAGCTTCATATTTGTCATACAGACATGAGACCGGTATCAGTCTTCTCGTCTAATTATTTACCAGAAATTGGATAAGGATGTTTCACAAAATGTCTAACTATTGCTTTAATATGCAAACTAGTAACAGATGTCTTATCTAACGGATGTCAGATAAATATAGTTAGTGGAATAAAAAACCCATTATCTTCCTCTGAAATGTTGCTGTATAAATGATAAAGTAGTATGCAACAGAAATACTGTTATTATAGGTAAGTACAGCAGTTGAATAAGACATGTTTGGACAATTCTTATTTACTCCAAGTGAAAAAGAACACCAAGATTATATTTTAAAAAGCTCCGATTCAGTTATTCACTGCTGTCTTTTGTCTTCTTTGTCATACATCTCTAATCCCTCTTTCACCAGGCACCTTGGCTTAGACCTTGTTCCCAGAAAAGAGTTTGAAATGGTGGATCCAGATCAGATCAGCATATCAGAGCTATACAAACTGGTATGTAGAGTGGGATTATTCTTGAACCAGTGCATGCTGTACATATGCACTCTATGATTTATTAAATACAATAAATGCATTGCATTTAAAGTATATGTTGATAGCATTTAATTTATCTTTGTATGTATCTGTTTCAGTGACTTAAATAATGCTGTCTTTACACACTATGAGCTTTTTTTACTCGCCATGTGCCTTTTTTTCCCCATTGCACAGCTTGGATTTGCATATAAGAATGTGTTGTTGGATGTGTAGGGATGTGTGAATATACCGATTATCAAATCATCCATAAGAAGGTGACTCACAAGAGAGAGCACGATTCAGCTGTTGGAGCTGCCTCATGTGACCTGTTCTTTATGCTTATCTTACCGCCATATTGAGTGTGTCCGTTTCTTTGCATGCACGTGACTCTCACAAGCATGATTGCTAGCAAGCAACGCAGACATAATGCAGAGAGACAGGCCCAGGTGAGGCTATGGGAGAATACATCCAAATGAATATTTCATTTGTATGCTTTAAAATAAATTACATGTTTCAGCCTTGGTGGCTTTAAACCACCAACGGGACTAGACTGGAGACATATTTCCATAAATAAATAATGCCTCAAATGTATTTTAGTGATATGGGACTTTCAAACCTAAACACAGGGAGAGAGAGGAGACTTGGAAGCAGATCCAATTTTAGAAATATGCGATTACAGCACAGATGTTATGAAATTTAGCGCTGGAGACTGTTATCTAGGAGGGAGATCCTTTCTGGTCAGTAGTTGAAGCTCCATATGCTGATCAAAACCCTCTCCAACTGCCCCGCAGCCTCCCATTATCCCATTGCCATGTTTCTCAGCTTTGCACGCAGAATGTTTGTGCACTAAATGCTCTGTCCAGAAACAACAGCGTAGCTCTTCCTTGCCAAAAATCCTCCTGACTCTGTCGATGAAAGTGAGCTTGTTTTTGGCAGGGCACAAGGCCTTGGCACCTCTTCAGGTAGGGGAGTAGAGGAGTTCTTTTAGGCTGCTGAGCAGAGAGGTGTGTGTGGGCGATGCTGGCTTTGTCCTCTTCTCTCCCACACACTCACGTTTTGCCTCATGTGGGCTTCTAATAGCGCTACAGGAGCAGTAGTATAGCCACTCTGTAACGTACGTAGGTGAGATTTTTGTCAGATTTGAAGCATCGACTGAGGCATTGCTCAGGTAGTGTGTGTCTGAAGCTGCTATAAGGTAAATAAGTTCAATGCTGTGTGGGAAGAGTAAAGAATGGACTGACTGATCTGACATTTTTCCTTTGAACTTCGCTCTTTTTTAGCATGTATCCAGCAGACACTGTGGTCAGCAAAGCACAAACCAGGTATAGTCCTTTCAAAGCTGTTCGTTTACAAAACCACCAGAACCTCTCATTTTATGTTTCTTTTCCTAACACAACAACATGAGGGCGCTCTGGCTGTGACACTGGGGCTTTCACCCTTAGACTCTTCCCTATTGGTTGCCTGTAATTCAGGTGATCCAGGAATGTCTCTAGTTGCACTGAGAATAAGCCCTTGTAGGGTTAAAAGCCCTTTATATAAAATTTAAATTACAAGGTGTCACCGTCATGCTCGATAAGAACTTCACACCAACACTGCCAGAGTGGGTCGACTCCCACTGGGCCCACATATGTCCCAAGCTGTATTCACAAATGGTACTGTAGGGCACTTTAGATAGTTGTGTCCACTGAATTTCATATGTGTGGAAACACCAGTTTGAAGACTTATTACATTCTGACTCCATTAGGAGATGCAGTATTTTTAATATTTAATTTCTGGCTTATTTTTTCACCTAGACCCTAGTAGATCTCCCATAAAGGCTCAACTTTTTACCAAAAAAGGCCTTAAAGGAATAGTTGGACATTTTGAGAAAAAAGCTTTAGTTAGATGAGAAAATTGACATCACTGCTCTCATATCTGTCCATTAAATATGAAGCTATCACTGGCAGCCAGCAAGCTTAGCTTAGCACAAAGAGGGAACAGGGGGAACAGCTAGCCTGGTTCTGTTTGAAGGAATGCCTACAAGTACCTCTGAAGCTTACAAATTAGCCCCCTGTAAAACCACAACATGCAATTTGTACACATTAAATCAACAACATAAAGAGTTAATTAGTGAGTTTTGGAGGTGCAGGCACATGGATTTTGTTAACTTTGGAAAGCTTATTTTTGCAAAGCAAGCTGCTTTGTCCTGTTTTCAGTCTTTCTGATAAGCTAAGCTAACCAGCTTCTGGGGTTAGCTTCATATTTAACAGACAAATCTTCTCACCTAACTCAAAGCAAGAAAGTGTATAAACGTATTTCCCAAAAATATCTAACTTTTCTCCTTAGTAAGAACCCTGGCACACTCCTTTGCAACTGAGACAAAAATGCACTAAGACATAATTACTGTTCATACATCAAGGAATGCACCCTCCCTGCAGCCCCTAATAACAAATACACACCCACCAGAGCTGCAGTTTCCCATCATTCATTCATGATTTCTTTATTTAGATGGCCACCTGTATGTCTATGAGTCTACTGTATATGCATATATTAATGAATTAGTCACCTCTTACAGCACCCTTTATTGATTTGTTAAATGCGCATGTCCATATACAGAGTGGCAGGTACTTGGCCTGGCTTGTAGTAAGGACCTGTCTTGTTAGCGGTCATTTTCTCCTTCGTTCCCAGGGTGACAGCACGAGACAGCGCCATGGTGACGGTTGCCGTGTCCCCGTGTCGCACCACCTCTTCATCAATCTGAAGAGCTTTACTTACAACAGCATCAGCGAGGATGCAGACGTCTTCTTTTTTCTGTACGACACTCGCGAGGCCAAACAGATCAGGTACGCAGAGGTGCACACATTACAGCCCCTAATAATCCTACGATGAATACTGTATGCATGCAAGGGCAGACACACACACACACACACACACACACACACTCTCTCTCTCTCTTACACGTCTACACACTATCTCTGTCTAACAGATTGACTGAGGCATTCTGTGGTTGACAAACACTCTGAAACTGTGAACTGGCTTCTTTTGCAGTGAGAAGTTCATGGTGAAACTGAACAAAAATGGAGGACCAAAGAATCCGGAGAAGGTTGATCGCCTGTGTGCTCTCTTCACGGTAACATATTTTCCCTTTTAGACATAAATATTGCGTAATTTAACTCTCATAGGATTCCGCTAACATATTTCATCCCATTTCTCTTCAGGACCTGAGCAGTAAAGACTTGAAGAGAGACCTTTACATTGTTGCACATGTCATAAGAACTGGTAAATAAAGTATAGCTTTCATGTTTAATAACAGAAATCTTTGATTTATCTGTGTTTCTTCTTAGCGTGTCCCTCTCTTTTTTTGTTTCCAGGTCGTATGCTGCTGAACGACTCAAAGAAAGGCCCACCTCATGTGCAGTACAGACGACCTTATGGCTGCGCTGTTCTTGCCATGAGTGATGTTTTCCATACCATCACAGACCTCAAAGAGGAGAAGGACTTTGTGCTCAAAGTTTATACGTGAGTGTACATGTGAAGCGTTTTTTTCCTCTTCTTGATTATAAATTCAGTAGCACAAAAGATAATTCCTCTGGCATTTTAAAGTGTGAAACAGAATATTATCATAAAAATGGTCTTCATTTTCAGTGTAATTGCAACTAGGCTTCTGTACTTTTAGTAATAGAGTCTATGCAATCAGGTGGGAATGTGTAAATGTTCTACAAATGTCTTGCATGACAACCTAGTGCTTCAGTGTTGATGCCTGGTGTGTTTTGACCAGAATGATAATGAAGTGTCCTCTGGAAAATCAATAGCTGCTCACCCCAGGCCTGCGATAGGGCACTTGGCGTGTTGTGAATCTGGCTGCTTCTGTTAGGCTTTGCCACAGAGAGCCACTCCTGAACATCGGCCAAGCCAGCAAAGGAGGAGAAGAGGAGACACAGAGAAGGAGAAGGGAAGAGACCGAGAGAGATGACACTTATATAATTGAGCAAAGTTAGAGGACAAAGAAAAATAACACCAAGCTCAGCATTTTTTCTTGTCAAGTCAACAGCTAGAATGTCTCCCACAGCGTCCGCTCCGGGTCAGAGGTCATTCATACACTTTGCCGTCCTGTTGTATGATATTTTTCTTGTGTAGTAATTTCAGGATAACTATACATCTCAGTGTGAAATAAAGATTTCTGGAATAGAAATCTGTCTTTTTATTGGATTTCTCTGCTGAGGCAAAGAGTTCTTCCCTTTAAAAAGCAAGCAGTGATTCAGTGCTGAGCTGCCTCCAAACTGTCGGCTCCTATAATGCTCCAGTCTGTGCATTTCCCCATGCCATCCCAGGGGCCTACGGGCCCACAGTAATGAAAAAGGCTGGTAGAGAGCTGGCTGTCAGGTTTGCTTAGTGAGCTGTGCATTTGGGCTAATGTGCTGCTTGATAGCACCTCCCCCTGCTGCTACCTTTTCTCCAGGAGGAAATCGTCTCTGGGACACATGCTGTTCATGTAGTCCCCATGCGCACAGTCCTGATCCCTCCATCTGGACCCACTAATGGGTGCGATGTTAACAGCCCTAACCAACTGTGTTTCTCTCCAGATGTAACAATGAGAACGAGTGGTACCAGATACACGAGAACATCATCCGCAAGTCCAACACCAAGTACTCAGCTCCCAGCACCAACTATGGTAAATATGTTGTCTCTACAGATCTGTTACCTGTTTGGTCTCCCCGGGGTTAGATTCACACCTTGTTTTCTTTTTGGTTAGAATTTAAAGAGAAAAAAGTCAAAGGCAGTCAACATTTGTTGCTAATGTTTTTATCCAAAGCAGCTCACAGTGAGTAAGCAGGTAGGAGATCCTGGTCTTGCTTAAGGACAATTGCCAACAGGTCATGACTGCTGAGAGATATATATTGGCTCAAGATTTAATATGTTAATATATGAAATTATGTTTTAGTATCTAACATACAGACAGTTTTGGTTGTATTTTGCCCAGATTTGGAGAGAGACGAGATGTTGTCTCCTATTTCCCAACAAAAACAGTGGAAAAAGACACTGTGGTTTTATGGGGGGTTATATTAAACTATTTCTTGGCCAGGAGCTGTGACCTCTGCTTCTGGACAAGAGAGAGAAATTGTAAGCTAAGCTAACTGACTTCTGGCTGTAGCTTCACATTTAAAGGACAAATAAAAGAGTGGCATCAATATTCTCATCTAACTCTCGGCAAGAAAGCAAATAAAGCTGCCGAGTATTTATAATGTCAGAAAATAGTTGCCATAGCCCTAGTTCACTGACAGACTGTCAAAACCCAAAGATATTCAGTTTTACATCATAAAAGACTTTGAAAATTAGCCAGCTATTCATTGAGAGGCTGGAAACAGTGTATTTTATTATCTTATCTTTGCTTAAAAATCACTGTGAAATGACTATTAATTGATTGTTGACAGACTAACAGATTATTCAACTAGTAGTTTCTGCTCTAAAAGCGAATACATTTTTCCCCAACATGTCCTTCAAAACAGACAAAGTTATTTAATCTATGAATGGTTTTAAAATTGAAGTTAAGCAAAGTACACTAGTATACCCTGACATTTACCATTACAGAAGATTGTACAGCGTATCTCCCACATGGTATTAAACAGTCTTACTGTGTGGAAGTTTCTAAAATGGCTTCATCGTAAGCGTGAACTCTCCTCATTCACTATTTCTCTTTTTGTGAGCATCTCACAGTTTGATATATGACTCATTCCCCACAAAAATCTGTCACTAGATTTGTGCAGTACCCATATTTTTTGTGGTTCTTTGCGTAATTCCACAACACCATTTCTCCAACCTCCCTCTGTTCTCCCTGGCTCTGATCACGTCTCTCCATCCACTCTTCTGTCTGTCTTCTCCTCCCCCACATTCTGACTAATGTCCTTTAAATACCCTCTCTGTCCCTCCCTTCTCTCATCTCCCTTCTTCTTTGTCCCTTCGCTTTCTTTCCCTTCAATTCCACTTTCCTCCCACAATCCCACACCTCTTCATTTGCCCTTTCCCCCCCATTTACACACACACATATGCCCAACCCCTCCCCTGCCCCCAGGCCTCATCATTTCCCTGCAGCTGCTGCGGGGTGAGCTGGAGCAGATCAGGCGGGAGAACCAGGCTGTGTTCAACAGAGCCCTGGCACTCACACGCAAACTGGGTTTCCCAGATGTCATTCTGCCAGGTAAGGAGGCAAAGAGCAGTAGGCAGTAATGGGGACAGAGGTTCAGGGAGGAGGTGGACACCAGAGGCCAGATGGCTTGGAGGAATGAAAAGAGAAGAAGGTCACGGATCAGGGTACAGAGGATGCAGATGGAGGAGGTGAGGGATTGGACAACAAGGATGTAGCAAAAGCGAGGATGGGGGTTAAAGCATTAGAAAGATGCAGGAGAGAGCAGAGTGGGCTGTGGTGAAGAGTAAATGTTTGCAGTGGTAAAAAGTACTACACCCTACACACATTTATCAGTGATAGTTACTCAGATTAGGATTTTACATTAAAAACATTGAAAAGGCTTATAAAATACAATAATTGTGCAGAATTTGTACAATACTAGTGACAAATAGTGCACAATATAAGCCACCCCCCCTCAAAACAAGAGGTAAATTATCTATATTTAAAAGTAATCACTGGTGTAGAAGAACTGTCTTGTTCTTCTTTCCTACGCCATTAATCATCTCATTACCCCCTAGATGTTTTTTGTGACCCTTTGAGGGGGCTCGAACTACGATGCATCAATGTGGAAGTGGCATTTGTACTTTATATAAAGTACAAATGCCACTTCCACATTGATGCATCGGTATTAAGAATCTGATCCTGTAATAACAATATATCAGTCACAAGAGCAATTTTAGCTGGTAGTACTTTTTACTTGTAATTGAGTATTCCTTAATTGTTGTATTTTTACTCTTACTTATCTCAGTACTTCTTCCACTTCCTTGGTATTTTGGAGAGTCACTGCCTATTTGTGTGAGATTGGCATTTAGGTCAGGTGCTGAGCAAATTATGAAGAGAAGAGGTCTTCAAAGATAACTTAAAGAGAAAGGGAAAGCGAGAGGTGTGTGTTTATTTCCGTATATTTCATCAGATAACATTGCTCTGCTTTGTGTCTACTAAGAATGTATGATCCTCTCCTCTCCTCTCCAGCTAGCATGAAATACCTTCCAATATCAACCCTTGTGACTCATCTGTCCCCAAGGAAATGACTTGGATATAAATAACTATAATCTGATTTTATAAATAACTGCAATATCTCCCTGCACTGTTGCCACTGATATTTATTCCATTAAACACTGACCTCACAAAAGGTGCTGAGGCAGTCATGAGCTACAGTGTATTACAACTCAGCGGGGTCATTTCTCATTGACAAGAACAATGACGTGTGGTGCACATCTTAGTCTGCACAGCATTTTAATTTATGTTGACCACTCGGAGTGTGTCTGTGGAAGCAGGGGCTGACGTGTAGCATTATAACTTATTAACATCACCTAGGCAGGAGACATGTTTGTTATCAGTCTGGGAATTTGTGACATGTCTTTGTCCTGTTGTTGTGGGTAACATTGAACCTCCAGCTAGAGAGGCTGAGACTGTGCTCTAGGGTGCTGTAATGATTTTGCTCATGATGTCCTAGCCAGTGTGTCAAGCTCAAATGGGAGCTCTGCCAATTTAGCACTGAAATCCTATAACATTGTTATAGGAAAACAAACAGAAAAATCTAAATGAATGCAGCAGAACCAGATATTGCCTTATTTTACCCATTCTTTGGCCTCAAATTGCTGGCTTCAAGCTGAGATGATGAGGAGGTGGTTCCCTTACTTATTTTTCCACACCATGGATGTATTAAGAGACCTTGATACGGGGCCCAACTCACCTGGGGGCTTGCTGCCAATTTGTCCCAGTGGTCAATTCTGGTATTGCAAAGCAACATTTTCTCCAGTTATGTGAACGTGCGATTCCAGTATCCAGTATTCCAGTTCTTATAATGCTGGACGTATTACTCCAAACCCCAAGGTTTTTTTCCTTTTCAAACTTGTTGTCCCCAACTGATCAGTTGGCAGGAGCCGCAAAAAGATTTATACACCTTTCTTATGCAGTAGTACTCCCCAAGACTTCCAAACAGACTTTCATACGTAAAATCTGTGGATTTCCCCTTTAATTAAGGTTTCTCTTGTGTAATTGTCCTAGGTGACACACGCAATGACCTATATCTGACCCTGGAGCGGGGGGAGTTTGAGAGGGGTGGCAAGAGCGTCCAGAAGAACATCGAAGTCACGCTCTATGTACTCTATGCCGACGGGGACACACTCAAAGTATGACACATATGTACATGAGTTATTATGTACCATGTCATTAATATATTGTCAAGTCATGATGAGTGTAACCTTCCTCCCATACATCCACACACTAAGTTTATACATGATTTGAACTGTATATGTCATTAAAACTCATCTACCATGCTTCTTTTCTTCTCAGGATTGCATTAGTTTGGGCAGCGGGGAGCCCAACACCAGTGAATATCGCTCTTTTGTCCTGTACCACAACAACGGCCCTCGCTGGAGTGAGATGGTCAAGCTGCCAATTCCCATAGATCGTTTCAGGGGGTCGCACCTACGCTTTGAGTTCAGACACTGCTCCAGTGAGTCAATAATGCAGCCCAGTGGCAGTCATCCCTCAGCACATGAATTTATTAGGACGGAGTGGATCATGAGTTATACAAGTATGGTTTCTGTTGTGTAGATACAGTATGATGATGCATGATATTGTGATGTGCTTCCTTTAGCTAAAGACAAAGGAGAGAAAAAACTCTTTGGTTTTGCCTTCACTCCTCTGATGAGAGAAGATGGGACCACGCTGTCAGATGAAAGCCATGAGCTGTATGTGTACAAGGTATGTGCAAGTTTAACACACATTTTAGATGTATGGTCTTCTGTATCAACAGTAAGAACCAGTGCATAATGTATTAATTATTGTTATATAAAATGAAAGTGAAGCGAAAGACACTGTGTTTAACTTTGACCTTTGTGTCTTTAGCTTTTAATTTAAAAGTTGAGTGCGTTAAAGTGGGCCAACTGTGGTGGATGTTTCTGTGTTGGTGGGGCGTCCTGTGCTAGTAGTTGGGTGGTGGTAGCTCTCTGTATATTTTTATTGTATTTTCTCAGCAGCGAACTATGGGTCATGGTCTGCTCTGACAACACATAATAAATAACACCATCCATTTTGTCTGCTTATCTTAACCAAAAATGAACAGTAGCTACTCTGGGATAATTGTGCAGCCCTGAATGACTGAGCCAACTGTACCATTAAATTTTTTTTGTCCATAGACTTTATCACATTATTGTCAGCCTTTTCTGGCCTGTGAACCCCATTTTTAGACCCTAAAATTTAAGAATGAGGACAGCATTTAGAGAGTTGCCCCATAAAAAAATATTTTAAGTCTGACATAATTTACGACGGAGCTTCAAAATGATGTAAATAATATGCCTGTGAAGACTTTCAGTCTGCAAGTCCAGTTGCCTTTGACTTAGCACTTCTAGATAAGATGGCAATGATAATGTATTGCATTTGAAGCCTGATTATTTAACTAGCATCAATATATCAATCTTAGAAACCTCCTGTGACCCCATTCTTTTAGCCATATACTGTAGTATATCCCTGTAACTTGCTTGTTACCATGCTCTAGATAAAAAGTGTCTTGAGATAACTTCTGTTGTGAATTGGCGCTATACAAATACAATTGAGCTGAATGAAAGAATCACCAAATAACATTTTTGCATGCTGCCAGATAGAAGAGCCTTTCAGATGTCTCCAAATCTTAATAAATCCTCTTTCTATATATAATATTCTTCCTCTAGTGTGATGAAAATGCCACCTTCAGTAACCAGGGCCTGTACCTGAGTTTGCCCTGCTGTAAAGAGGACTTCAACAGCTGCCCCAACCTGCCGGCCAACCTGCCCTTCCAGAGAAGCCCCAAAGAAACCTTCTGGGTCTCCACGATACTCTGCTCCACCAAACTCACACAAAATGGTAATCTAATGCCTTACGTGCTTCTTCTTTATATATTTTCACTTCTGGTTCAATTCAGCTCAATTTGATTGTATCCTGTTTTCAGTGGACCTTCTGGCTCTTCTAAACTGGAAGGCCCATCCAGAACGGGTGTTGGACATCCTCGGTCGATTACGCCAGATTAGTGGAGAGGAGATTGTCAAGGTCACTGTCATCATTTTATTTATCTATTGATGATCTATTAATGGATGATAGTTAGCTTCTGTGTAGTTGTATGGTGTAGTGGGCTTCCTTGACACAAAATATCTAAGCTTCAACAGCAATGAAAATGTTCAGTTTCAAATAAAAATTGTGTAAAAACTTTGACTTTATTGATTATAGGTGATATTATTCTTATATATTGATTAATTAGATCCAACTTTTACGGCTTTATTGTTTACATAATTTTATATTAACAATGCATGCTGACTTTTTTTAAGTATTCACAAATAATTGAAGTGAAACATTTGTTACTGTAAAAATAATATTTAATACTCACTTTGTTTTTGGATGAAGGGGTTACCATTTGTTTCTATTTTAGTTACAGTAAGGTCTTTAATGTGATAGTTGTGCTGAGTGTTGTTCCTTTTTCTCCTCACAGTTCTTGCGAGATGTCCTGGATACGCTCTTCTGTCTTTTAGATGACAACACTGATAAATACGGACCGCTGGTTTTCCAGTCACTGGTAGGAAAATTAAAGGAGCACAACTATATTTTACTATATGATTTATTTAGCCTGTAAACTCAGGAAATAAGTATAACATCTTTATTTATATACAGTATATATATATATATATATATATTTGTGTGTTTAGGTGTTCATCATTAACCTGCTCAGGGACAGCCGTTTCTACCACTTCAGACCTGTCATGGACGCCTACATCCAAAATCACTTTGCTGGAGCTTTGGCATACAAGTACAAAAACATTTACTTAATTTAATAGAACAGTCGTAAAAAGTTACACTTGGTACTGACTCTCATAATTTCAAACCTGTAGAGAACTGATTCGATGTTTGAAGTGGTACATGGACCGCTCGGCTGAGGTCGTCCGACAAGACCACATCCAGGAAGCCATGAGGGTAAAGTATCACACACACTTCCTTACTGGTCTATCCTAGCTCCTTCTACTGGGATTAATAAGTAAGACATGGGGAAGTGGTCAAACAGAAAGGCTGATAAGAAGTAATGAGACACCATATAAGGCCTCAGTAAGTGGATCCCCGCTAAGAGACAGGAAGTTTTTTTTTTTTTGCCTTTAATGGACAGAGACAGGAAATGGGGGGAGAGAGGGGAGAAGACATGCAACAAATGGCTGCAGGTTGGAATCAAACCCGGGCCACTGCCTTAGTACATAGGGGGCACGCTCTAACAGGGGAGCTACCAGGGCACCCTTAGAGAAAGGAAGTTAACAAAAATCTTTGCAGATATTGACACGTGCAGAGTGATTTCCACATGGTCTTTGAATTTTTTTTTCCAATGAGATCATGTGAAGAGATATTCTGTCAGACCTGAAAATTGGAAACATTTCTTTTATGAATTGATTTTCTCTGGATGATCAACCACAAACCCAGTCAGTGCTCAGTGCTTATTCATTGTTAGGCAACTGACGTGTACCTTAGCTGACTGTATGTCTCCGTCTGAATCCTGCCAACAAACCCCTTAGGCTCTAGAGTACCTGTTCAAGTTTATCGTCCAGTCTCGTATCCTGTACTCGAGAGCCACCTGCGGGATGGAGGAGGAGCAGTTCAGAGCGAGCATCCAAGAGCTCTTCCAGTCGATCCGCTTCGTCCTGAGTCTGGACAGCCGCAGCTCAGAGAACCTGGTGTTCACGCAGGTCAGACAGTTCACACCTCATGACAAACATTTTTGCTGTCGACACACAGCATGTCTTATTTTATTTTTGGTTATAAATATTTTAATATTTTGTCTTTTTTATTCATCCTCTTAGTTTGCATTCATGATTCATTGATTAATACTTTTTGTTTTCTTAACTTGTTTTTCTCATTTCATTCTTGTTACTTATATCACTTTTTCATTCTGTGCATTCTGTTGACTGATACTTCAATCCTTCGCCACCTACTGCTGCCCCATCCTTGGCTTTCTCTTGGACAGTTTAGGGGTGTGATCACCTGCATGCATTTCTGTGGTCATGCCCTGGGGCTGTCGTCTATATCCGTAAGTCACAGCGCCCCCCTGTGTTGGTTCCTCAATGCAGCATAAGCTGTGGGTCCCCCAGCCTGCTCAAAAAGGATGATGTATTCTAAGTAACTGCTATGCAGTCACTGCTTTAGATTTGGATATTTGCTTGGTTATATTATGGTTGTATAAAGAGATAAATTCTTGGTGCAATTACTTTGTTTTGTGTGTCACCCAGAAAAGAGCAATATTTGTTATAAGTGGTATTTTTTAAATACATGTAAATGTAGTTTCTTTTAAACATGTTATTCCGTATGTACACTAAAAATTCCCTCTCTGTGTCCTTTGTTTCTACCCCCAGGCAGCACTCTTGAACAGTTTCCCTGATATTTTTGATGAGCTGCTACAGATGTTCACTGTTCAAGAGGTAGCCGAATATGTCAGGGGCACTCTAGGAAGCATGCCAAGCACAGTGGACATTGGCCAATCTATGGATGTAGTCAAACTGCAGTCCATTGCTCGTACAGTAGAGAGCCGCCTCTTCTTCTTCCCTGGTGAGACAAATGTGAAGGCTTATGCCAAGTGTTTTCTTTTCCTGAAGATACTGAAACAATCATACATGTAAGCCTAATGTGCAAACTTCAGTTTCATCCTCACTCCTTTCTTATCCTCTCTCAATCTTCCCTCAGAGTCTCGTAGTATTCTGCTGCCAGTGGTTCTGCATCATATCCACCTACATCTGCGCCAGCAGAGGGAGCTGCTCATCTGTTCTGGGATCCTAAGCAGCATCTTTTCTATTATTAAGACCAGCTCCATGGTACAGTACTTTGTACCATATACATGCAACACATATATGACTGAACATCCCATGTGGTTTCAGAAAAGTAAAAATTAATTGATAAATACAATATAAAATTCCCATTTCCTTTTAAAATATATTGGGTCGTGGTAATGCAGCTGTAGCTTGTTAGCTTGTAGCTTTGTTGCTGACTCTGCGTCCTTCTACTTGCTCTCTGTGTCTTAGGAGTCTTCTGTTCAGGAGGAAGTGGAGATGATGGTGGAGAGCCTTCTGGATGTGCTGCTACAGACTCTGCTGTCCATCATGAGCAAGTCTCACTCTGTGGAGACATCCAGAGGACAACGCTGTCCCCAGTGCACTGCCGAGATAACGGTAAGCTTCCACTCAATGTGTCTCCTTGACGTGCAAAATAAAAACAGGTGAATATTTTGAGTTGACTGACCTTTTTAAATGTGTCTGCCTATACCTCTCATTTCCTTTTTTTGCAGGGGGAGTATGTTTCCTGTCTGCTCTCTCTGCTCAGACAGATGACAGAGATCCACTTTCACCATCTACTCAACAACTTCCATAGCAAGGAGGAGCTGAAGGTGAGTTGAGCATGATTACAGCATTTCGCTGCATCCTGCTTACTACATACCTTGACTGCATACACTTTCTTAATATATTCCTTGGCAGGAGTTCCTGTTGAAGATCTTCTGCGTGTTCCGCAATCTGATGAAACTGACTATCTTCCCTCGAGACTGGAGTGTCATGAGGCTTCTAACTAGTCAGTGAGTCTGCTTTTTCTTTTCTGTCATGCAGTCTTTGTCCTGGAGTTGGTTAGGGAATACAGCCAACCATTAGATCAGACTCTCTTCAGATAATCCGGCTCTGAAGGTGACGCTTGTGTTGCAAATATCTTCATCTATTTTTGGCTGCTACCTCGTTTTGTAAGCTGACAGTGTAATGTTTGCTTTGCTTTCTGCAGTATCATCGTAGTGACAACACAGTTCCTGTCTCCGGCGCTGCACAAGAACTTCTCAGAGGCAGATTTTGATTTCAAGGTGTGTGTCTGAACAGCGGGGTGCTAGCATTTAGGAAAACCACCACACCATGAAGCCACAAAACATCTGATGCTTTTTCACTCAGTTTCTGAAATTTGTGTTAATGATTGAATGAACAACTAAGCTTTTATTTGCTTTTGTTTTTGTCTGTGGTGTGTGTTAGGTGTGGAACTCCTTTTTCAGCCTCACCGTACTGTACATCAACCAGCCCAGTCTGCAGCTGGAGGCGCTCGGCCCGGCTAAGAGAAAGAAAGTCCTCGATAAGTAAGAAACCACTATATATTCATTGTGTGCATTCTTTTTTAACACAGGTTAATCATCTATCTCACTTTCTATACTTCACTTTCCTCTCTTTTCTTTTTAGGTATGGAGATATGAGAGTGATGATGGCTTATGAGCTCTTCAGAATGTGGCAAAAATTAGGTGCGTCGAGGACACAACGCCACACACAAACACAGTACTGTGGAAAGCATTTTGATTTTTATGAAATTACCAAGAACAGTGACTCTTATCTGTGTGAATCTGTGTAATTCAGGTGACAACAAGCCCCACTTCATCCCAGGAATGATGGGTCCTTTCCTTGGTGTCACCCTGGTGCCGCAGACTGAGGTTCGAAATATTATGATCCCAATTTTTCATGACATGATGGACTGGGAGCAGAGGAAAAATGGCAACTTCAAACAGGTCATTATGGCATTATTATTATTATCTTATGGCCTACAGTGCTGTGCTGGGGAAGATAAAGACGGACAGCTCTTTCAATCATAACATATCCACTGAACGTGTGGCTGAATTTGTGTGTGTGTGTCTGTGTGTGTGTGTGTGTGTGTGTGTAGGTGGAAGCAGAGCTGATGGATAAGCTGGACAGCATGGTGTCGGATGGGAAAGGCGATGATAATCACAGAGAGCTCTTCAGCCTTTTGTAAGCATCAAACCTGAGTTTAGTGACCCTGTGAAGTGATACTCAGAATAATGCTGCTCTCATAGTGTTTCCTTCTAACATACTTCTATGTTGTCTCACCCCAGAACCCAGCTGTTTGGGCCTTATCCAAGGTGAGGTGTTATGCCCTCACTGCTTAGACTGAGACATTTTGATTCATATCTATTTACTCCCTTTGCTCTTCACCTTAGTAACAACATCTCACTGTATTTTCCGTGCAGCCTGCTGGAGAAGATAGAGCAGGAGACCTGGAGAGAGACAGGGATTTCATTCGTCACATCAGTCACAAGACTTGTTGAGCGATTACTGGATTACAGGTATGCTGAGACTGAGCTACACATAATAGTACTAATGGTTTACGTCATAAAATCGCAGACCCATGAGAAAAAATATATTTTTTTTATGTTCAGGGACTGCATGAAAGGAGATGAGATGGAGAACAAGAAAATTGGTGGTTCCGTCAACCTTATGGTGAGGCATTTGTGACATTTTAGTCTCGACTTTAGAAACACATTCACGAATACTTCCACACATGGAATAAGATTTTAACCCTTCATTTTCTTTTTAATTCAACCCCAGAACTTCTACAAATCAGAGGTCAACAAGGAGGACATGTACATCCGTTATATCCACAAGTTGTGTGACCTGCATCTCCAAGCAGAAGACTTCACAGGTAACAACGATACTGGGTCACTTTTTTTTTTGGTGGTGAATGGTTTAGCGCAGAGGTTTTGTTCTGGGTGAAGTGATATTTTTACATTTTTTGGCTGGCACTGAGAAGCAACCGATTTTTGCCTCACCTTTGCCCTGCATGCCCTTTCATTGGATTTTTACCAAAAGAGTTCCCGGGAGAAAAAATATAGTCGATGCAGTAGAGAAACAATTATGGCTGCAGTAAAAAAAAAAGAAAGATATGTAGAGCAAAATCATAGCTCTATTTCTTTTTGTTAAAGTCCTTGCATGCCCATTGGCCTACCCACACAGGCAATTTCACTTATTATAGCTGATTAACTACGTGTAGTATTTCACTTCCCATTCATTTATATCAACAACGGGGAAAACTTAATTACATGTGGTGTTCGGTCTGATTGAACTTTGACATGTAAAATCACACAGCTGCCCGACTTCTCATTCAGGAGATATTCATCGTTTATATACTTGTTTCATAACTGTATGACAAAATAATATAAAGAGAGAAGCAGAAAAGGGTGGATGCTGGTTGCAGGTAGATTTTGCTTGGTGAAATCCAGTTTGACTGCACCTTCAGGAGTGTGTGGGTGTGCACAGACTGCACTTGATTCTCACTCTCCGGTTAATTTTTGTTGCTCCTGTTAGGGCAATACAAATGTAATCTTTATGATTCTTATTAGCACATGGAGCCAGGTGACCTCCGATATTTCACAGCATAGCACCCAACCACCTTCCGCCTGAGTAGAGGTCTAATTAGAGAGAGAAGCTGAAAACATGTGAATGTGTAAGGCCTTCAAAGGTGATAGTTTCAGGGCTGGATTCCCTGTTCACCCAGAGATAAGGACGACAATGGCAAATAAAGTATGATGAAAACAGAGGCTTGCACGGTAAACATCACGCTAGAGTATAGAGACACTCTTGACAGGCTAAATAGACAGAATGGCTATGTGCTGGCAGTTTAGCATAAAGACATCAGTCTTCACTTAGTCTGAACATCAGAAATATGTTTCTTTTGATTCCAGGATTTATATCACATTTATATCTCAGAGAAAAGGCTAAATTAGTAATTTGAGGGGTTCACAGTAAATTGTATTCAGGTCTAGTAATGCCACTCTCAATCATGTAAACAGGAAATCAGGGGAAGCTGCAGTTTATGTAATCTTGTAAATGGCTTAAGTGTTCTTGCTTTACTCACATTATTGGCAGCAGAGGCTTTATTGTGTGCATGTAAACGTAGCCAAATATGACTAATTAAATGCAACCTTATTCATCACTTACGTAAAACAAACAACAGGCAGCTGGCAAGATAATTAAAACACATTTGAGTGTTCTGCAGAGTTGGCTGTGATTGCACATGTTTTAATAGTGTGAATCATTGTCTGCCTTAAAAAAAAAAAAACTTTCTTCAAATCTTCAAAGATGTGAATTCAACTCTGAAAGGGAGCATCATTTGTCTTTGGTTTTATACTGTGGATTCAATGGATTCATGTTGTTGTACCGTTTATTTTAGGGCTGCAACTAATGATTCTCTTCATTATGGATGAATTTGCTGATTATCTTTTTCAATCTAGAAAATGTGAGAAAATAATGAAAAATCACAATAAATCACATTCTAATGCCCAAGGTAACACTAAAAAACACAAATATATTTAATGAATTACTTCATAAGACAAATAAAAGAAACACATTCTCCTAATTGAGCTTCCTCTTTCAATTCACTAATTAATTCATTATTTCAGCTCTAGTTTATTCAATCCATGTGACAATACACCTAAACAAAATCAGTTTTCACAACTCTTTCCTTCAACTCTTTCAATACTGGTGCTGGAGAGTGTGCATTTTGTTTGTTTCTATAGTTTTTACTTCTATAGTTTTTATTCTATAGTTTTTTTTTTCTATAGTTTTTTTATCAAATGTCTAAGATACTATTTCAAAATGATGCAAGTCACTAAAAGTAACTAGTCTATTATTGATTTTAACTTCTATGGTATGTCCAATATGCACATTGAGTTATATGTAACAGTAATGCACCACAGAACATTCATAAAATAAAGACAAATGTCACAAAATAACAAAAATGCAAATTAGAAACTATTTAGAAATGTAGAATTATACACTGTATTTCTCCTCCAACCCTCTCTAAGTGTTTTCAGAATCATAATTTTCATTTAAGGATTGTGCCAAAAAAACTGAGAAAAACTGGGACGGAGAGCAGCTGATATGATTTCAACTGTGCAGGTGCACTTTGCACGTCTGGCTACCAATATACCAAAGCATACTCACCATGCTCTCGGCAACTTGTGCTCTGTGCCACTGACTGCACTTTGTGTCATACGCCATAAGTTCACAAAAACTGCACCCAGAATGATATCAGTTTGTCACTGTGGCCAGACATAAACATCTGTAGCTGTATTAGATAGCAAATCATCATGATGATACACTTTTATTCTGATGATCTTTGACCTGTATCCCCCTCGGCAAACAGAGGCAGCATTCACCCTGCTGCTGTACTGGGAGCTGCTGCAGTGGGAGGACCGGCCCCTGAGGGATTTCCTCCACTATCCCTGTCAGAGCGAGTGGCAACGTAAGGAGAACCTGAGTCGTAAAATCCTCCACTACTTCAACAAGGGCAAGGTAAGTGAATTTTTATTGCTGTATCTCTTACTCCTGTTTTGATTGACTTCAAGCCAGTTAAAAGTGAATAATTTCTGACCCCCACCAGCCTTTGGCTGTGATGCAACTGAAGTTCACACAGTAAAATGTGACAATAAAGAGACAAGGCTAAGTTAACTTTATAGCTGTGGAACAGTATTAATAGGTTTGTGCTGGACAAGCCACATCAGAAACTAAATCAACTTAGATAAGTGAAAGTTAAGTTTTATAACTTTTTTCAAGTGGATGTTATTCTCATCTGCAATGCAGCTGTTCCCAAACATAATTAAAAGTTGCCCTCATTAACCCTCATTAGGATCTTGTAGTCTTTCTTATAATCTTTCTCAGTGTTTTTTACCAGCCCCTAGTGATTCTTATGGCTCTGTTATTTTTATTTTTATAGATTACTCTTGCTTGCACCTTTTGAACTAGATTTATACAATGGTGGAGAAGTACTGAGATCCTTTATATCAGTAAAAGTAGCAATACTACAGTGTATCATGTTTCAATGACCAGGACTGACACACACAAACCGTGCTCGTAGCCCCGCCCCTTTAAATCTGATTCTCAGTGAGCTCAGAGAAACTTTCAACTTTCAGCAGATGAATGTGAAAACATCCTTCTAGTGTCAAACTATGCACATACAGCATTCTGTACAGTGAGGCTCAAACATCCAACTGTAGGAACAAAAAGAAAAACATATATTTGAGTGGAGAGAGCACTTGGGTAATTGTACTTAGTTACTTTCCACCACATGTTTTATAGCTGAAGCAACATCTTCCCTACAATGTTAAGAACTTTTGTGACTGAGTTTTTTGTAATGAAGCAAACAGTGAATATCATATAATATAAATACAAACATGGAGCCTTTTCCCACATCACAGTGCTGCTCAGTGAGGGTCAGATGTATGCTCAAATGTGATTTGCTTCTCTAAATCAGTCCTCGCTGGCTGGTATTCATCCACAAAATTAGATCAGTTGGCTGGTCTCTGTGCTTTGGAGAGGACAATGCCCTGTGGACTTTGGGAGCAGCTGAGAAGGAAATAAAAGTAGCCTCCTTCATTAACTCTGTGTCATCTCTAGTTTTTATTGCTGCTCTTGTACAAAAAATAAGTAGCCGTTGTGTACCTGTGGAATCCTCCTCGCTGTTACAAATGTGAAAATCCATCCAGGACAAAAGCCATTAAATATGTGCTCCCCACAGTTTTTACCAATTTAGGATTTAGACTTAGAATTTAGAATCACCTGTGCAATTATTATACATATCTCAGTTTCTTTCTTTTCTTCTTCTTCTTCTTCTTCTTGTTCTCTCTTGTTTTTTAAAATAAAAGTTTAAATAAAGTTACCTTAAATACCTTATACGGTATGTGACATGTAATGTCATCACCTTGTCATTGTTGTTTGTTTGTGTGTTGACTTAAATAAAGCTTTGTGAAAAAAATCAATATCAAGTTTAACATATAACAATAATAAATATTGATCCCAATGACAGTTTTAATAATAATAATAATAATAACTTTATTTATGGAATGCCTTTTAAACCTTTACATTATAAAGTGCTTTACAAACGAAAAACAAAACAAATCAGCACCACAACTGAATAAAATAAATGCCTATACCTCTGAATTTCATGTTAAACATAAAATCATACATTAACTCTAATAATCATCTCCATAAAACTGTAAGTATTCAGTAAATGAAACCTGCAAGTTGCTTTTTATCGTGATCTGTCTTTTTGAACATTACTGTAGAATTTACAGTAAGCAGAGATGCATGTTGATGTACATACAAATTCCTGAAAAGAAAAAAGAAAAGAAAGATCAGATTGGCCTCTTTGCAGTGATCACACACATTTTGAAGTTATATAGAATTCCAAATATGATATTCCTGCTTTTAGCTCGAACCTTTGGAATATAAATAGAGCTCACCAGGACTCGTATAGACTCTTATGAAGTTTTTTTTTTACCCCTCTTTTCAAATAATGATTCCTCTTTAGGCTCTGGTATTTACTTCTTAATTTTGGGATGCTGCAGTCATGCAGTTGTCTCGGGGATTCTTCCTGTAGTAAATTTGTGTTTATGTAATTCCTTTATATTGTTTGTATACTTTCTCCATTTGGAATTACAATTTCATGCTTCTCCTCCAAAGTTTCCCAATCTCACATGGGCACTGTAATGATGATTTCTTTTTATCATAAAGGATAAATTAAGCTTTAATGAGTTCTTCCATTCACTCTGTATCTCATTTATATATGACTTTGCAGTGCTGGGAATATGGAATCTCTCTCTGCCGGGAGCTGGCTTTCCAGTACGAGACATTGTATGATTATCAGAGCCTCAGCTGGATACGGGTGAGTAAAGTCTTGCGTGTGTCCTGTTTCGGCTGTTATTATCAAACAAGCATCCTCTGTGATGCTGGAGGGTGAGATTTTCATCTCCCTTCGTCATTGTCATCCTCTTATGCGGTGTGAAGTGCGTATGGCGTCAAACACAATGTCCTAATTACCTGAGCTCACCCACACTCATCAGAAAATGCAGAGGATTCAGTAATGTGTGTGATTAAATCATTATTCATCATGACTCTTTTGCATGTTTATCATTCTGTGACAGAAAATGGAGGCAGCGTACTATGACAACATCATTGAACAGCAGAGGATTGAACCAGAGTTCTTCCGAATGGGCTTCTATGGCAGGAAGTTTCCTTTCTTCCTCAGGGTAAGACTTACTAAATCTAGTTTCATCTTGTCTGTCCTGACACAGTTATAATTCTGCTGATGCTTCATGCTTCAGCAGGCAACAATGTCAGCTGCAGTAGCTTGTGCAAGATAGAAAGCCGTTGTTAAAAATGAGACTAAATAAATGAGTCACTGACATGTTTTGTACAGTATAGTAAGTTGAGGGCCTCTGGTTGTATGTGGTATATTGGTATGTGTGGGCAGAAAGAAGCAGTGGAATGTGTGAAAAAAAATCACAAACCCAAATGTAAAATGTGAATATGCCAAATATATTTCATCTTTATTTTTTAAGCTTAATGTTTAGCTCTATTACCTGCAGCTGTTTTGGTTCTCCATCACTGCTCCCATAGCGTTGTTTTCAGCTGCAGCAGGCAGCTGTTTTCAGCAAAAAAGCACTAAAGAGCCAGTATACACAACTAACCCTGCACTAAACAGCAGAAAGACAAAGTTAGCAAGTAGCTGGCAAACATATTGGAGCTTTAAGTAGCTAAATAGGCAGATATTTCCCTTGCGTTGGTAGAGACCATAATCAGAGCTAAAAGAGAGTGAATCAACTTAAAATGTGAGGATATATTGATATCGTGTTCACAGCTTGTTTCTGCTGCCCCTGTTTGGCCATAAAAAATCTGTAATTGCAGGTTTAAGGCAGCAGGAGATGTTATATTATTTAGCAGGAATCCAATCACATGCCTTTCTTTCAATTTTATCCACTAGTATTAAAAAACTAAAGTAGTACAACTAATACTAAAACAGCTAGTACTACTCGTACTGAAACAATAAGAAAAATCCAGAGCATTAGTTTACTAGAGGCCTCAGAGTCATGTGCATCAGTTTCTCATCAACATGTCACTGTCAGTCATGAACAAATCCAGCTGTCCCCTTTCTGCAGAACAAGGAGTTTGTCTGTCGTGGTTATGACTATGAACGGCTCGAGGACTTCCAGCAAAGGATGTTGGGGGAATTTCCACAAGCGATCGCCATGCAGCATCCCAACCAACCTGACGATACCATCCTGCAGAGTGACGCTCAGTGTATCCTACTTTGTTTATATGGCTAAAACTAACAGTTATTTCCAAATGCCAAATGTTGACATTTTGATGGTAAATGACAAGTACATTTTTTTTAGGTCGATTAACAAAAAATTGTTCAGTAAGCATCACAGCTTGCACTGCTTATGTATGTATGTGTTAGAGATTTTCACAGATCAAATAGAAACACTGTTGAGGCTGATTACCAGGATCAGATGGTGAGAGCAAACGCTCTCTGCAAGCATTTCCTTTGAATATCCCTTCTGCTCTTCCTCTGTGAATATGCATGTCTGTCTGTCAGTCACTTCCTTGACACTAGGCTTCTAGACTTGCAGATCTATGCAGTGACTCCAGTGTCAGACATCTCTGATGTGCCTCAGCTGGAGCGTGTGCCTGAGAGGATCAAGAGCTTCTACCGCATAAACAATGTCAGCCGCTTCCACTATGACAGGCCTTTCCACAAAGGACCCAAGGACCGCGAGAATGAGTTCCGGGTAGGGGGATCCAGCAGTGCCGCTCTCAGTCCATTTCTCCCTGAAATGCTGAATTCAGATGTAACATTGGTTAAAAACATGAAATAGATCAAACTGAAAATTTCAGTTCAGTTAATTTAGTGATTTTTTTTCCTCTGTAAGTTGCCTTATGTTTGATGAAAACATACAATTGTGATTGTGATATCAGGTATTCACCCAAAAATGAAACTTTTGTAAAAACAGCCTTTGTAATTGTGACTAACACAGTATCCCCTGCCTGGACTGTAGGTGTATTAGTCATAAACACTGCAAAATGATGCAATGTGGCAAAAGTTTCCAGGAGTTTTTCTAAATTATATTTAAGGCTACAGCTAATAAGTAATTTTTTTTCATTATTGATTAATCTGTCGATCATTTTTGTCAGAACTGACTGCACTGCAACATTTTCTTTTTGTAATTACTTTGCTTACGTATATAGTAAAAGTACAGGTAACAGTGCTAGAAAACCTAGAACCCGCAGGGCTTTAGAGACTTGGACCAGACATGATGCACTACTGTAGTTTATTTTGACACAGTTACCTACATTTGGAATCAAACCACAGCAGGACTTTTCACTTTTACTCTCTACTCAACTGACCTACATGCTACACTAAGAAACACTGTGTATATTCACTATCCCCAGCTATGTATCTATTACAAACAGTCAGTTCTCTACCAGACCTTTATAATGTAACCAGATGGTGTTGATAGCACACTGCATAACCTCTGTTCTCTGTCTCCATCTTTAACAGAGTCTGTGGATTGAGAGAACGACCCTGATCCTCTCCCGTCCCCTCCCGGGGATCTCCCGCTGGGCGGAGGTGGAAAGGAGAGAAGTGGTGAGGAGCTCAAACAATCGTTCCTTATCATCTTATACTTCACGTACTCCTTTACTTGATGGATGCTAGACAGTTTTCTCAAGCTCTCTTACAAGAGATGGGGAGTCACCCCAGAAGCCATGCTTCTGAAGGAGTATGAAATGTGTTTATATAGACATACTTCCTCCCTTTTTATCGTGGATTCGAATGAATGTGTATATTTATTTCCAGGTGGAGGTGAGCCCTCTGGAGAATGCCATTTATGTGGTGGAGAATAAGACCCAGGAGCTGCGGACTCTGATCAGTCAGTATCAACACAGACAGCATCATGGCAACATCAACCCACTAAGCATGTGCCTAAATGGGGTCATAGATGCTGCAGTGAACGGAGGCATCGCAAGATATCAGGAGGTAGAGAGGAAGGAAATAATGTGTGGATTTATTGAATTTGATGTTGTGGGAGATACTCATTTTTTGACTCTCCGACAACAGGCCTTCTTTGATAAAGACTACATCAGCAGTCACCCCGAGGATACAGAGAGGATCACACATCTGAAGGATTTGATGCAGGAGCAGGTCAGACACAGCTCTGAATTGTATTGTATGTGGAACTGCTGGTTAAACAGAGTCACATGATAATGGTGCATCTTCTTCAGTGCTTTTGCCTCTCATTCCCTCTAACAGGTGCACATTCTTGGGGTGGGGCTGGCTGTTCACGAGAAGCTGGTGCATCCAGAGATGCGTCCCCTGCACAAAAAGCTTGTAGACCAGTTCCACATGATGAGGACTGGTTTACATCATGTGAGTAGCACCACATGTGGCTCAGTTTTTCATGCTGAAAAAAAGTGTTGTGTGTGTGGCTATGTGCTTCTGTGCAACTGTGAGCAGTGTAAATATTCAGAGCAGTATATTGTTGGGTCCCAGCAGGGTGTGCCCGGTGTGGATCGATTTGGCCCTGCAGGATGCCAAGGGGTCAACTCTCCCAGAGGCATCCTCTCCTCCCACAGTCACATGAGCCCTGAGAGTGTGCGCCTCATTCACAGACACAGGTCAGTCAGTCACACACAGACCATCCAAACTGTACTGCATTTATAATCTCAACCCAAACTGACGATGAAAGTGTGGTCCGAGTTTAAAACTTAAAAGTCTTTTAATTCCATCCATAAACTGATCCTGTTCAGGGTCACCTTTGGCTGAAGCCTATCCCAGCATGCACTGGAAAAGTGGTTGCCAATCTATCACAGTAGTAAGACATATAAACGCCTTCAATCTAGAATTTCTTTAGGCCAAATGTATAGAATATGCAGGTCTCAATTAGAGTTATAGCCCCAACTGGTCATTCAGGCTCACAAGATGGATGTATTGTACATTAAAACATTTCCTAGAGAAGTTTTAATACTTTAACCAGTATATATATTAAAATTTAAAGCTCTCATAGGTTAATGATTTAACCTAAGCTACGTAACCACTGATAAACTCTTAACCTTGACCCAAGTGTAACCACTATAATGACACAGGATTAGTATACAGTAAATTACCTCTCTTTCCCAAAATGTTTGAATACGTTTACCTGAAATATAGCTGCATAGGTTCTGCAGGTAAACACACAAACAGACACACACTCACATGAACACACAGATAAATGTTTTTTACAGTCTCCAACATTGTTTCTTTCCTGCAGCCCTCTGAACCTTCAGGGTTCAATCCGTCACTCTTCCTCCTCCCTGTCCTCTCACACATCGAGCGAGGCAGGAAACCTCGTCATAATGACCGACGGCCTGATGGGGGAGCACCCCGAGGAGGCATTACACATGCAGGTAAGGCTGAAATTTAAAACACAAGCTGGCATGAATGTAGTGGAAGTTGTAAGAGTTTGTATTGTATATTATAAAATTCAAATCAGATAAATCTGGTCTTTTCAGGGTCTGACATATAATACCTACATGATTACTTATATGATTATAAACATTTGAATGCTTCTGTCTCAGTACACTTAAACTACATTAGTTTCCTGTCTTCTAGATAAAATATAAAAACTGGATATAAACCAAATACAGCAAAGATGTTTTCTATTACAGAACAATGTTTTTTGTTATGTTTAGAATATATTTTGTTTTGCAGCCGAGCCCCTCTTCCTCCAGCCTGAGCTCAATCCGCTCTAACTCTTCCCAGATAATTAACTCTGCTCCCTCGAGTGCCAGAGGTAAGGAACACAGCTACAGAAATCATATTAGATGTTTTTATCATTTGTATCTCAGATCAGATACATGAGAATCTGAAAATATCTTTCATAGCTATCTCATGAATTATATATAGAAGGTAGCAAGACATAAAATACATACATATTTAGGCAGACATCTCTGTTACATATAATGAGAAAGGTTTCCATGTCTTTTGTCGGTCAAGGCTCTCCATCTTTGCCTGATAAGGCCAAACACAACCGGGAAGTGATGATACTGCTGCCATCTCATCGTGAGAGGGCCAACAACTCCATGTACTACAACATGGCAGAGAATGGACAGGTAGGGAAGCACCATATTGTGTTTATAATAATTAAATGTTAATGAGATTTTTAGAATGGTTTTGCTCAACGTGCCATGACATTTTCACGTACAGAAAAATCATCAACAGAAAATCCAGGGACCAAGACATAATAGGGACCAAGACATAATACCACTCGTTTAAAAACTCTGTTGCTTTTTCCAGAACAACCACATGCAGCGTGCCTTACTTCAGCAAGTTAGCCCCTGTAAGCCGTGTGCTGATCCTCACATGAACCTACCAGAGAAAGGTAAAGGTTGAAATGTGCAGTATTATTTACATGAGATGTATCACAATGTGTGTTGACATGTTAATGTATTCCCCCTCCAGTGTTTCCTAACGCTCCCAGCAGCTGGAGTCTGGATGGAGAGAACAGGGAGCAAGTGTCCTACATGCCAGCCTCTACTGGAGGGGTAATCATGCCCCCTGTTCCACCAAGGTCCTTCCCACCAGGTACTTTCTCCTTTTACATGACAACAGATTTACATTTCAAATTTACGTCAGTGATGTTATCCAGTTAAAATCTCGAGCTTGTGAGATGTAGTTTGGCTTTTCGAGGCTATTTAAAACCTTTACTTAAAGGTCCAGTGTGTAAGATAGTGGCATCCAGTGTGATTGGTCAGCTGTGTGGAGGTTAGAAGGTAAGCAGGGTTTGAACTCTCTCTAGCTCTCTCTTAAATAAATATTTGACTTGATGGCAAGAAGAAAAGTGATGATCATCCACAGGGTATGATGTATATCTCAATTTAAAGGTCCAGTGTGTATTTAGTGGCATCTAGCAGTGCAGTTGCAGATTGCAACTTCCTCATTCCACCCTCCCTTTCCAACCACAAATGAGAAACTATGGTGGATGAAACATGCAAAAAAACATGAACGCCCCTATCTTGAGTCAGTTTTTGTCAAAAGTAGAAACCCACAGCGTCTGTGGATAAAATGGCTCAGTCTAAGGTAACTAAAACATAACAATCACTATATTTAGATAATTATACAATAATGAAAACATACCTATATATATAATATTCAATTTTTGACAACAGATCCTCCTAAATGTTACACACTGGACTTTTAAGAACTTATGAGCAATGTATAACTGAATTATCTCCTCATATGAACTTCACTCTGCAGGACACTTTCTTATGCACTGTGATGCGTTTCACCACCAGAACAGCGACCCTCCCCCTGCCCTGCCTGTTCGTTCACTTCGAAAGGTACAGCCATCAGAAAAATATCATATGTATAGTCATAACAGCAGAATTTGGACTTTTTGGAAACGGCTATGTAGCTAATTTTTGATTTCGTAGCGAAATGTCAGAATGTCATCTGACACATGACAAGTGGTCCCAACTAGACTGTGTTTTTGTAAGAGGTCATAAGCCAAAAAGGTTGGAACCACTCTTTAACCTTTAGCAATGTGTTGATTTTATAAGATCATCAAGTAATTGTTACATAAAACATTAATATGGGAAGTATCTAGTTACTATAGCTGTCAGATACATGTAGCGTAGAGTAAAAAAGTAAACTATTTCCTTCTAGTGGAGTAGAAGTACAAAAAGTGCAAGTACATTAAAATCTCAATTCTTTGACTCCGCTAAATATTGCTGCAGTCCATTGTTGAAGCCACTTTTCCTTCTCCTCATCTTTTTGCTTTTTTCCTTTTAATTCTTCTCTTCTCCTTGTTTGTCCTTAAATTTACATGAAACCTTGTGTAGATATGATGCTGAAATTGTAATCATAGCTTTGGAAACACATTTAGAATTTTATAAAATGAGATTTTCCGTCTTTTGTCATGGTAACACTGCCTTCACAGAAGCTCCAAGTTGTCAGCTCCCACACATTGTTTTCACTTAAAGTCACTTTATTAAATATATAATGTTGCAGTGCCTGATGATTGAGTGTAGACACAGTATTTCTTTCACTCCAGCAGTCAAGTCATAATTACAAAGCCTCAGTGTTTGAAACACAATGTCAGAGTGAAGGAGTTGTTGACTCCTTATCTTCTCTAATTTGTAACTTGTCTTTCCAATATTTCTGACAGCATGTGAAGGCAGCACGAGTAGTATTGAAATTCAGGTTGTTGTGACAGCAGTGGACACTTTCTTCTTTACTGTAGATCGAGACACCCATAACATCCACACTATCTCTGACTCACTCTCTCTCTCGCCAGTCTCCTCTCCACCCGATCCCTGGCTCCCCCACCAGTCCTCAGTCAGCTTTGGGTGGCAGTAATTCCACTCTGTCAGGCAGCGCCAGCAGTGGGGTTTCCTCTCTGAGTGAGAGTAACTTCGGGGGCCAGTATCCAGACCCTGGCCCCATCAGGAACGATGCCTTGGAGCCCCTTCCCAGTCACCTGTGGTCTCCCCCTGACGAGTACCTGGCCTCTCCCTACCTGCACATCCACTACGGCGGACCAGAGATCGACTCCGTGGACCAGGTCCGCCCATTCCACTACCGCAGCCCTGCCTCGCACCCGCACACCCACCCGCATCCTCACGCCCATGCCCACCCCGGGCTGGACAGCCACTCCCACGGGCCGCCGCCTCACCACCACGCTCCCACTCACGGCCCTCACCACATCCCTTACCGCAGGCCTCAGCCTCCAGCCGTGCCACCCAAACCCTACCTGAGAGAGGGCTGCATCCCCGAGGAGGAGCTGCCACCTCAGCCCATCCCGCTGCCCCGCAGGATCTTCCACTCCCCTCACGGCCACAGGGAGGACCAGGGGAAACACGCCTGGGAGCAGTGCATCAGCGAGGAGCACGAGGAGACACAGTGATGACGAGGCTCCAGCTACATTTCAGTTAGAGATCACTTCTCCTTGTCTTCTTCCCTTCATTTGCACTGAGTTAAAGGAGCAGTAATAGAAAGAGTCTTATGTGAAGCAGTTGGAGTTGTTCAGTTGACCTTTAATTTCAGTGCACTTAAAGGAAAGAATAGAAGGACTGAACCTCGATGAATCTACAGAAACTACAGGCACAACTGCCGTCACTGCTCCACGTGGCCTCTTAGATATAATTAAAAGAAATGTATCTGTTGAACAGGAAGACGGATCAACTTTGTTCAGAAATTGATATTGATTGTACACACTTGTACAACTTGTCTGTGAGCATGTTTTTTCATTTGAGAATAATACAACAACAGTTTTGTGAAACATGACAACCGTGATCATAACCAACATGATCCCAGGTGCAGTATAAGCTCTGAACTCACCTAATTTTGCTTTTCATGTCATTTTCACAACACGAGGCAACAACAGAAAGGTTATTATTCACAGTGAAGTGACTTCTCTGCTTTAAATGCTTCATATATATGAATTCTTATTTTGATAAATAAATGCATAATACAAATACATTATAGTGTTTTCAAAGGCTTATGTCCATTATGTTTTTCAAAACACTGTTAAGTGCTCCTTAATAGTGAATCATATCAAATGGCGCACTCTAATCCGTGTTGCTGCCGGGCTGTCATTAATGGCAGGTCTCTAAGGTTGGACTCGCAGCTCTCCTCTTGGACTGGCATCTCAAGGGACATAAACTTCAGTCACTGACGATTTCCCGTCCGTACCCTGCGTATGGAAAACCTATGTGAATGTATTCAGATGAGATGTTCTATTTGTATTGCCCAAGCTGCAATGCTGGTTTTTGTTTAAGTGCTTTAAGTTCAGTCTATGTTGAAGAAGTCTATTTGTCTCTTTTGTGTGACAAAGATATCTTGAGAAGAAGACTGAGGGGAAACTGAGGACAATGACAGACAGGTCCCACACCTGTCATGTTTCATGTTCATGGTGAATGAAGAAGGGATGGAACGAGAACTCTCCACACCTCAACCACCTGCTGGACATTGAAAACATCATTCTCTCTCTCTTTCTCCCTCCATCTTTTTCCTTCTCTGTATGGTTGTCAGACCATATTAAGCAGTGAGGGCTGAACCCTGGACAGCTGCAGTGGCATTGCGTTGCGTCTAATGATACTGTCTAGGCCCCTGTCTGCTGAGTGGCTAGTCGAGGAGCCCACTCAGACAGCGTTGGAATCGCCTACCTGCCTTAAGTGCACTCAAATGCAGTTTGACCTCTCATCCGGACTGTGAGAAGCTCATTTAGCGACAGCCGCTCTCCTTTTCATTCTGTTCACTATACGCTCCCTGAAGGAAAAAAAAAGATATCTACTTAGTGATGTTTTTGTATGGTTTCGTCCCGCTTTGGTTTCAGGTTGTTGTTTGGTTTGTAGCGCTAATATTTCTTATTCTGCCTGCGGCTCTTTCTCAATCACCTTCTGTTGTGTGAAAACTGATGATGTGTTTTAGAAGAACGCTGAAGCCTGGACTGAGAGAGAGGTTTACTTTTTGTGGAGCAGAAGAACAGCGCTGTTTATTGCAATGTAGTGGGTTGGAAGGATATAGCTAATATTTTAACAATTACTTGTTTTCCTGGTTGTTTTTTTGCAGGTGGATGCTTTGTGTTACTGTACATCAAGTTGTCAGCTGACTAGACAACATCTATTTTTGTATGTAAGATCATCAGTTGTGTGAACATATTTCAGAAATCGTACCGAAACAGGAGGCCCAGGTACCGCATAAGCTGCTGTACTTTGTATGGAGATGAACCTGAAGATAGATATATACAGTATGTGAGTATCTCTTGTGAGCCTGATAGCATTGAGGATAACTGGTGACTGAAGTGATGCTCAAAATATAGGTACAAGGTATAGAATTTTTCAATGTAAATTCTGTTATTGTACATACAGCAGTATTGTGAAATATTTTTGAGAATTATTGCAGACGCCCCAAAAAGGTTTATTGTTGTTTTGTGTATATACATGTACTCCAGAGATCAATGTAATTGATAAATATCTATAATCAGTGTTTGAAAAAGGACAAATCCATTAGACTGTGGCTGTCTCCACCGTTCTTGAATTTGAGTCTTCTCATATAAATACTTTATACACTTTTCAATGTGCTTTCCTGTACATATGGTGTTAGCATGATCGAACAGTGTTTGGTTGTAAAAGTGGTTTTCCTACTCCCATAACTGCTGTGGTATGGAATTCATTAACGATGCCAAACATTAAAGACAATCTTTTATCAGCTCTAACTCTTCCTCCTTACCTTTGCTGTGCTGTGATTGGTGGAGTAGTATGTCAAGTTGACACTAGAGGGCGGTGTTTGTTATGAAAACACACAAATCAGACACCAAGGTGGTGAGAATGAGGCCAGTTTTTGTTGCGCTTGCACTGATTTGTGTGTCGCTTTAGTAGAGGAATAAGTATGGAGATCTTTTACTTTAAAGCGGCTATAGTCGATATAAAGATTACTATGAATCAAATGACAATGTGAAAACAATGTGAAAGAGGTCACTAGTGATGAACCTATACATTTATCAGCAGCTCTCCTTGGCTTTGTTGAGCTTTATAGTGATTTCCTGCTCACCGTTTTTGCTGTCTGGCCACAACTTTATTGTTGACTGTCATTTTCAGGGAATAAGCTCTAAAAGTCCACTGTATACTATCTGCTCAGCACTGACAGACACAATTAGCAACTAGCTGGTAAACACAGAGGCACATTCAGCAACTGAAGAGACATATTTCTCTCAGGAGAATAGGCTAAAAAACAGAGCTAAAAGAGAGTGAATATTGAACTCCAAATGAATAATAATGTTGCTCCTTAACTGCTGGACATGCAAATATTGATCGCCATAGCAACTTAAAAGGTGATGAGTGAACATACACAACTAAAAGTAGTAAAAAGGTTCTGCATTCAAAAAGTTAAAATACAGAAGTACTGGCAGCAAAATGCATTTAATCAAAAGTATAACTGTTTGTTAGGCATTGTAATTATATGTAAAAGTAACTATAGCAGTAAAATCAATACTCAAGTTAAGCACAAGTACCTCTAAACTGTTCTTAAATACAGTACTTGAGTAAATGTATCTACACCACTGATCTGCTTGAAGTGTGTGTGTGTGTGTGTGTGTGTGTGTGTGTGTGTGTGTGTGTGTGTGTGTGTGTGTGTGTGTGTGTGTGTGTGTGTGTGTGTGTGTGTGTGTGTGTGTGCGTGTGTTAACAGCATGTCACACAACCCCTGGGTCCACCACAGAAGGAAAAAAAAGACAAACTGACAGCTGAGGTCCCTGCTCTCACCAGCTCAAGCTTCACACTGTCACTAGCATCTTACTTTGATATTCAAATGAAACATATCTTTTTGTTTGATGTATGTTACTGCAGCTGCTGTTAAAGTGATATTTTATTTGTTCACATGAAAGAAGAAAAACATGGCCTGTGTATAAATAAATGCAAGGTTATATTTCTGTGAATGTCATGAACATGGATCTGCTTCAGTCTCAGTAATGAGCAATGATGTGTGGCCTACAGGTGGCACAAGTTAACCATTAAGATTTTCTGTCGGATAGTTAGAAATAATCATCCAATCCGTTTATAAATACAATTTAGGACGCATTAAAAAAACATCAAAGTAGAATACTTCACCTATAAATCTGTTTCTTTTTCTTTTCTAAAAATAAATTGTTGAATTCAATAGATGCAAAGGATAGATAGATAGATAGATAGATAGATAGATAGATAGATAGATAGATAGATAGATAGATAGATAGATAGATAGTCTGTGTCTTACTTGCCGCTCATTAGACGTCAGCTGAATAACACTGAAGTTGTAGGCGTGTCTGTTTGCCTCTGAAAGCGAATGTCTTTGGTAACAACGAGGACTGTGCACTCTCAATGTCTTGCATATCCATGATGCAGTCACAGAAAAAAAAGACAAGAGTTAGGATGAAAGGATCCTAGCTGTCTCTCCAGAGGATGATGATGCTGTGGTGCATGCTGATGCACATACTGAATTTCATTTTTTTTTTTTTTTTTTTTACAGCATCACTGTGGCTCTTCTCTTTCTCTCTGTGTGTCCTTTTCTATCCTCCTCACAACTCGTCTGTGTTAAAGCCTCACTGTATTTTGTCTAAAGGGACTTACAGTGAGTGAATTCAGTATGTGATTCTGTGTCTGTTTGTTTGTTTGTGCACACTTGCATGTATGTCAGTGCATTGCTTGGCATGCAGGCAGAACTCTTGTCTCCTCTGGGGTTTGCTCTGTCTCATTCTACTGTTATTGTTTGGGGCACAAGACCACAATGATGTGAAAGCATCTCTCATTGGCAACTGGAATGACAAGCTGCCATCCAGCCTGTGTTTGAAAAAACAAACAAAAATAACCTGGATCTGGCAGTGCATCTCTCTGTGTACACCATTTCCCCCCTGCCATATTACTTTGACATTGATTTGGTTCAAATGCGTGTCTGCTGTTTGAGTGCCTGGGAAGCAAATGAACATACTGGCAGTGTTTTGTGCGCCAGCGTGCTTCAAATAAAAGTTTAAAAAAGAGAGATAAAAAACTGGGAGACAAATACATCAGGAAACAAAGACTTTTAATAAATGAAACAATACTAATAAATAAAGATTAAAGAAGTTGCACATTCAAAATAAAATCCAACAAAATGAACATAACACTGAACAGTAAAGTACAGTACCATAGCACAGATTATTAAAAAACAAACTAAATCCCCACCCCACCCACCCTCAGACATTTACAAATTTTCTTAAAAACTTCAAGAGGCAAACATAGACATTGTATAAAAGCATCATACAGTAGAGCATTTCTCATCTGAGTATAATTTACAAATTTATTGAAGGATAAATACTTATAGCTGATCTCTAACTTGAGATACACATGTAAAACTGATATTTAAACATGTGTTTCTCAGGTGAGGTTCCAGCCCTTCTTTTAGTGATCAATAACAGTGATGAGGTGACGATGAAAGCAGTCCATCAATTCATGGCAAACTCACAAATTATCTATAACCGTAAATAACTTTTAATAGCTTTATCCACATCTCCATTGGTCTCTTCTCTGTTGGTGCATCATAGAATAAAAAGTCAAGAGCATCTCTGCCAGCGGATATGGCTACATCAGGCGTTTTGTGGAAGAACACTGCAGCTGTCCTTCATCTGACTCTCCAGACACGGTGCTCAGGATCTACATCAGTAAGGAGCAAACTTCTGTCTCTCTGGCTTTTTGATGCAGTTGGCTGAGGAGATTTTGGCGGTGTAGGCAGCCAGGGAGCTGTGGGAGGGTGCTGCAGTGACGGCCACGGTGGGGGCAGGGCTGGATAGAGTCAGAAAGGGGACGGACTTCACCCCAAGCAGGCTGGAGAGGGGCATGGCACCGTACGGGGTGCCCAGCATATGAGCCGGAGTCAGGGCGCCCATGGCGGCCAGGGTGGGTGCGGGGGAAGCAGCTGGGGAGGCTGGCTGGGTGAAGGCCATGTTGAGGTCGACTGGAGCTGCCATGGTGGCTGCCTGGGCCGTGGATTTGGCTGTCTCTAAACTATGAGGGCAGAGATAGGAGGAGGGAGGATAGGGAGAGGAGGACAGAGAAGGAAGATTAGAGGATTATACTGTTGCTGCAACACTGGGCAATGTAACTGGGTTTCTTGAAAATCATTAAAGGGGAACTTCACCGATTTTACACATCAGTCTGTTTACAGATAGGGCTGCACGATATGGTAAAAAAATAAATCATATTGTAATTATTTTAACAGATATTATGATTGCAATGTGATTCACAATTAGTGGGAATGGTAATTTTTGCATCATCATTTTCATTTCCACTGAAAAAAAATATTAAAATCATTTATTATATCAATATGATATAACATTTGCTGGGGGTCTGTACCAAACAAATGTGATTTGTAGGTCAGGGCATCAAAAACCTGGGGGTGTGGAGTTAGAAAGACTTCTGTAACCCACGCCTCATTTCTAGCATAACAAAAAGACAACAGACAATATATCTGGCTTTGCTGTTTAAAAAAAAAAAAAAAAAAATTGTCTCTATGCATCTGTGATATCTGACTACTCTATACACAACACTACAAACCAAACCTCAAATAAGTAAATTTTGCTAATTAAAAAGTTAAAAATCTCAAAAAGAAAAGCAATATATATATATATATATATATATATATATATATATATATAAAGAACATACAGTGGTTCCTGTATAGTCCGTACAACATATAAAACATCCTTATTTGGTGTAATAACAATGATTCATGGACATCCTTCCTTATTTTGTCACTTTTTTGCAACCCCCGTTTGAGGCAAATAGGAGATTCAATACTTTTCTATGTATTAGATTTTAATAAATACATTTTTATTTGTACACATAGAGCAGTGTAGTCTGTTGAACACCAAACACAGATGAAGTAAAGCCAATCACAACAAAACCCAGAGGGTGAAAGTGCGATTGTTCTTTTGTTTCTCCTTTTTGGAAACAAGTATAGTAGTAATATTGGAGAGTGGTTGCATAAATCACTGCCACACTGTGTTTATTAAGAGACGGGTCTCTCCTACTACAGGCTACAAACAAGAATTATAGTTTGCTGTATTGTTCATATTAACCACAGACATTGCTTCTTTCGAATTTCTAATAGCAAAGACTGACAAATAGAAGTTTGGTCTGACATTTTAGTTATAGGGAATACATATTCAAAGTCTTTGTTGGGGAAAATGTCTCATTTCTTTTGTATTTATATTGTATTTTATTTAAGCTTTTTCTTTTTATTCTTTTATTAATACAATTATTTTGTATCATCTTATTTGTTTTAACTACTTATATGTGGCCCGATTTGTTCTGTTTCTCAGTCTTCAATAATTTACTATAACATTTTGTCTTTTGTTATGATCTCAGCAAAAGTTCATTAAAAAAAGAAGCCAGAGCTGTACTGCAAATACTGAATACCAACAAGACATTGCTGCTATGACGTACAGTACAACCAGGCTTTTACTCATTCCCTCGAGGCCAATTACCCACAGCACAAGGACATACCTCATTATCACTTATCACTCTATAGCATAACCTTTGACCCTTTTAAACCAATGCATTTATCTCAGGCCTGCTCTTGCTGTGATTCATTAGATAGTTATACACTGGGTCTTACCAAGAGGTAATGAGGTACTGGGCCAAGTTGATGCTGACCGGTGTTCCTGTGATAGTAACATGGCGGTCACTTGTCCCGTCCAGCTGGCTGCCGATCTTGATCTGAGCTCCTGACACCTGCCTGATCTCGTTGATCTTAGTGCCCTGACGGCCGATGATCGAGCCGATCAGCTGCGGAAAAACAGTGGCGAGACAGAAAGGTCACTCTTGATGGAAAAATTAATCATTGTACACTGAAGATAACAGTGTACATGCTTTAGTAAAGAGTTAAATAAATAATTTGACTGAATGCAACTTTTTTTTCTTATGTTGGTTGGTGATGGAAGTGAAAGCATTTCTGACGAAAAGGGGCAGAAGCAAAACACTAGAACTGTTGAGCTGACTTAATGCAGACCACTTCAAATATTGCAATTACATTGTCTTCAGTGGATTGGTCATCCATCATGCATGTCAAAAGCACTCACCCCCCCCCAGTCTCCCTTAATTGCAACTGCGTGTGCACCGGTAAAAGAGACGAGAGAAGGCACATTTGCCTCTCATTAATCTGAGTGGCTAAAAGGTTATTGATTCCTCAGAGTGGTGATGACTTCCCAAACAAATCACTTCCCAAACACATGCCAGCTAGATGCATCTCCGCACTAATGGAAAACATAATGGGAAAATAACTCAAATATATAATATACAGTCCCATCGGCTTGAGCGTTCCCTCTGCTGAGAGTAGATTAGACAATGACACAAGTTTTATTGCATTCCAAAATACATTATCACTTTTGTTCTGCTTTCATTACCCAACCTGGACCCCTGCCTATTAGCGGCAATAGATATTTAACAGAGCCAGAGCTCGGGGCTGCGTATCAGCTCAAGTGCAGAGTGTCAGGGCTCAACGACAGGGTTATGCTGCCAGATATGTAGTGAGGGGGACAGTGATGAAGTACTTGTAGTATGTGTGTGTGCTGGCAGCTTAAGTGAAGCATAGGTAGAAATACACACACACATAAACAGTGTTGGTGCTGTGCTTGTCCCTGCATTTCACATTCCTTTCCTGAGAAGTAAGCAGCCTGTTCCACAATGTCTGATTCGTCACACAGCGACCTGGTTGGTCTGCCTGGCTATTATTGGCTCAGTTGTTTATTCAAGGGGAGGGCAACCAGCCTTCAGAGCAATTCCAGAGACAATGGCCACTACAGACCTCAAATCACAGATAACGTCTCTCCCCCACTGAGACCAAGAATCTCCACTGGACTCTGGGCTTTTAAACCAGCTGTCAATAGATGCCAGCTGTCAGCAGCTCACCCACTTTGGTGTGTATGACCTCAGACAACAGCATTCCTGTATGAACAACCCTAAAAAAGACAGAACCAGAGCTAAATAAATGACACAGGAGACACCGCAGGTACGCTTGCAGTAGTGATTATTTTTCCTGAGCATACAAATAACATTAATGCTGCACATTGCTCCTGGTCTTCAACTATAAGTGGCCTATATATTGTTGAGTTCCTGCTGAGGCAGTCATTTGAAAGCACACAGGAAGAGGGATGGGATGGTGAGGGAGCAGCCATTTTTCTTCTGGCTAAATCTTCCTTGGGCAGAAGTACAGTATATACTGCTGACTGGGTGTAAGCAGTTTCTCAATGCATCTGTGTGTGTGCATGAGTCTCCTTCAGTGTTCAGTGCACAGAGCGGGATTGTGTGGTCAGAGTGTGGCCGGCCTGAGGGGGGACGGAGGGCTGAGGAGGCTCAGTCATGGCTATAAGTCCTCTCTTCTGGAACAATGGCTGGAGCTTACAGCTGTCCCTGTCACGTATAGCACTGGACTCCCTCATTCCTCTGATGCATTGTGCCACTCGGCGTGTGGGGGTTTACTTAGGGAAAAAAAAGCCTTCAGGCATTTTAGAAATGTTGTTGAAGGGTTGTGGCTATATTCCATACAGTACAGAGAAACCTAATCAATCCAATTCTTGTTTCTCTTCTTTTTATTGTGTTGTTTCACAATAAAAGACAGTGAAGTGAAATTGGTGTTATTGCCTTTAAACTGCTGTTTTTTTCTTTGAGATACTCGTAATTGAAGAAGTATTTTGGACAGCAAATTTTATAGTAAAGACCATTTCAGGATTTTATTAGAGGTAAAAGAATAAGACTGGCAATATTCTAGATTAGATAGATTTTTCTCTTCTTAAAACCTCATGAAAAGACTGAAGAAAACACCAAAAACACACGATTAAAAACACATCAGTGACCCATACTGTTGCACTGGGTGACATGTTTCTTCATTACCATGAAGTTGGGCACCGCAGTTTATTTTGGGTCAGTCTGACATACTGTACACAGTCCTGCTGCTGTAAATACTCACTACTGCGTATAAATCCGCGTATGAAAATAGACCCCAGCAAATTCTCAATTTACTGTTTGAGAAACGCAGTTCCCAGCTGTTTTAAAACACTCCTTAACCCTTTTAAAAGGATGAAACTATATATTTGTGAGCTGTTTTTGAAAACTTCAGTCCTTCATCAGGAAGTAATGAGCTTGAGGAAGTCAGAAAGTACTGAAAGATGGACTAACATGTTGTTTTGGTCTTTTTTGATTTGTTGACAGTAAGAAAAATACAGAAACAAATGCCAGCCTTATCCTTTAGTGTTCTGAACAACATTTTGTTCTTATGGATGCTTTGCTGTTTTTATACTGGATATAAACACTGCAAATTAAATCATAAATTATAAATGGCTTCATTATAAATTTTGCTTCAGAAGAGAGCTTTCTTTCTCTCTCATTCTTCCAATTGAAATCCAATAGGAAGCAAATTACTACAATTAATAACCAGATGCTCTCTGTCCAAACTAAAACTAAAGTGACCAGTGACCTGAAGGGAAATGTAGCTTGGCTTTATTTTTAAGTGAATCTATGAATCGTGATTTCTACTCTGAGATTGGAGACACATTTTATCAAACCCTGGTGGAGACTAAGTGAAGAGGAAAAGGATTTTTGTCTGTTTTCTTATTGGCTGTTTTGACAGCAGACAGCCTCTAAGTAGGTCAGGGAACATGAGAGGATTTACTGAGCACTCATGGGAGTCACTCTAAGACACTGCAACTGCAGCCCAGACAATAATGCGAAAGGATCCATATCAGCTCAGAATCCCTTTAACCTTGGGTTAGTCTGGGGTTAGAATAATGAGGATAATTAGTAAGTTGCCAACATGTCTCCCGTCTCTTTTGAAGTCACACCAGACGTGTTTGCAGTTGCAGCTACCACATCAGAAGTCACCTGCTCCTGTGCTGCATACATGTGAGATGAGCACTGATTTCCTGTTTTTCTGTTTCTTGTTGTTCAGCTGGGAAAATGCTAACAACACGAAGAATTCAAACTCTAAAGTTTTGTGTTGCTTCTCCTTACATCATTGGGAATAAGCAGCTCCTGAGATGTCTGAGAGTTGGAGTCCATCCCTAATGAGAGAAAATACAAGCGTTGACTGAATAAAATTGACATACCAGACATTTTAATATTCATTCAGCTCCACACAAACCACCATTGAGATGCTGGAAAAGCCCTTTGAGCGGAGAACTGCTAGATATAGTAAAGCAGTTAATTTCCATTTTAATGGACTGATGTTTAACACAGCTCTCATTCTTTTCTTTCTCCCAGTTCTCCGACTCTGCGGAACGTATCATTTCACATAATAGTTTCTATGAGAGAGCTATAAAGCCTTTTCTCCTCCTTCCTCACTGACACGAGCTTATAATCAGTACGGCTAATGACAGCAAGCTTTTACTTCTCATGACTAAAGGCACGTTGACAAGTTACTTCTCATGGCTGAAGGCAGGTATGACAAGTTATAGATGCAAAGGGAAAATTCTGCAAGCTGCTTATCTCATTTAAGAGAAATTGTTTAATTTAACCGTTTGTTCTACTGCCAGAGCAGTTGGATATAATCCACTATCCAAATACTGACTATAATTACTGCTATACATACCAGGCATGATAGTCGATGCAGGCTGGGCAATTGGACTCAGGCCTTGCTGCATTGACAGCTGATGTAGCTTGGCCAGCTGTAAAACAGAAAGCAGAACTTAATGCAGTGTACACTTAACCATAAGCTACTCATGTTATATTAAATTATAATATTTCCACAAATGCTCATACCTCTGAGTGTGGAATGCCATATTGGTTTTGCAAAGTGTAGGCCTGAAAGAGAGCACCATGCATTAGGTAAATTACAGCAATAAAACATCACACACAGGTGGTAAATCTGCAGCCTCTTAATGGAAGTGCTTCACTGTCAATACATGCCTGTTTTTCAGAGTAAGAGAAATTAGTGTTTATAGTTCAGCCCTGAACTTATACAGAAGAGAGGTGTTGAACCTCTGACCCTGGCTGACATTCTTATGTACTTCTAGTGGTCCCTACCAATGTGGATACCATAGTTTTGGTTTTATTTTTCCAGGTTTTGAAGTATCGATCTCTGAGATGTTTGTCTCCACACCAGTACAATGGAGGTGAATGGAAGTTAGCTTGTGGTTCTCGCAGCATTTATAATGACATATAAAAGATTCGACAGGGACATCTCTTTCCAGACAAAGTGTCCCTGGTACTCTGTCTGGATAATGCACAGACCTCACTGTGACCAGCTGTTATATGGACGATTAAGCATCCTGTGGAAAGTGTTGGTGGACGATATTTTGTAAAATATACATGGATGTTGAATTTCTGGTTGCATTTTATTTGGATAGTCCGCCTACAGATGGTTTATAGAGTATTTGTTAACATTGCATACACCACTGTGGTTAAGGTGTGGTCAATTTTAGGCACAAAAACTGTCTTGGTTAGGTTATGTTCATGAATTCTTGCATATACTAAGCAAATTTTAATAAATCACAAATGCAAATTACAGGACATTAGGATTTTTTAATGCTGTGAGCAGCACAAACAAACTTCGCCTCACCATCGTTGTATTGGGTGGTAACAGACACTTACTGTAAGTAAGTAAATATAAACACTATACTGTAAATATAAAAAAACAGGGAAAAAATAAAGCTAAAACTATCTGCATGGTTAGATACCACTAGAGGTATGTGAAAAAGCATTTTCTGTAATGGGTGAACTGACCTTTAAAGGATTTACTAAAAGCATAAATTACTTGCAAATAGTCCCTGTTTCATGCTGTAACAGATTAATCTTACAACCCTGCCTGTTGGCTGCATGTTATGTAAAATTCAGCGTAGAAGCTGCCAATCTTGGCAAACTGTCTTCTTTGTTATCTCTCGGTTTATGCTTTATTAATGTTAAATACTAAAATATAATCTTTAATATTTGACATGTGCAGTGCTCAATCTTTTGCTTCATTTCTCTCTTGCTCACTCTAATTTTTCACATCGTCTTTAACTCTACCTGCAGCATCTCCCATCCCCCAATTATCTTAAATAATGCAGACTCACATATGTTAACCTCTTTTTCTCATTCTCCATCCATTGATACTCACTGAACACCTTCCTTTAACTTCATCTATCTATCTATCTATCTATCTATCTATCTATCTATCTATCTATCTATCTATCTATCTATCTATCTATCTATCTGTATTTCTATGGGAACACCACAAATTACCAACAATAATAACAATAATCCAGCCATTTACAGCATGAGTGATCTAAATCGTGAACATTTATATGTCATTACCCACAATTACTTTTTTCAATCTAGGGCTGATTTGTGGGAGGCTGCTGTTCCCATTCTGATATTATGACAGTATCTGCTATTGCTGTCATGGGAGGAATATTCCTAAAGCCGAAATGTTTCTGGTGCAGAGCTAGGCAGGACTAAAAAAGACGGCAGAGCTGTGTTGGTGGTGGGTGATGGCATCGTGTTTCAGGAGGGGTTATAGCTCTTATGACAGGGTAGAACAATAGTGGCAGCTTACGCTCAGCTGTTGTTTTTAATGCCTCAAGCCAGATGATGGACTGTGTAAATTTGGACATGCCACACAACCCCTGCTCTCACTCACCACTCAGATCCACACTGTCCTGAAACTCATTCCTGTGCTCCGCAATCAAGTTTAACAACATTTGAGAAATGCAAGCTGATTTCTGGAGAGATTTTTATATTCAGGGGACCAGTGATTATTCACAGACTTCACATTAACGATTGTCCAGTTACCTGCTGGAGGTCCAGGCCACCCTGGGTGACTGAGTACAGAGGGTGGGGTGCAAATTCTGATGCCTCAAACACCTACAAACACACAAAAGAAACACAAAAGAAAAATATGTAACTCATTACTAAAATATTTTTTGGTTTATGAAGTCCAGACAGTCATTATATTTGCTATGTGTGATGATTAGTGAGAGTAAATATGTGCTTACCATGTGGAACCCTCCATGGTAAATTTGATGTAAAAATAATGAATAAAAACATCCAATTTAATTTTTTTTTCTGGGCTTTTGCTGCAGATCAAATTTGGTCTGAGATGGGCTCTGGAGGCTGCATTTCTGACACTTTAACACACACCTAACAGGCTTATAGGCCATGACTCATCCGCAGACCCTTTCCCATTCCACTTCATTTTCTCCTCTGACAAATTATACAAACATCCCTTATCACTGTGCAGCGTTCATTACAGCCATCTCCCACTGACCAGGACCTCGCCCAGAGTTTAATTTGATAGCTTATTATGGGGAATATCAAAAACACAAAGCCATTCCATAAATTGACCAGAGTCTGAGGCAGCACAAACAGTGTCAGAACTGCTGACAGCTATGCAGAATATCTGGCTGCTGCTGTAGCCAGAGGAGACGGCAGGTCTCCAGTCTCACTCGCTAATCTTGTGACTTGCTCCATGGGAGGGTGGATATCTGTCCCTTCTCAAACAGCGGCATCCATACCACTCAACCCCACCCTCACACACACAAAAAAAACATCCGATCCCCCACCAAGGAGCACCTACATGAGTCCTGTTTCACCACAAGAGTGAGCCAAGGACTTTAATGAAAGATTTGATCAATGGTAATACCTTCTCAAACATTCTCCAATGACCATTTCCAGTTTCATGTAAGTTAGGAAGTTGACGGTGTGTCCAAATGCTAATCCAATGTTCTCAAAATTTTTAGCCCAGCTTACAGTATGGCTCTAGGGATGACAATATCGGTCTGTCGGTCGGTCCATTAATTTGGTCCACACTAAAATATCTCTACAGCAACTGGATTTCCATGAAATATTGTTGATCCCCTGACTCTTCAGTTCAACTACGGAATGCTATTAAAAATCCAGTGTGTAATCTAGTTATAGGTGCATAATCACCTGAATATAGGAATTGTTGTGTTTTTGATTTTGTGCTAATGTATCATGCTATAGGTAAGAAACTAATGTGGTAAAATCTCTCTCACCTGGTTCCCTGCGATGAGGACTGTTGCTGGTGAGGGGCTCGGCCGATAGGGGATGGTGGCACCCTTCGGGGGAGACTAAGGAGTCAAAAACAGGACAATAAATATTTATCATAAATCTCAGAGCCATGGATAAACTCTACACGTCCACCCTGAAATTACGTCAGCACTCCTGAGAGTGCGGCACTAAGTGCAAATGATGTTGAACTCCTTGGTACATTAAGACACAATAACAATTAATGATGAACTAAACTGCTAATGACATTGACATTATTCCCTTCCTTGTTTTTCTCATGATAATATTAGTCATTCCTTGAATAATTTAAGCAGTGTAGTGAGAGTTCTTTGTGGATAATAGCGCTGAGCTTTATTTTGCATCGGAGCTGCAGGCTTTGCAGTGGTTTGCCCTCTGGATAAATCAAGCATCCACTGACAAGGAGACATTTGAAGATAAAATTCTTCAAACACCAATAGGAAAAGGAGATTATACAGTGTACATGACACAACACTGTATATCTTATCGAGTAACTGCAATGTTGGTGATACTGTTTTTGGATTTCAAATGTAGAGCATCTTTTCTGTGGGAGCAGTCACAGCAATTTCTTTGTATAACTTTGCATAATTTAAATCTTGGAGCCAAAAGCAAGAAGCCGCTGGTACAGAATCCTAATGAAACTTGCAAGCCTTTGAAGAAAGCCCTGGAAAACTGGATCAAACTAGCAATTAGTCAGTCAGGTCCAGCTGCAGTGCTAAAACAAAAAGGACTTGTGCACTTCCATGAACACACAGGGAGAAACTGTGCTTGGGGTTGTTTTTCTCTCATCTCCTCCTCGATTTTCTCAAGAGAGCTGTTGTCTAAAGGTGGACAGATTTTGCTGCAGGCCAGTTTGTTTTCTGTTAGCAGCTTAGTGTCCTCTCCAACAATACTGAGCTCTGACCTGAGAGCTGCACCTTTTGACTCCATCCGATGTCTTGCCCAGCAGATTAAGACACAGAAGGTCCCAAAAATAAAGGAAGTGTGTGCTTTCTTGATATTCCCTGTGTTAGGTGATGATAATGCTTCAGAATCTGTGTTCTGCAACACTCTGAATCTAGTGGACTTCTATGCAACACTGTCATGGGTTTAGCATTACGTAACAAAGAAGACTAACATGGCCTACTAAAAATGCATTGACTTCTGCTGCAGTGGAATAGAGAATGACTGCATGCTGGTGAAATAAAAACATGCATGTCAACAGCAATTATTTCCTTTACGTAGCTGCAGCAGCAGAGCTCTGACAAAATGTCATCTAGGTGTGTGGAGTAAAGAGAGGAATGGTACGCTTCCTACCTCCAGGATTACTGTGCAGATGAGCTTGACACACTGGATTACAGAGTCCTGATTCCCAGATATCGTCACCCCTCGCTCAGTAGAGTTGGGCAGCAAATCCCCTGCCACCTGTATCTGAGCTCCGGTGCTCTGCAAATGATAGGGGTTTTAAAAAAAAGATTAAGTTTGATTCTGGAGATAAGACAAGTCGTGATTACACTGCCATGGCTCCTTTCCGTGCCTTCCTGCTGGCTTTGTTGACCTTATATTACACCACCTACACTGACAGAGACCAACTGTGCTGTAGTATGCCTAACATCAAGTCCTGTCAATTTAGAGACAAATGAAAAGTCACCCATGGTCAGTAGATGTAATTCTCCCCATTTTAGCCGATATATTCCTAATATAGCATGTCTGCAGGCAAGAAGGAGTGCTTTTTATGATTTATCTACATTGGCTGATGTCTGACAGACTGCAGGGTTTTTGGAGGCCATTGTTGAACCACACACAACACAAAATGCTTCTGTAAGTGAGCATGTGTCCTGTGGCAACCAAACAAACAAAACAAATCTGTAACTGAAACACATTTGGGGTATGAACAAGACGAGAAAATCCGTCTAACCGCAGAAAATCGACTGAATGCCACTGCCGGTGAAGGTAAAAGCTAAAATGAGGGAGCCTCTATTTGTGGATCGGTACAGAGCTAAAGTTACAATGTCGGACATCTCTGGCAACAGATCTGATAAATTTAATCCTAATGTTTCAACTGGGCCTAAATGTAGTCAGGAGTTTTTCCCTTTCAAAGTTGCCACTGCTTAGTCATACTGTGTTTTGTGTTAAGTGATCTATCTGGACTGCATTGTCTCACTAATTTCCTGCCTTAATATTCTAAATCTAATTTTAGTCTGGCGTCAGCCTAAGTGCAGATACCACCACTTTGGTCCACACGGAAACATCTCAACAACTATTGGATGGATTGACATTAAATTCTATACAGAATTTCATGTTGCCCAGAAGATGGACCCTAATGACTTTGGTGATCCCCTGACATTTCATCAAGCTCCATTTTTTTTTTACTTTGGTTTTTTGATCCAGTGCCTGCCAAACTATTGATGTCCCGATCAGCCTCAGCTGTACCTGCTAATTAGTCCATTTTAGCATGTTAACCAGCTAAACTATGAGGTAAACATAGAAAACATTATACCTGTTAACATCAGCATATTAACATTGTCACTGTGAGTATGTTAGCATCCTGGTGCTAGCTTTTAGCTCAAAGCACTGCTGTAAAGCTTCACAGAGTCGTTGGCAGGGATGCAGACTCTTAAAGTTGTTATTCACTACCTATTAATACTGCTACTGCATCTTTGTAGTTTTTATGTTTTATGTAAAATCTGCTTCTTGTTACTCGTCTTGAACTCTAATTCAATTAGCATGTTATGAATGAATGACAAACTATTCATAAATCCCTTATTTCATACCATTTTGTTACTGTAGATAAATATGATCATATGAACAACTATTAACTATTAAACAATTTTGATCATCGATTAATTTGGGTAATTTTTAAGTAAAACATTAAACATTCTCTGATTCCAGCTTCTTAAATGTGAATATTTTCTGGTTTATTTACTCCACTATGACAGTAAACTGAATATCTTTGGGTTGTGGACAAAACAAGACATTACTTTAGGCTTTGGGAAACAATGTTTGACATTTTTCACCATATTAACTAACCAATTAATTGAGAAAATAGTCGTCAGATTAATTGACAATGAAAATAATCATTAGTTGCAGTCCTTCTGTAATTGCAGTGATTCTGAATAAGTGCATCTAATATGTACCTAAAATGTGTTAGTCCCAGCAGGAGGACTTACACTAATAGGACAAAAAAAACACAGCAGGGCTATATGAAAAATGAAATATCTCTGCCTTCCAGCTGAGGTTTTTTCCCTCATCTCCAGAAACAGATTTTTTCTCTTCATATCTCAGTGTTTGACCATCCTATGCAGCGAGGATGGAGTAGATTTGTGTTCTGGCTGCTCACCTCTCTGATCTCCTTTATTTTGGCCCCTCCCTTCCCAATGAGAGAGCCACACTGGCTGGCAGGGATGACCAGCCGCAGGGTGACTGGTGGCTTGGAGCTGATGGTGCCGTTGGCCACCAGCGCAGTCAGGTCCTGGAAGAAGATATGTGCATAGGAAAAAAATGTGGTGAGAGTCGACGGGAAAGAAAGAGGAGAGAGAGTCCCAGAGAACATGATCAGGCAGCAGGGGTCAAGGTAGAAAAAGTGGAAATAACTCCAACAATTAGGACTGAACAGGCGCTGAATTTGAATTTAGCTAATTTTATCTTAATCTAACCAGACATTCAGTTTCAGTTTTATCAGGTTCTTACACATTAATTAACTTGGCTGAAGGTTTTAAATACTGGAAATCAAACAGTAAAACGTGTGAAATTGAAATCTCCCCAATTACGCCATGCCATGATGAGCCAAGTCAACATATCACTGCTCATTAGCATTATCCCAAAATCCAATACTATAAAGACCAAAGCAGGCGCTATACTCATGGTTTGGGCTGAACCGATTACAACGCAGCTATGCTCAATTTCTACTGCATCCGAACAAACTGAACGACAGAAAAAGATGGGGATCCACACAGGAAGTGACAGGTGGAGCTTTGGGTGGGAGGCAGAGAGAGCAAAGAGCAATCCAGCATAATTAACCTCTGTATCTGTATGTTTCAGTATGTATGTAGTCCAGTCCAGTGTGGGCTCTGAAAAGGCTGTTCAATCATTCATATGAACTGCTGAATTCTCCATGAAAGGGGAAACATTAATTGCAGCACTGGTGGTGAGCAATTGGTGCTTTTGAGCTTTTCACTGCATAAAACTGAGCAAGAATACATTGTCCACGTCCTTCATGCTTCATCCTGATCACTTTGGGATTTCTTTCTAGCGAGCTTTTGAAAACAACCGAATGAGTGGATTTATGTAAAAGATGTCATTTTATATTGGTGGACTTATGTTAGAGTCAGATCCATGTAATATAAATACATATACACATACAGATTAGTTTACCATTATTTTCATTTGCTTAGTCATTATGATAGGTTTCATTACAAGGAATAGTTTTGATATTTTGGGACATATGCTTGTGTGTTTTCTTGCTGAGAGTTAGATGAGAATATTGATGAGGTAAATATGAAGCTGCAGCCACTAGCCAGTTAGCTTAGCTTAGCATAAAGACTGGAAACAATTTGCATGGCTCTGTCCAATGCTAGAAGAGCCTACCTCTAAAGCTCACTAATTAAGATAGTATATATGCACAAAAAACTAAAATGCAGTTTTATGGGTCTTTATGCTAAACTTAGCTAATCCAGCCTTGTATTTAAATTCAGAGATATGAGAGTGAAATCCAATCCAATTATACATCATTATAAAGGTATCCAACTTCAAGGAAATGAAATTTAATGATACGACTGACTTATTGAACAGTCTGTGGATACAATTAAAATGTAGATATGCTGCTAACAATGTCTAATGATAAAAAAAAACCTCAAGAAAGAATGGGTGCAGAATATGTCATTGTTATCTATATGTATTGTATGTATTTGCCGGTTTAGACACATTAAGTATTTGGCTCTAGAATCTCACTGAATTAATGACTGTTTTTACAGTGCAGGTAGCAAACATCCTGTGTCTGCTGTGCTGTGGGTGGAGATTGAGCTTTTAATTAATAAACAGTGTGTCTCTGTGAAGCTTTGAAATGTAAATATGCAGCGCTGTCTCTCTTCCCATCACAGTTCAACCCACAACAAATGTGTGACAGAATGCAAAGCATGCTGCATGTTTCTGAATGGTTTGTCTTTGCAATAAAATCGGCAGAGTTAAGAAGGGACAGTGTGGATGTGTAACCTCAAGGGATTTTACTTATGAGGGAAACAGCATAATGTTTCCAATAACTGTGAACTTTAAAGTTTGAAAAGCATTTTCTGATGTGGCTCTTGTGTCTCTGTGCTCCGTGTCTATATTTAGAGAGGCGGATCAGGCTCTCTGACGTCTCGTCTCATTAGAAGAGGAGCACACAGCTCGTCTGTACAATCACAAGACTCTGGGCGTCATTTTCTAGATTTGATCTAAAAATATAAACCGCATCTTAACAGCATTCCCATACTTCCCTGTGCCATCCTAACAAAAAAAAAAAGACTTTCAAAGCAAATTGTCGGAAATAAGACTGGGGGGTTACACAAGCAATGCTCACACAAAGAATTGCTGAGCTTAAATCCCTAACGCATATTATATGGCTGGTGGGATAAGGACTCATATACAGAAAGCTTAGGTGGCTTTCATGCACGTACTGCCTCGACACCTGGGAACAAAATACATGTATGATACTAGCGCATTTATTGTGCTATTTGAACATGTTTTTCAGATTATCAGATGATCTAATTTGCATAAATGTGTGTTTTTGCACTCATGTGGCAGCAGTTGTGGAAAGATTTCACTCATAAAACAGAAAACAGAAACACACACAACTCACACAAGTGATCAACCACCAAATGAAAGGACTGAGTGATCCTGTGCTCTTGTGTAATCATAAACTACTGAGACAGGAACAAATGCCAAGTCTAATACTCAGTGGCCAAAAAGCAGATTATTCCCCTTTGTTTTTAATTAAAGGTGTCACACATACAATAACTCAACTATGGTGGAAGGAGCGCGCAGTGGGTCAGCGAACATGTTGCCATGGAAACACAAGAGTTTCAGGGTTGAAAAGAGGTGAGTGTGAAAGATCTTTAATGAATACTGCACTGTGCTCCCAGCCAGCGTGTGTTTACTGAAGGCTGTCGACCTGAGCAGGGAGCACCTGTTTCCTTGCCAGTGTCTGCTGTGATGCTAAATCAAACGGCTCTCATTCCACCATATTAATTAGCGCAGTGATGGACAGTCACCATGGGCATTAATGACATGAAGAACCTGTCATCTATATCTCATTAGTAGACGATGAGAAGATATACAAATCCTTCTCATTAACAGATACAAATTACCCTTTTTGTGAGCAGACTGAATGAACACGTGTTGCCTAGTAAAAGAATAAACGTGTTTATGTGAAATGGCCCAACAAATGGCTAACAGGTTGCTGTACGACACACATGAAGTCATTCCGCTCACAATAGTCAAAATTGTTTTACAACAGCAGATGAATCCACTTATCCCAAATTTTCTTCTGCAGTGTAATCTCATCTGAAAGCACATCAAGTTCTATGAAACAAAGCTAAATTTTTTTCCTTCCATAACTTCAGTGAAGAGAATAATCGATAGTGATAAAAGCACATTAGTGGTAATGTCGAGATAAAGCTCAGGAAATGATTGACTTTTCCACCTTTCGCAAGTCATTTTCGCTGCAGCAAAACTTTGACAACTTTCTGATTACACTCTGATTGGTTACCTCTGTAAAAAGACCTTGGGAGTCCTCCTATCTTGGTTTACATAATGAAAAATTGTGAAGATTGTGATGCTTTTTTATGGGAGATGATGACATGACCTTATTTCCCTTGCAATCAGTGGCATGCATTACAGTTACATTTACCTCCTCCAGTTTGTATGTGATCATGGTGAAAGCTCTGAAGACGCAGTCTGTGGAGCCGGTGATGGTGATGATCCTCTCTGGACAGGAGCCCTCTGAGATGTTGACCCGAGCGCTGCTCTGTGGGTACAGAAGTCATTAGGTCAGTTAATGGTCAACATTAATTGAATAGTTTGACATTAATATTTGCTTTCTTGTCGAGAGTTAGCTGTTGGTTATGTTAAATATGACGCTACTGTACAGCCAGCAGCTGGTTAACTTTGGTTAATTTAACAGTTAGAAACAGCTAGTCTGGCTAGTTGAAACATGAAACAAATGAGATATAACAAATTAGTTAGTGAACTTAAGTGTTGCTGGTAGGCTGACTGTGTTACTATTAATGTTTCCAGGTTTTATGCTAAGCTAAGCTAACCCCGTCTCATGCCAATTTCTTGAATTACAAGAAAAAGGACTAATCAAATGAAAATAAACAGAGACAAACAGCTAGCCTTGCTCTGTCCAGAGATCCACCAGATAGCACCTTTAAAGCTCACTTATTAACACATTTATATTGTTTGTTAGTTTAAATTGCTATTAAAAACAATTTGTATCTGAAAAGCTCTTTTCACAAAAAAATGGTCAATTCTCTTGTTAATATCTACTCCTTCTCCTTTATAAAAATCCAAAATCTATAAATGGACCAGCTACTGTAGAAAGATGGCAAATCAACATAGTGGACTCTATGGAAGATGATCTGAAGCATTGGTAGCTTATTCTAAGATAACAAAAACACAACAATTCCAACATTCAGGTGATCACATACTAATTAAAACGCTATGCATATTATATTCCATGTGTGCCAGTAAACCTGGACCTTGAATTATCTTGTGGTTAGGTTTGTCAGCATAGTTAAACTTGGTGAAGACCTGCTCTATAATAGAGCACACACACAGGTAGCAAAGTCAAGTGCCATGATTTAAAGGAGGTAAGACTAAAAGCTACACAGGACATTTCTGTATCGCAGACTGACAATCTAATAGAGTTTCTCCTCGGGGCATTGCCCTCAGACCATCAACCTCCTGCCCTCCTCTCCTTCCATGTTGCATTTCTAATTTAAAGTCACATGAGAAGAGACAGGAGGACAGTGCTGTGACCCCTGGGACATTTTCTCCAGTCACTCCAGTGAGTCATGCTCCCACTGTAACTGTAAGGCCTGGAGGGTGACTGACAGGATGAGGCTCTTAGAATTGGGTGGTAACAAAAGCCATAACTGGCTGGCTGGATGCATGGATGGATGACTACCATGGGTGACTGGTTTATCCAGCAGCTCTGCAGGACTGCATTGTCCCCTGACCTCACTATTCCTCTGTTTATCCTTCTGCCTCATAAAGTACAACATAAAACCTTAGCAGCCAGTGAAAGAATCAAATGTACCACCACAGTGTCAGCCTAATTACTTTTTAATACACAGAGTTAACCAAGCGGCATTAGTTGGTCGCACCCTTGAGATTCATAAAGAGAGAATGGAGGGGCAGGAAGAGAAAAGGGACGTTTTTTAAGCAGGAAAATAAAGAGAAAGGGAATTTGGTGAGAGAGCAGCTAGAGGAGGGGTGGTGAATGATGGAGAGGGAGTATTTAAATTGAAAAGGTGCTGTTATTGCCCAAAAGGCAATTTGGACAATGTACCTGTTCTGTATGCTTTCCAGACTCAAAGCTCCCAAACAGGCAAAGAGAACTGATCTTTATTTTTAATACATACACCTGACAGAAAGCCGGCCCAGTATTAGAGGACTTCTGAGATTAAATTATGTTTTCGTTCGAGAGGAACCCACTGGACTTGGTACGTGGTCAAAGACAGAGAAGGCGAAAAATAAAAGAGACGTGGTCGGTTCACGTCTTAGTAGAAGAAACAGGGAACAAAATGCGCTTATTCCGGATGTATGACATGCTGACACGCACTCAGCTAGTCACTTAAAACACACGAAATCAACAGCAAGTAACATAACTCGCTACATCAATGCAGATGAGGAAATGAGGAAAAGCTCTAAATCATGAACACTGTACCTCTTCTCGTATTCGTTTCACCGTCTCTCCTTTCTGGAAAAGAGAAGATGAAGGAAAGCTTTAAACAGAATCAAATGTGCGTCGTTTTGAAAAATACTTACATCTCAGTGTCCCCGACCTCTAAGTGAAACCTGTCATTTCAAACCACAGCAGTCTGACTGGAATTTAGCAGAACAAATTTCCGCTAGAGTTTCAGTGTGCAAGGTATTGCAGTGATGTCTCTGCACTGCTGTCTCAAAAAGACATCAAATACATCTGTGCGTCTGAAGGGGACGTACACCTGCTGTAATGGCTGTATATGCAGAGTGTGTGTGAAGACCTCCTGCCATGCAAGAACATTTTGTCAGACTGTCACACTGCAGGACATCCTCTGCTGGTTTTTAGATTGCTTCTTCTCCTGTCCCCCATTTCCTTCTGGCTTAAGTCCATCCAAGCTGTCACACCTCTTTTCACACCGTAATGCATCCACTTCCTTTCAAAAACAGTACCATCTCACACACTGGGCTAATTTATGTTATATTCTAGGAAAACTAGAATATGTGGTCCTTTGTGACTCCGGGGTCGGTCGTCTATTGATAACAGAGAGATGAGAGGTATGCCAAAGAGATAGGAAGGGAAAAAAGGCTTGGAGGGTGGAGTGGCAAGTTATTAGCCCAAGTACTGCAGATCAAGTGCCTCTCTCTGTCGAGCTGCACAGCATGTGCCAAGCTCATCTCTCAGTTTCTCTCCTTTTCTTTTCATTCTTTATCTTCTGTTAGATATTTTGATTTCCGAAACACATTGCGGCATCCATTGTGACATCTTTCTTTCCAGCATTCTTTATTTTCGACATTCGCTTATTTTTTCCCCCTGTTCCTTCTCCTATTGATGTCTTTTGTAGGTGTTGTATTACAAGGCGCGATTGCGGGAGCTACTGAAGCAACATAGAGCAGCCAGGCCCTTCCTAACAGACACTTAAAGTGCCCACAAGGGGCCCACAGTAATATGTCTTAGGAGCTCAGTTTCAACAGGAGGCTTGCAGTCAATGCACTAATGTTTTTGTTTGATGGATTACTGTGTTGCATTATGGGTGGTGGGGGTGGTAGCAAGGTCTTAGGAGGGTTGGTTCAAGGCAATTACATTTAGGATGGGGATATTCAAAACAACAATTCTTTGTTAGGGGGCTTTGAGGAAAATTATTCGATAAAAGCGTCTTATGAATCCACATAAAAGGCTTAGAACAATGGATAATAACTATATATTTACATAAGATTAGACACAGATGTGGCATTTCAATACATTGACCTCATCTAATCAAGGAATTTCATTTTGTTTGTTATGACTAATATGTTTATATAAATGCAGTATTATCTGTAGTAGAATAAAAATCTGAATTCTCACCTTTCCTATGATGCTGCCGACCTCCTAAAATACAAGGAGATAAAGGTAATTACAAACACTAAATACAATTTACTACAGCAAAAACATTTATAATCTTTAAAGTAACATTTCATTACTTATTAACTCTTTGAATTTACGGTATATTATTTACAAGACTGTGGCAAATCTTAAGCTTAAGAGAGCCCAGAGTGCTGCATTCATTCATTCATAAACAATGTGAGTGGGAGGCTTGTACCTTTCCGTGCATGAGCAGTCGTAGTGTGAGGGTCACTCCCAAGCCCCCGTCTCCAAAGTCCTGCTCACAGTTCATAGTGATGTGGGAGTGGCACGCAGGGAGACGCATGAACAAGGCTCATTCGCTGGTCACACAGTCAAACGAAGGCCAGCACTCGCTCTCTGGCTCTCTGTGATCCTTCAGTGCTGCTCTGAGGGGAAAAAAAGTTAAAATAAATTGTTTTGTTTTTTTAAAGAATTCGCACATCTATTGAACTAAAAAAATGTATGAATCAGGTCATGAACATATGGATTCATGCTCATGCATACACACCATTGTTTGCACAGGATGTAGACTAATTTAGTGTAATTATTCACTGAACATTATGTGCCACTATTGAAACTAATGGCCATGTTCTAGTTCTTTTCTCAGAAATGCGTGCTTGTGTATCTAACTACAATGTTGACTGAATGATAATTTGCAGAGATCAAAGACATTCACATGAACAGAGGACAAATCAAAGCTGAAATCAAACACATTTATACCACTGAAGGCCTTTGAAAGCACACTGAAATTTCTCTGTGAGGAACTTCTTCATTAGCTCAATGTAATATTGATGGTGATTCACAACAAAGTCATAATGAAGACCATTGTGTGTGCAGGATATTGAACAGAAGCACCAGCAGTGTCAGCGATGTTGCATCTCATCAGAGCTTTGGGGTCCCAACAGACTGTGGATAGCCACTGATGGCTAATACATTATTTTCATCAACTGACCACCAGTTTCTCTCACAGTGAGCGGAGTGAAAAAAAATGTAATTTCAGACAAGCATTAGATTCATGCAAATTCAAAAAGTTTTCATAAAACTGAAAATGTTTGGAGTTTCTTTGGGAACCTAGTTTTATTTACTCCATCACAGTCACTCAGAGAGACAAAAAAAACCCACCACTGATATGGGGAGCCAGAGCAGAATTTATACACAGACAGCAAATGAGAAGCATCTGACCTGATCCCAGAATGACAATGTGGCTACAGCAGCTACGTGCATGTCAGTTATGTGGCATACAGTATGATGATTAATGAGTGGGTCACCTGGCGGCTCACAGTTTCAGCATGATGTGTATAATTAGTTCATGGAATCATTTGTGTTTCCTCTTGATTTATATTTGCTTACATTTGTCAGCATGGACAGGAGAAGAAGATCAATTAATATGCCGTACATAAATATAGCTACACTGTAGATGCTGTGTAATTAGCAGAACTTAAAGGATTCCTTATCTTTTTCAGAGGACATGATAACTGCTTATAAAGGCTGTAACTAACGATTATTTCAGCTGATTATTTTCTCAATTAATTGATTCATCACTTGGCCCATTAAATGTCAGTAAATAAATGCCTTGTCTTGTCTCATCATCATAATCCCATTCGAGCCGACAGGGACACCACCGCGACCGGCATGAAGAAAGGAGGGGGACTGTCTGTGCTCATAAACAACAGGTGGTGTAATGCCGGGCACGTCTGTGTGAAAGAGCGTCTGCAGCCCGGACATCAAGCTCATCGCCGTCGGACTTCGTCCGTGTTGTCTGCCACGGGAACTTTCCAGTGTTGTCGCCATCACTGTCTTATTCCTCAGAGTGGTCTTCATCATCACCATCACTGTTTACATTTATGATGTCCTATTTATTCTCCTGTACAGCACTTTGGTCAACTTTGGTTGTTTTTAAAGTGCTTAACAAATAAAGTTGGATTGGATTGGATCAATGGTCCAAAACCCAGAGTTTACTGTTCAGTTCAGTTTATTGTCACATAAATCAAAGCAGCAAATCCTCACTCTGGAGAAGCTGGATCCAGCGAGAGTTCGACGTTTGTGCTTAAACAAGACTAAAGCTGCCAGTATACCCAGCTTTTTGGATAGTCAATAGCTTGGGAAACCTGCTCCCCCCAGGGATCCTGTCAGATCAGGAGGGGCCGTGTCCAACTATTTCTGTAACATTTAACAATCCAACATTCACAGCCACTTAACTTCACTTCACGCTGTCATTGACCAGCTGTGTGGAGGTGAGAAAGTCATTCTTAACATTTTTCATGAACGTCTGAGTGCAACACTACGAATGTCTGAAAATGTGCGACATTATCCCCGTATTTAAACAATACTGTATAACAGCCAGCTTATCAACCCGCCTTTGAGTGTAGCCATTCAGAACTACTATAAACACTATATTTCCAATGTGTATGTTGAAAGAGTTGATCAAGTTTAACTCAGCCCTGAAGGCCAAAATACAGCTTTAAGGTTTTCCTTATCTGAATCGAGGATGTTGTATGCTGTAAAGCCCCTTGAGGCAAATTTGTGATTTGTGATATTGGAGTAAATAAATAAAATTGACTTGTCTTGACTTTGAGCTTAAAAATGCTAACGTCAGCATGCTAACATACTTGGTAATATAGATGCATCACCTGGGAACCATGAAAAGCTGGACAACATTTCTGTGCCAGTCCATCCAGTAAATGTTGAGACATTTCAGTCTGGACCAATGAGGTGGACCAACCAACTGACTGACATTGCCATCTATAGAGTCACCCTGCTAACGTAACTGAAAATTACTTAAATAATTTATCACAGGGGTCTAAAACTCAGATTGGCTTGGGGCCAAGGCTGGTGTTGTCATCTCATAGGGCCAAGTACCACAGGGAAGTGCAATATTCTGTTTGCATTGCTTACATTAACAGAAACAATTTTAACAGTAGTTTCTATGCATTTCTATATCATAATTTTTATCTTTATTGCTTACAGCCAAACAACAAATGAAGGCCCCAAATCTGGTCTCTGCCACTATTTTGCACCAAACTAAATTATTTTAAACCTAACTGTGTTTTTATTTTATCTGTTTATAAAGGGTTAGATATAAAAAGAAATCCTGTATTGTTATGTCAAGCACTCACATTCAGTACACACAGTAACAAACTATCCTCTCCCTTCTCACTTATCAAGGCCACTTCTTTGTCTGGCAAGTGCATTCCAAACAGCCCACAGTGCCACTGTATACCAGCCTACTGCTGCAATCCTACTGACACCGCCTGACATATGTGTGTGTTTTTTAAATCTGCATGCTGTCGATAGATTTGGTGAGCTATGTGAGGAGATCATGTTTAATAAATGGGTGTTATTTTAGATGAGATACAATTCCTGAGAGACTTTGTTGTAGGCAGGTTTATTGCATTTGCTTAGTGCAAGGCCATCGCTGCTTCGCTGATTTATTTATGCACTGGATGCTTGCAAAGACACGTTCAAATGCTCACACACATCCTTCTTAAGATGTCACAGAGCTTGACTGTCTGTGTGGGTTTAACATTCCCTCCATGGCCACGGCACAATCTGACATGCCAGCCCGTCAAAATGTGGTAGTAAGGGTAGCAAAGTGTCATTTTACTGGATTAGATTGCACTAAATTAAACTTCCTCTGCTTTTTTGAGAGATGCTCATTGGATTGACTTACAAAACTATGTGTTAGAAGCTCATCTCCATACAATTTCCATAAATATCAAACAAAACCCCTTGGGGTTTGACTGGAGATAAACAAAAAAATGGAACATTTTGCTTGCTGTCAGCTACGGATATAAGGCAGAGTAATCATGATTTTAAGCTTGATCGATGCATCCTGAACACATGTGTTATCACAGAGCACATTTGTTCAACCCGTGGGCTAACTTCATTATGTTTAGGCACTGAAGGGCATGGCTAAAATGTTAGCACTTTATTGCATTAGGAGCTAATGGTTGGAGGGATCATTATGTGCTGCTCTGTGGGTTGATAACAAGGCATGTGCTCTGTCTGTGCGAGGGCGGTGAGCCTCTGAACTCCTCATTTCCAGAATCCCAAGCAGCAGCGTTCCAGGATGAACAGAGCTCCTCTGTTCTAAATTAGACCTGGTAACTCAGAACAGGGAATTAGCAAAGTGCAGACTGCAGCGCCAGCCTGCCAAAATACAGTCAGACCAGGAGAGAGAGGCAGATCCGATCCACTGTCCTGCTCCTCTGTCACCGACTGCGTAACCTTGGCTCTGCTCTGCCTGGCTGAATCCAGTATGCCGGAGCTCCTTGTTATGAGTCACTGCAAGTATTCATCTTTGTATACACTGAATTAAGCCTTGTGAAACCAAATGACTTACACAAAAACAAAATACCATAAGAGGCAAGTCTTAAGTCTACTGTTGACCAATTCAAAATAGCAATTGAGTATTAAATATTAAAGGGGAATTACAGCTTATTGCAAATTGTCTTATATTTGTCGCTACACTGAAGTCTTATGTGGCAAGAAACACCAGCAGCCAGACAATAAAATAGGTTGTAAACAAGCCAACGGTTAAGCTAAATAATCCAAACCACTTTATTTGGAGGGACCCCTGAAAAACTCTATAACACAAAAACATAGCAACCATGAGAAGGTCAAAGCTGAACATAGTTGGTCTGTAAACTGTAATGGATATTTACAACGAGAGGTTTGGGCAATCATTTTACAATTTATCTTTGTGTGTTGGCCATGCTGGGAGTGAGGCTCTAGGGATGGCAATGTTTTTCTATCAATCAGTCAGTCCACCAGCACAGTCCAGAGTGAAATATCTCAACAACTATTCGATGGATTGAAGTTAAGTTTTGTACAGACATTCATGCCCCAGGATGAATTGTAATTACTTAGGTCAACATTTTGTACATTAGTTTGGTTTATGACCAAATACCTGCAAACTAATGACATCTATTTCAAAACATATTTGTGTTTAATGTTCCCAGAACTGTAGTGGCAGTTTTACCATATCCCACATTTGCTGGTTCCAGCTTCTAAAACATGAAGATTTATTGCTTTTGTCACATATAAAGTAAAATAAAAATACATTTCGGTTTTGGGCTGTTAGACATATAAGACATCTGAAGACATTCTCATGGATTCTCGGAAACTGGGATATGTGTTTTTCAACTAGCTTTAATGATTAATTGATTAGATTAGATAAGATTAGATGATGTAAATAATCATTAGTTGCAGCCCTAGAAAGTAGTAATACCTAATACTATCATAAGTATAGTCCACCTGTGATACACTGTTCAAATATACATCAAACTATTGTATGAACCTCACTGATACCAGAAGATATTGATGTATATAAAATGTGATGACATGAAAAATTTGCCAGACATAAATATATTCTTTACAGGCTCCTATAATGTTATAATTACAGATGGCAAAAACTACAAAAATAAGACCCAATTTAATATCAAAAGATGCTATATACTGAAATTATCCCTTTAAGATATTGAGAGGTGTATTTTTATTTTTTTTACTTCCATGAAGCATACATCAAAGAAGTCACGGATAAAAGCAACCAGCATACATCCCTTGACAGCCGCCAGCAATTGTTTTTTTTTCCCTTGCAATGTTTTCAGGAGCATCCGTGCCAGAGAGACTGTCGAGATGAAAAGGATGTTGTACAACTTGTCTAGAGGACTGGACACCTGTTCTGAGGCAACCATGTCCCTCACACACCCAGCAAACAGACGGCTCTGGGCTGGCTTAGAGGAAATGAAATAGGAATGAGGACATGCCTGGTCTCCATGGTGAAAGATAGAAACAAGGTTTCCATCAGCATATAGATATGCATATAGATATACAGGGGGTCGTGGGTATTCAGTGTCTGCTCGACAAACAAACAGAGGCAGAGAGGATAGGGTGTCCCCAGAGTGGGCACATATAGAGCAGTAAGTGAGAGGGTGTCAACGTGTGCACACGCGCACAGTAAGGGCAAGAGGTGAGAGACCATTCACACTCGTGCTTGCACAAACCCCCAAACACACATGGAGACAGCCATGATCACAGGTCTGTATACCAACATACAGCTGCTGGGATGAAAGGAGCCAACAATTCACACACACACACACACACACACACACACACACACACACACACACACACACACACACACACACACACACACACACATAAAGTTGTGTTGAAACACAAGAGTGGACAGGCTTTGATCTGCTGAGAAGTTCCACAAGAAGACTTTCTGCAGCTATCTGTCATAAACAAACTCAAAGTGCTGCCATGATTGAGTACATGGGATGACACAATGGGAGCGTCATCTCCTGAGGCGATTATTACGGAGGAAAAAAAATCACATATAGTACAAGAGGGCAAGAGGGGAAAGAAACAGAGTCCTCTTAAGGCTCCTTTTCACCAGTGGTCAGCCAGATAGTTAAATGAGATCCTCAGGGAAGAAACATGTCTGCACACATCCACACAAAAACACACAAACACATGTAAACAAACCATTTAGACTTTCTGTCTATGAATACTGTACTCAAGAGTATGTGTAAAGCTCTAGACAGTGTGGATGGTATTGGACTAACATGGCTAATGACTGCACATTAAGAAAAAAAAAATATGACTTCATGCAGAGGCTTCTTGATTAAATGAACTAAATTCCATATAAATGAAATATTCAGAGGACTGCATGTTTGGATTAGCCTTAACCACATCATAGCCACCCGCGTTATGCTGGGTTTCATCAGTGATATTGCTTTATGAGCCGAGCCATAGAGTGATTTTAATGCCACTAAGAGAAGACTGTATATGCATCCTAAATGTCTTGTACAAATGAAGCATACTTTAAATCCCCTTTCAGACTTTCAGAAATCATATCTTGTGCTCTATCAGCTGTAGCTACAGTAAACTAGGCTGAAAGCCTGGGTTCCAAGTTCCATTACATCAAATGAAGTTTAAAAAATCCTTTGTGTTTAATACTCAAAAACTCATAAAGTTAATGTGAGTGCTTGCAACTTAAGCAAACAACCCCATGACTGTTTTTCATTCAGAGAGTTGATCAAGTTCATTTTCATTCAGATACTGCCAAATTCTGCTTCTGATTTCCAAAACGACAGGGTTCATTTGATTTAATCCACAGACAAGAGAAACCCGCCCACTATATACATACATACATCTCTTAGGGTAAAATAACCAAAACTGGTCCAACTTTGGCAGAAAATGTATTTTTATGAAGGACCCAGTTGCTAATAGTAAGAAGTTGATAGAGAAAACATTGATTTCCGAGCCTTTAAGTTCAATATACATGCATCCTATAGCTATATTATGTGACACTTTGACAGGGAAAGCTCACAAAAGCACTTTATGTAAGTATGAAAAGGTTTCGCCACCATGGTCGCCCTTCCACAATCTCTCCACTGTGATGAGAGGAAAAGAAAAAAAATAAGAGACAGGAGGAGAGGGCTTTAGTTGTGAAACAGGAGAGGCTTGAAATTAAAGAGCAGTGTTTCATCTCTCAGCGTGTCTGTCTCAGCTCTGTCACATATAATGGGAGGGGTCAGCCCTCGGCACAGAGGGGACTGTCCTCTCCTATCAGCCCCAGGCATCATCTGGTGTTAAAGCATAACTGTGTCAGCCTGCAGTTTGAGCCGCCTGTCAACCACAAGACCCCAGAGAGGGTTATCAGACCCCTGGGCTGCCTGCTGCTCTTGGAGCCGGATCGGCTTCCCTGCAGCAGAGACGAGGCCAACAGCCACCTTCACTGCAGCCACTACACCTAAATGTGGGCGGACACTGATAAGATTACCCTAAAGCAGTATGTTTGTAATCCACAATCTGTAGTGTTTTAGAGGGGGAATAAAACTACAAAATTTTCTCCAGTTTGTATTAACAAATCTGCTGAAAAGTCACAATGAAAGCTTCTAATTTGCTGAAAATTACCGATATAGGAATTTATAAGCATCCGGCTGACATAACGAATTTGCAGCACTATCAAGATGGTTATTAAATGAGGTCCTAATTTATAACGAACTGTAATATCTCTCTCATGCCCCAAACATATTTTTGACTATATTAGAACTAAAGGTCTCTCATCAAATGCAAAAGAAGATTATTTCTCACCATTATACCAACAGTCATTCCACGTTCAGCAATGAGATGACAGCTCAGGAGCTCCAGTATATACACGTTATTAACGGTTGCATTTGCAAAAGTCTGTCATATCTCAAAGTGGCGTGAATCAATACTTTCAGGGCTTCTTCTTGTCATTGCAACTTACAATCATGTCAATCTGGCTGCAGTATCTGCATAATTACGAGTGAATCCAAAAGCTAATGAACAGCAGCATAATTGACACTCCATTATTGCCGTCTATCCTAAGCCATCAGTTTCTGTGACTGTCAGGCTGGAGGAGTATTTAGTTAGTTCTGGCTCAATGGTTATTAATAAGCGTATACCCCTGAAAGAACATGGCCACTCGGCGAGAAACATATATTGATCAAATGTTGATGCAGTTATTTTCACAAAGGATTCCGTCTCCTCATTAGGCAAACCCGAGTTCCTTTCTCTTTCTCATTATTGCCAGGAGGGATAAAACAACACAAACATGCAGATAATGAACCGTACAGGGCCGTGCTTCTGGGCTGTCAATTGTTATCTCCCAAGCGGCTGCTGGTTCCAGACACACAGTGACACTGTCTGAGCCTGTATTTACACTGGCTTTAGTTAGCATGGGGGCAGTGTGGCCCAAGCTCATATACTGTACACTTGTCATTTAGCTTTCCTTATATCAGTTTAGGACTGCAAATAATATCTGTAATCTGCTGATTATTGTTTGAATTTATCGTTTTGTCTGTAAAAAAAAAACTTTATATATATCAAATGTATTATATATATAAATAACATATTTAAATCTTAAAGCAGGTGACATCTTCAAATTCCTTGTTTTATTTAAGAATCAGTCCAAAAACCAAAGATATTAAAATAATGTCATATATGACAAAGATAAGCAGCAAATCATCAAATTGAATAAACTAAAACCAGAGAGATTAAGATTTTCCTGAAGGGACCTGTTTTTGTCATTGAACACAATAACTGCAAGAAGTGTAAAATGAGAGATTTGGATGAATTTTGAGCAAATTATTTTGTGTGAATATTGATCAGAGATGGGTTTTCCTGATAATTTTTTAATAAAATTCTCTGTCTGTATTAGGTATTTTTAAAAAATATTTTTTAACAATCATACATACTTATACACATACTTCTTTTTTTGACAGATTCAGTGTTTTCTTCTCATTGTTCTATTAGCTCTTTGGTTGTTTGATTGTTTTCGAATGCAGGACGATGCTGTTTATCAGAGTGAAAGTCCTGTGAATATAGCTTTTATTCAGCTCTTCAAAAGTTTAAATATTAAATAATCATCTAAACTTTAAAAATAACAATTTCATTTAGTTTTCTTCACAGAAATAAATGAAATGACACAGCCTACTGTGTATATTTTTAAAGTTTTTCTTACACAGCTTAAAATTAAGAAGGCCTTGCGCCCTCCTTGTGAAGCTTTGGAGACCCCCACTGGGGGTTCCGACCCCCAGTTTGGGAGCCACTGTTATAGAGCTTTCACAGTAAACATTGGAAAAACTAGCTTTGTATGTCAGTGCTGTTTTCATTCAATTTTAAAGTTTGACTTCTCCAGAGTGTTTATCCCTCTGGATTCAACACTGAAATTTTCAGTTCATTTGCCTTCCCTTGACTTACAATGGCACGGTTCTTATTATTAGAGAGCTTCTATTAGAGCCGTATATCATTCTGAATGGTTCTTTGGCATGCTGGAGAATACACTTTGGCAGGGTATTAACTCTAGCTTTTATCCCATCCCTCTTACTGGATGAAGGTCACTCTCTCTATCTGCAAAATGACTTTCCTCTCTTCTCTTTCATCCCTGCTTTCCTCCCATCCTCCACACCAGGGCATGAGTCAGAGAATCTGACACCTCAGAGGAGAGAGGAGAGGGAGGAGACCAGTAGAGAGGGAAAGGAGACAAATCGAGAAGGAAAGAGAGGGAGAGATGGGGACAGTTGGAAGGAGAAAGACGAGTTGATCAATATCTCAGAGAAACATGAGAAGATGTGGCCCGGCCCTGCTCCCCTGACGTACAAGACACTGTCTTAAAAATGGCAATTAAATTCATCAAAGCACAGATGGTGCCGGAGTCCTTTCTCTGCTCTGCTGTACAGTATCTTCATACTGCCATACGGCATGGCTGCAAGATCATATTGTTTACAGTACTTAAGTTAGCCGACTAGCTGGTACACAACAGTATCATGCACGCTGAACTGAAACTACATATTACATAAGCCCCTCAACAAACTGAGCACAAACCCAAAAATAGTGCAGTCCCTGTTAAATATTTCAGGCACTCGGCAGCTGAAGGGGGGGATAAAAAGCTTCTCTCCTTCTTGGTTGCAATACAAAAACACACACACACACACACACACACACACACACACACACACACACACACACACACACACACACACACACACACTGATGCAGATGGCCAATTGAAAGAAAACCTCCATTTAGTGTACTGTAGAGCAAAGCGGATTACTGTCACGAAGGCAGTCTTTTAGCTCATTCACTTGATATACAGCACTTACTCACTGGAGTTGGGTACTTACTTAGCATACACCTATTTCTTGAATCACTTTCTGTACAGTATAGACAGCATGAAAGCTGCTCTTTGAGGGTGACTTCTGAACTAAATAAATCACGCTCATGAGACTCTTTGAGAGACACGACAGGAGAGTCATGGGGCCTGCTGGGTCAATCTTTGGAGCTCAACACAGTGCTATCTTTTCATAGCAGGGACAGCCTGTGGCTCTGTCAGCCACAGGGTCAGTCTTAAGAACAGCAGCGAGGGTCACATTCTGTTTCAGAAGAAAGGCTCTCTTCATTGCTGAACAAGAAGCTCTAAAACAAAGAGATCTACACTGTTTATTTGCATGGAAGCTGCCAGATCACAAATAAGTATTCATGTGATTTTTGTTTTATGCTTTCCTTGTGTAACATAGCCGACTTCATGGTAAAACATAAGGATAATGAACTCGTAGCAGAAATCTGTTTCAACCATTAAAAGCCGGATAACAGGGAGCTGAGCCTCAAGAGTCTGTAGTTATTAGGTAGCGACAAGCACAGGTTAATTGCTAAAATGCAGGTTAATTGCTACAGGGGATTTATCTCAAATATTGGAGAGGAAATTAATTTGTATCACAACAACGCTCCTGTGACAACAGCAACTAAATTAATGCCTGAGTGAAGTTGATGATACTGATTCGCTTCATAACATCCAAAAGCACTAGAAGTTATAACAGGTGATCAGGCTACGTGGAAACAGTTTAAGTCTACTTAAAAAATCAAGAGAATATAATAAAAACTTTCCAAATAATTCAATATGTTTTGTAAATGGAAACAGTTCTGCTCCCCTGTGATGTTGATGGCTAAATCATCCAGGGAAGCTTTTCTTGTAAAAGGTGACTGGATATCCATGATCTCTCTCTGCAGGACTGTTTAATAGAGTAAAGCTTCTGCACTGGGCTGCATTTACTTGATGACTGCAATCTCAAACTAAGCATTGTGTTTGTTTCTTTCCTCCCCCCATTCAGTTTGCAAGAACAGCATCTTAGTAGATGAGAGGGATTATTGGCAGTTCCCAGACGTTGGAGCAGCACGTGTCAGGTCTGGTTTCTGTTATTTATGAAGCCTCTCGGCCCCAGCCCTCACTCTCTCTGCAGCAGAGATGCAGGTGGGGTTTCATTATTGAAGATGCTCTTCCACTTCTTATTAGATCTCTGACTCTCAGAGTGCATTAAGGAATTGCATTTGGACAGAGAGTCAGCAACACAGGATGGTCTGTCTTTGTGCCCCCTGGAGTCCCTCTCTAAAAGATATGTGCACCTCTCAGACCAGCCAAATTGTATGTCCTGTTCCCTTTTCCCCTGCAAGAAATAAATAGTGTATTTGCACTCAAGCAGACGACCCCTTTACCACACACTCACAGAGGAACATTTTATTCTTTATTGATCTCCGTTATGTGCTTGGGAGGATAAATCTGAATCATGTTCTCCTACTTCTTCCAGTAAAATAGTCATACAATGCATTACATCCAAATGAATTCCTCCACAAACAGCTTACACCCTAAGTGATGTGCAATTCTCCAATTGTGTCCTATTTCTCTCCACTTTTGTCTGAGCGTAAACACACTGGAGGAGGTGCACATGCAAGATTCATGAGCATCTCCGGGCAGCCAGGACCATGATTTCCTGAATCAATCAGCTGGTCCACAATTAGATACTGTTTTATTGATTCTATTGTACTGAAGAGTTTAAAGACAACCAGTCTTTTGTATTTCACAAGGGTCTGTTGTGGATAAATGTGGGGCAAAATATGCAAAAAACACTGGAAGTGGAAACAGAACAAACTTCTATTCAAGGTTAATTAAGATGCTGACAAGCCTGTTTGTACCCTCAATGCTAAATTAAAGTTATCCTTAAAAGTGAATCATATGTACAGGATGTGGATTGTGTCTAGCAAACAAAACACTGGAAATATCCGGAAACTGTGTAGACAAAAAACAGGAGTGTTAAATAGTATTTATACCACAAGTAAACAGCACTTTTAGTTTGCCAAATGTGACTCGAAAATTCTGAAATTTAATGCTAGAATTGGGTAAAACATGTGCAGCCAAATAGCATCTGCACCGAGTTTTGGTTTTCATTTGGGTCAGCTTATCAGGACAGTTTTTCTATCCAGTGTAAGACTAATGCAATTAGGCATCTTCGTGAATAATGGTGCTGTCACACACACTCGCTGCCTCAGCACCAGGCAGGCGCCCACAGTACCAGACTTGTTGAGAATGATCTTTGTGTTCAGGACTGGCCAGGCCAACGAGGTCCACTTTCATTATCATAAAACCGTCCACACACAAGAAGAGACCAATTGTCTCCTCGGTCTTACTGTGCCCCCCTGCTCATCTGGCCACTTTGTGCCATATGCTGGATTTAACAGCCCAGCCAGTTTATGGCTTATAGGATTTCAGTTTACATGAGTGCGCCCTAGAAAAACAACAGGACACTGTTGTAATTTAGAAGGACAAATTTGATTATTTGCTGATAGCCAATTTAGAAGAGTTTGTAGCCTAAATTAAAAATCCCTGTCTCTCTGTTTGGGCCAATTTGAGGAATAAGACGCCAAATCTGACAGTGAACAGCGACTATAAATGTCACCGTTTGGATGAGAGCTGTTTCAAGTTGGATAATTGGGAACATGCTGTCCAAAAATGTGCCTTTTATAAATAGAAGTCGCTTACCTGTTTTCATGTAAAAGGTCGCAGGCTGCAGTTCCCACTAAAGTATCCCCATGGATCTGTGTTGACCGGGTTTTGTATCCACATAGAGTCCAATGACACGGACGTGTAGTGCGGACTGTCCTCCCGGTGTGTCAGCAGACTGGATTGCAGGGCGCCTGTGCGCTGAGGAAGGGAGACACACACACACGCACGCACACACACGCACTCACTCACACACTCACACGCACACACAGACAGAGAGAAAGATGCAGGCGACGACCACCCCGCTCACCCTGATCGCAATTAACCGAGGCAGCCCGTGAGAGAGAGAGAGAGAGAGAGAGAGAGAGAGAGAGAGAGGGAGACGAGTGCTCTCTGGGTAAAAGTCCTTTGGCTCAGTTGCCGTCGAGCACCAGTGTGTTTTTATCCCCGCCTCGGCCGGTGCGGTGTGATCCTGTCCCCCCAGGACCTCTACTGGGAGCGCAGCGCGCTTCTCCCTGCGCGCCGCACCGCAGATAGGGACGCACGCAGGATCACTGAGACTCTGTGCGGTGTGAAATCATAGCAAGGCCGAGGAAATTACATTTGCTGAATCAATCAAAACTGTTAAGAAATGTGCGGCTGAACCTTGTCTCAATTATAGCGAGTGTTCTAGTGGAGAAATTGACAAGGCCCTACCGAAGAGTCTATTACAAAACACCATGCTGCTTTTACTCCACACTTAATTTACTCTATATACATAAACTCCAGTTAATTACAAGTCAAATAGTCTACGGCTTTGAGAAATTGTCGCGGGCTTCACTCAGGTGTATTTAAAATCTTAAGCCAAATGTAAAAAATATACAAGACAAAATTAATTGGCTTAATCAAAGTTGGTGGCGCAAATGTAAAATTGAAGCTCTTGGCATTTTCTTTTGAAGTTTGTGGTGCCTATGAGATCTGCAACTTTCTCTCGCACAGCGCCATCTAGTGTGATTCTCTTGATATTGCAACTGTTCCATCAAAACACATTACAGTACTGTAAGGGGGGTGTTTTATTCATCCTCAGTTTGTCCCCCTTCTTATTCCGCACAGGGTCTGGATTGTAATATTCTTGTAAATTATACAGTAATAATATAAAGTCCAAGTGGCTGACATTCTTTGCTGTAAAACAAACAACATTAAAAGGAGTGAATGACATGAATCAGTAAAACGCGTCCATGATAATAAATATTCACTTGACAAACGGCTCATTAATTTAAAGACACTGTAGCATGACAGCTCCCACTGCTCCTTTGTGATGGAGGGAACGTCTGGGTAATTTGAGCATGACATCTCCATCTATTTCACAAATTATTTCACTTGTCTCTCAGGTGCCTCTCATTCACGGCAAAAGAAATGAGAAGAGGATGGATGTAAACTCATATTTATGTTTCTAAATAAAAGACCTTTATTCATCACTGCTTGACATTTTTACTGCTGTCTCTGTAGGCTGCTGCATTTTGTTGTTTTGTCTGTCTGGTGGTGGCATTTTCTCTTGGCTGGGAGTCAAAGAGAGGCTACATAAAGTAAATAAAACCAGGGGTGGGCAAATGAGTAGATATTTATTGCAGATATAGTCACACAGTTTGTTATTGTTATTAGCCGTTTATTTCCCAAATGTATGACGAGAATTATGACTTAAGCAGCCGCTGCGTTCCAGCACATTTTAAGCACTTACAGGGTCACTTATTGAGACGAAAGAAAGAGTAGAGTACAGTGGCAGTGAGTGGATAAAGCCATATTAGTCCCCAACCTTGAGGGAAGACACATTACAGTCTTTAATCTTGTGACAGGGACACATAACTCTAAAGCGAGCTATAGAAGAATAATATGGCCTATTATTGTTTTACTCTGCCACCCATGCAAAGGCAATTTTATGGGAGTTTCTACATAATAGCGCTCCATGAATCAAGCACTTAGCCATAGAAAAGCTTTACTGAATAACTTGCTGTGGATTCAGTGACATTGTTTTTTCAAACAGTAGGAGGTGCTGTGTGATTTCAAATCCATCTTGCAGAGACAGCTTTGTTAAAGAGAAAAAAGAAAAAGGAAAAATGCAACTACCACTAGGGGTGTGTGGGTCAGACCACTGCCAGAACATCAGTCATGGTGATGTGGCTTTAAAACAGCTAAGGTGCACTGTCGGATATGACACAGCCATCAACTGGGAGAAGGAATTGTGATTGCAATAATACACTTGCCACGTATAATTAATGCGCTGAATCACGGTTGAACAAGCTGAGAGAGCCGCACTAGGTGTGGCATTTATTCAGATTTCCTTCCTGTTATGCGTGCGTATGTGTGTATTATTTCTGCCAGAGTGTAAGGTGTGATGGAAGAAAAGAGAGAATTCCATGTTAATTTTGGGTTTAATTTTATGGTTTGGATTCACTTTTTAGTGACTAAAACAACATTTGGATAATTTATAATTTAGTTTGATTAAGCCTGAACTGCTTGCATGTGCTTTCATCGTAACATCATAATTTCTAAACTCAAACTGAGCTGAAAATTATACAGTGATGTCAAATTCACAAAAGCCTTGCATGCACTGAAATCAGTTATGGTATACAGACCCCCATTTGCTTTGGCAAACACAATGTATATCATTCCTGCTTGTCTGCGAGCATTCAAGCTTAACAAATACCTCTCATACTAAATGGCACTGAAACAACAAGAGATGACACAAGGGCAACAACTACAATTACTCAGCCGTGGAACGTCTCTCTTCCCTTCTCCGATCCTCTCATGCACAAACAAACATGGCTTGACATCCTCTGCATTTAATTTCACAGCATTTTTTAACTTGGTCCTGACAAATGGTGATTGAAGACATATTCTGCTTTTGTCTACTTCCACATGCCAGAGCACACAATAGATTTGCCTTTCATTAAAGTAACTTCTGCAGTAGCTTGTTCTTCCAGAAAGCGGCAGTCGTCTTTGATTCCCTCTCAAGCAAGGATCAGTGGTTTGACATTTGTTTTTTTGATGTTTACTTATCAAACATGAAAGTGATTTCTTTTAAACAGTAAGTCATTTTATAATTTACATGGTAATGCTACAGAAGCTACAGGTGTTGTGATGTCCACTGTACCTGCTAAAAGAATAAAAAAGACATACAAATAAAATGTATACAAGGACACACACAGTGTTTACCACTGTGCATTTAGATGCAGTATGTTGATTTATATTAGAAACCACATTTCCATATATCTTTCTTTGAAGATGTATAAATGGCTTTGCTTTGAAGCGAATACATTATTTTGAACAATGGAGGCGACTGAGACATTGGACGGAAAAGACTGGAGTTGGAATACTAATAAGAGATTTAGTATTAAATAGCTTACAGAACAAAGATTATGTTTGCCATGCTCTGCGAGTGTTTTTCTGTTTTGTATGTAATTAAAGGAAAAATCTCATGCAGAACAGGCACTGAGGGCAACACACTACCATGTGATACCATATTTCCATTTATTTTCTATAAATGTCATGAAGTGTGACATAATCACATTTCATTCATAGCTTCTTTTTCAATCGAAGACCCTTCATTAATGCATTACATACAAATACAGTAAAATGATACATTTACTGTAGAGACAGAGAAAAAAAAGCAACAAAGTGAAGAACAAATATGAAATGAGAGAAAATGACATGTTAAAGCAGATACAGAGCAGCTTTGAAAGAAGTCTACTGATGAGCTTCCCTTAGATCCACAGTGGGGGGGCTATTCCAGGCGATTAAAGGCACTTTTAGTAGTATATTTGATATTTGTATCAAAGCTAAGATCACTATCGACAATGTGAAAGGGGTCACTGGTAGTAATAAGCCTCGAAAGAATAATCACCCAAACCTATATCTCCTTTCAGCTTTACAGGGCTTTGTATAGTGAGTTTCAGCTCATTGTTTAGCTGTCTGGCTGCAACTTTACTGCTTTGGTTCACTCTCATCGCTCCCATAGCTGTTTTTAGAGAGAGAAGCTCTCTAAAAAGAAATCCACTGCTCAGAAACAACCAGCAGACAGACACAATTAGCAACTGGCTGGTGAAGATAGTGGAGCATCTAGCAGCTAAAGAGCCAGATATTTCCCTCAGGAGTTGGTAGAGAACAAAAACAGAGCTAAAAGAGAGTGAATGATAATGTTGCTGGGTAAATGCTGTGTGTGTGGGCTAAACTGGCAACTGTTTGCTGACACAACTTGTTTCTTCTGTCCTCAAGTGGCAAAAAAACACTAATGTTGTATTCCTAAGGAATTTGACAGAAGTGACAACTATTTGCCAAAAATATATTCACTTCCTTACTAAATATCTCCATGTCCAAAATTGGTGGCCAAAAACAAGTAATTTAATGGTATCTGACATGATAAAAAATATCAGAAGATTGAATATATCAATAAGTCACTGTGCTCTACTTAAGTCCTTATATTATGGAGCAGTGATGGCCTGCTAGTTACAGATGCAAAGGTCAAATTTTTGCAATTGCCAGTAAAATGTGTGTAAGAAAGTGAATTATGAATGTTCTCTCCTCTCAGCTGTCATCGATGTGTCCTTGAACAAAGCTTGCTTGCTCAACATTGCATGAACACAGCTTAATGGTGTATCTATAACTGTGTGCACAGTAAACATATTATTTACTAAAATTACAAAGCTAGATGGCGCCTGCAACAAAAGAGGTGTGACCTGACAAATAAAAATTTCATACGCCACATTTACCATGGTAAACGTGCAGAAAGTTACATACCAGTACACCTTTACTATGGTAAATGTGACGTTTTTAGTGTGATATGTCACAGCGCCATACAATTATATCTTAATTAATTAAAAACTGTGTCTCCAGATCTAGATGACATTGTTTTATGCACCCACGAAGACATCCTTACCCTCAGATTTAAAACAGGAATCTGAACTGAACCTCTCACTCTGACCCCACTCTGTTCCAAAAAAAATAAAAAATCCTTTATTTAAACCTAAAGAGAGGGATTTAAAAGCACTGTTTTAGAGCCTTGTGGATGCAAGACTTCCTGTAAGGCTCCTCCATATAGTTTTATAGAAGAGACAGATCATTTCTGCATTTCTCTTTCGTTTAATAATAAAAAGTCTCCTCCTGCACTCAGATAAATGAAGCTTTGTTCAAAACCGTGTTCCAGATTTAATTGAACCACTTAAAAAATGAGATTTCATGCAGGTCCACTCCTCCATTTTTATGATCATGCAGCAAAAACGAACGTGTAACTGTTTAATGTCTCAATAACAAGGCCACAGCCATGGCCCTGGGTCGTAGATGACTTAATTTAGTGTCTGTAAAAAAAAAAGAAGAAAAAAAGCTAAGAATGAGATCATGGCAGATGTGAGAGTAAAGTGCTCCTCCAGGCTATGTCTCGAACAGGCCAAAGGATACTGTGTCATCCGCAGGTGCACAAATATGCAATACAGGCAACATTATGACGGTATGGTTTCTAGTGTTGTGGTTGGAAACAGCCTGTGGGCAGGAACTTGATCTGATAAGCATGGTGTAAAGTGTGGGAAGTTCTGGCATTCATTGCAAAGATGTACAAAAGAAGGAACAAGAAATTAAAACTACATAAATAGAAATGGAAACAGAACATGAGGCATTATTAAAGTCCCTCTTTGTTTGATCGCTAAATATCGCAAAATATGGAGCAGATTTAATATTGTAACTCTTAAATATTCACTTTGCATTTGCATCAAGAAAAGTGTGATTTTTTTTTTTCTTTTTTTCACATACTAATAACTTCCTATCCCAGGAACCCATCAAAGCTCTTGACTGGAACTTCAGAGACAGGGCTATCTGTTGAGTCTCATGTATCAGGTATGATGAGTACCTTCAAACAGCATTTGATCTTGAAAGTGCACTGAGGTGGGGAAACAGGTAATGAGATCTGTGCTGGAGCACAATATTCTACTTTTACACAATACCGCAATAGTGTGGCAACACCATCTTTGGCAAGTCCTGAAAGTTAGCAGCTGAACCAACGGAGAGCCTGTATTTGCTGACATTGGCATTGAAAAGAACATTGAAAGGAAATATTTGAAAGGACATGTTTGTGTCATATTTATTGAGAGCAAAGGACAAACATTTTGTCCCATGTCAGGCCTTCATCAGTGCAGATGATTTGCAGTGAAAAAAGGTCTGACATAAAGGATAAAGGCTGAATGTTTGTAACTATGCAGCCAACAAAAGGACAAAAATAATTACCAAGAAACACTCCGTTAGAGAGCTGGTTAGCGTGCCAGTTTGTTTCTGGTAGACTGTTTCTGTGCCCTAGGCTTTAATTATTGAAACCATTGTTTATTCATCGGTTTTTAACCCTTTCTTGAACCAGGAAATAGTTTGCTGAGCACACATTCACTTACATGCATTCAAGTAGAAGATAACAATATTCTACTGAACAGCTGAACTGCAGATTATGGTTTGGTATAAACCTCAACATTCTTTTTGGTAACAACTGAAATGTCTCAGTAGCAGTGAGTATAGAAAATTTACAAGTACAGTCAGGTGGTTGTTGTTCTTTGATCAGATAGTCCATGATATAAATCTGAATTTTTAGACAATTTTATCTAACATTCTTGTTTGTCTGCCAGCGTTTAACATTTTTTAACTTCTTTGGGGCTTCAAAAAAAGGGTTAGTTATTATTTCTTTTTGTTATTGTTTGGCATTGGCACTGAAACTCTGGTATTGCACTGGCACAAGTATCAAAACTTTTCAAACAATATCCATACCCATTTATCAATTGACTGTGTTGATAATGGAGGAAAGATTGATTGATGACCCCCTTCTCACAAGCCCCACTGAGCTGATGTTTAGGACACCAGCCGAGATGCATAGATTATTTTCCATTTTCCATCAGAAGTCCTTGCAGTATTCATCCACCCATATTGTAAAGACAAATATTTTTGTGTTGGATGCTGATTATCTATACAAACACAAAAGCCTTTGCAACAGCATTGCCGCACTGCTTGGAACTATCATTCTTTTCATAGTATTATATTTCAGACTTTAAAAAAGCAAGCAACAACTGTAATTTACATCCGTAAGAATAAAAACAATTCAGGCAGATAAATAGAACAAATACATTGTGATTCATATTCTATAACACACATCTGAGCCTGAAGGGACAAAAGAAAAAAGAGCCTCAAGGTTTTGTTTGTCTGCACATGCCTATACACATTCCAGGAATGTGGAGAATGGCGAGCGAGCGACAAGAGAGGCCTTGTGTTTGTAGGTCTATCTCCTGCCCACCCTGTAGATTAGCCTCTTATCTGTTAAATGAGACAGTGCCGACGGATTTGGATAACAGGACTTTGGCATCAGCACCAGGCTCCCTGCACTGAAAGCTCTGCTGTATCACAGAGAGTCCCTGTGCCAGAGCTAAGCAGCACAGACAGCCTTGGACCAAGCAGTAGGTGGATATAGAGAGCCACATAATAGGCAGCTTCAGATGCTGCCATTCCATCTCCTTGAATGCAGCTGATGATTTTTTTTGGTCCTAGTCGTCTCTTATCATAGATATGACGGTAACATGGGATTGTGAGTGACACACCCGAGAATCTAGATTCAATTCACACTCTCCCACACATCACCTGGATGGATGTGTGGTTGTGATTCCCGTAGTCGTTGACTCATTCCATCTCAGTCTGTGCTGTTGCCATGTGACTATCCAGGCAATAAGGCAGGCTGAAATGCATCCTGTAGCTCTGACTCATGATTTGATATGGCTTGTAGTCTCCCTCACCCTGGGCCAGAATTGATAGGTAGCGTTAAGTGTACACCTGGGACCCAAAACTGGGCCTCTGAGCTTTCTCCCCATTTCCATCGTCCCTAAGCCCAGAGCGTCAGCCAGACATTAAGCAGGAGCGCTACTCTGTGGCAGCCCATGCAGACTTACTGAGACAGAGCTGCCTGCCACGTTAGGCGTGGGTGCCAGTCACCGTCAGGTCCAATGGACAAAACTGGAGCGCATTCCTGAGACCTTACATGTTGCTTGCTAGTTAATAAATCTCTTAGCCCACCGAGGACAAAAAAAACACAGGAAGGTGATGATTATCTCGACCAGAGAGGTAACAGGAGAGGACACAGAGTCAGGTTACACTGAAGAGGCTTGTCACTCTGCGCAGGGACTTGACTTTCCCTGATATGTAGGCCACATACTGAGGGTAAGTTCGTCATAAGGTTACCTGGAAGACTACAGCCATGCTTGCAGCTCTGTCTATGTGAGTTTGTTCTGCACAGTAGTGCTTAGAGCTAAATGCTAACATGCCCATAATGACAATACTAACTTTACAAGTTCAGTATAATGTTTACCATGTCCACTGTCTTATTATTGCATATTAGCATACTAACATTAGCTAATGGGAATTACATTAGTTTGGCAAGTGCTTAATCCTAAACCAACATATTAGATAAGGTTACATTTTTAATGTTAATGGATCATCAAAATCATTACAGTTCATCCAAAGGTTTTATGACAATCAATCCAATAATTGTACAAGCTGAATTAATGTGCCAGGCAAATATGGTGTCATTGCCAAAATTTGCAAAGGGTTTAAAGGGAGTAAAACTTACTGCTGTGTAATCACATTACTGCACTGATGGATTGGGTTTAGGGTATTTCGAGCAACTGCTAAAGAGCTGCAGTACACATTTAGGTGATATTGAGGGAGTTTTGATTTGATTCCTGCTCTTCATTGGGGTCATCCTGTGGCCACTCCATTTGCTGATTTCTATATTTGCTGATGTCGTCTTGATGTGTTTCAGAATCATTACGCCTGTTTGTCTCTGATAACTATTACCCAAGTCACAGAGGCCATTAAGGGCCTTTCCGCAGACTTCCATTTAGCATGAGGTCTTCTGAAGAGCAGTGTGTTTACCCTGTAATAGAGTGGCCTGATCTGCCACTGGTCGAACGTACAGAACTGCTAATGACCAATCCCCTGTAATTGCCTTTGGGGTCTCTGATGGCGGATTAATTATGCAGTGTAATTTGCAAATTATCAGTTAACTTGCCTCAGCAAAACTGAGACACATGTAAATATGACAAGATGAAACTACAAGGCCCAATTTGCTTAAGTATTTGGTAAATAATTATATATATATTTTTTTTACACAAAGAGGACGTTTTCACAGAGCAGTAGCTCGCTAATAATCAGTTTAGGTGTAAACATGCACAAGTGATGATGGTACCTCATGGAAAACTGTATTTGTGCGGAGCAGCGAGAACAGATAACAGGGGGCAGGCATAAACAGGAATAGTACTCTGGTCTAGGCGCTGTGCTGAAAGGAAATCCTCCTTGTTCTTGTTCTATTATCAGCTCAACATAACAAGTGATGGAGTAATCAGACACCCACTGCAGGCGAAAAACAAAACTTCTAACAGGTAAATTATGTGTTCCTGAAACATTCTTTAAAGTGTTTCAAATGACTGTAGCCCTGTGCCTTTTCATGTGAGAACCAGAAAAATAGTGTAGGGCAGAAGAATTGAGTGTGTGAGCACAACATATAAAAAAAAGGGTCTTTCCGTTTGTTATTGAGTGAAGCCGAGAAGGGCTGTCTAAAGTAATCTACCATTGTGAGAGAGGGGAGATTGGCTCCATTGAGGGTCTCACTACTCAGCCAACCCCCCTCAGCAGTCCAACAGTCCTCTCAGAATAACCCTTCTAATAAGTCACTTGGAAGAAAATGTGGGGAGTCAGCTGATTCGTAATCCGCTCTCTTTCTCGGTCTATGCTCACACATCAAGAATCAGATTGATATGTGCAATCACATGAAAGCCCCTCTGCGGTGGGGCGATCATGGTCTAGTAGACCTGCAGGTGTTTTTGTGTATGTGTGTTTTGGCAAAATGAGAGCTGGGTGATGCATTTGCAATGGAAATCCCTCATCCATAATATGTCTCAAGTGTAAACAACAGCATGAGAGAACAGCAAGTGCTAGGAAATGCATGTATCCTGCCCAGCTGACATTGACAAAATTTACATATTAGGCCTGTGCTGATGGTGCATTCATTAGATTTGGAGACAATTGAGAGGCATAACACAATTACAGAAAAGATTATCATTGCACATAATGTGTTACGTAATGTGAGAATGCAATCTGGGATTATAATAGAATCCATCCAATCTATGAGATAATAAATTCTTTACATGTATTTGGAAACGCATTTTAAATGGGATTTCTTCACCTGTGCATGTTCACATTAATTTAGAAACTTGGTTTCCAATCTATTCTCTCAAGTCCAAATGCAAGCTCTTTTTTCATACTGTTGCCTTACAGGGGTGAACCAGGAGTCAGTGGGATTCAGATGATTGACAGGTCTGTGAACTATTACAGACAGGCTCTGTTTCTCTATCTTAAAATCCTAATCATGCTTGCCAAGGGTTTTATTAGAATATGATGGCCCTTTTTTGTTGCCATGAACATTGAGTCAATTTGTGCCCCACAATATTCACAGTTTATAGGTTATGATAATGTATGATGATGCCATCACATAAATGACAACACATATTTCACGCAAATACTTTCTGTGGAGTGAAAGACATCTAATCATTCGTTGGCAAAGCGAATTATGAGAATGCCCATTTCCACTGTTTTATTTGGCAGTTTAATGACATTTGTGATTGCTGTTTCATTTTTTTTCATTTTTTTCCGTGCTGCTTCAACGCTGGCTGTCAAGCTGCGAGATGTTTTCCCTTCTTTAAACTTTTCCTTCCTCTTTCAAGTATTGTTCCCAATAGAGCTCATGCCCTATTTAAAACCATAATAATGCAGGCTAATATAACCAGTCATTCATATAAGCTCAAAGAGATGGCAACAAAGAAGTGTCACCTTCTTTGTGTGTATCTGTTCCACCTTAGAAGGGGAAGGTAGGAAGTCGTCAAGGTGAAGAAAAGTAACCTTAAGGAATCTTTTGCAGTGTTGCCTGAGAGCAGGAAGTGGATCTAATGTCTGCTACACAAATCCACAAACCAATACTATCTGTAGCACACGTCATATAATAAACTAAAAGTTTCATAATTCATATCTTATCATTTTCAGGATTGCTATAACATTAATTGAGGTAACAGACACAAAAGGTATTAAAGCACTGACTGGACATAGAGTAGGTATAGTTTAACTGTAATAATTTCACCGGACAACACTGCATCCTTGACTGTTTGAACTCTTAAACAATCACATGCTTGAACCTTGTGACTAATATCACAGTTGCCTTCACTCAGCAGTCTAGTGTATGTGCACTGATGCAAATGCACATTATTGCAAACTGTGTGCAACATGGTTGTATGATAAGCCTTCTGTGCTAAGACACCTTACACCTCGTCAATAAAGTCCTACAATATCCCTCATCCAGCTGATGCTTGTTTCCTTCCTGAAGTTGGATTTTCACCCTTGACATTATCAATAAACCAATATTTGTATTGACAAAGACAATTTAGAAATAAGTTTTTTTGGGGTGATGTAGAAATTATTTGAAGATAAGATATAATACTGACCTAATTTTACACCTGCACAAACAGAAAATGAGTCACTGTTGTTAATCCTTTCACAGTTCTTTGAACAAATATAACCTTTGGAACATGAGCCCTCCTCAGCTCAACGGTGTAATTTTAGTTTTTGACTTTAGGAAACCTGTTCAATCACAACTTGTACATTTTGCCAATCTAAGTATGTTACAATAAACAAAACGGAAGACACTATAAAGCACAGATACAGCATCAGAGGGATCTCTTCAGGGGCCACAGCCACTTGTTTTTAAATCATAATTATAGAGTCACACTTTTCTACGAACAGAACAAGCTCTGCAGACACTTGTCTTCAGTGATTTTCTAAGTTTGTACGTTTGCATCGCAAGGACGGCTATGAGGTTAGGTTACAGAATATCTACAGGCAATTTACGTCTTTCAAACTTGCTATTGTGTATCTTGTGCTTTGTTTAATTCCCTTTGTTGGATACTATCCTGCGTCATTTTATCCTGTGCTGGTTTTTTTCTTAGATCAAAGTAGGCTCATTCTCTGTAAAGGCTTTTTCAGATATACTTGTGAAGGGCTCAATAAAAAGAGTGACTTTTAAATCAGATACAATGGATTTTATTAAAACGTCCTTTGAGAAAAACAGGTGCTTAAGAAACATCTAATGGCTTTAAGTTGTCAAATGTGACAAGCGATGATTTTATCTGTGTATTGTATTGCCTTCTATTGAGGTAGTTTTGTTTTGAATTCTGCTCTTCATTGGGGTCATCCTGTAGCCATTCCATTTGCTGATTTCTATATTTGCTCATCTTGCTGTGTTTCAGAATCATACAGCTTGTCTTGTCCTTTTAAAATGAATGAATGAACACTGTGCCCTACATGAAACAAAATAAATCTTTCTCACGGTCTGGAGTTTTATATTACATTTTTACAACCATAAAATGAATGAATGAGTTATACCAATTACTCCAAGGCCCTGAAAGTTTAAACTTACACAGGGCCCATACTAAAATTCAGAGAAATATCATGAAGCTGTTAAAGAGGAGGGAGATAGTCAGGAAGCTGGAATTTCCACCAAAGACAAATGCACTGTTTACCAGTGAGTAGCTGTGCAGACAAATGGTTATCCAGCCGTTACCTTTCCTTACTCTAAGGTTAAAATATTAAATGTGTATTGATGCATGATCATCATCGTCATCAAGTATGGTGCTATATAACTGTAAAGTGATTCAACTCCAGGAACTACTCTCTTACTGTACCATCTTTTTATCTCTCAAGAAGTCAGCCATCTTACTCATCTCCCCTTACCAGCATACTCTAGAATACTTCTGAGTGATATTTCTGTTAATACCATTTTTCTCAATTCAGTTAACATCACTTCTCTTTCTTCCCCATACCTCTTACATGATACAAGTACATGCAGTACTCTCTGTAATAAAGGCTGTCTCCTGCTCCCAGTACTGTTGCCACAGTTTTATCTTTACCTCTATGTCTCTCTTTTTAACAGCTTCCTTCGGCAATTTGTTCACCTTTTAGTTGCTCGGAAAGCCAATATGTGCTGGGACCCATGAGAAAGTAACCTCACTGTCCTTCCGTGTTACTCTATTGAGTGCTAACAGGGTTTCATGGACGAGGTCAGGCCGACTCAGTGATGAGCCAGACCCAGTACGGTAAATTGCCAACAATGAGTCACTACATACCAGTATTTTATTTGAAGCTGTTCAATCCTGGACTGCCACCAAAATAGCATACAGCTACAGTCATCATTCAACCCCAGGACTACCAAAGCAGCTCCTGTTCCATCTGCTACTGGATCCTTCAACCCGTCTATGTAGATTAGAATATGATCCTTGTATCCATTTTTTGTTTGGCAATAGTATTCATTCATATAACTTTACCTTTTTATTCCTCACTCTGGCTTTGAGTAGCTTAAGATTAACTTTTGGGGTCCCTAGCAGCCATAGTACTGGCGCTTCAGCTTGAACTTTGTGCAACTCAGACAGCATTGATTTGGATTCTGATTTCTCTGATCAGAGAAAAATAAATAAATATGTTTCAGTGATGTTGTGTCTGCTCCCCACTCTAATCCTCCATCCATTTGACTTTTTTTAATGTGCACCCTCCATCTTCTGGAATCAAATTGAACCCCAGGAACCAAAAATCTTTAACTCCAAATTATTGCCATAATCGTTTAAACTGGACGTCTGCCCCAACTTTCGAGTAAAAGAGTAAAATAGTCTTTGTCTTCTCCATTGAAAATTTAAAGTCACATTTACCTCCACACCCTTGTTATACTTTCTTAACAATAAAATATACTTCTCCCTCTTTTCTATAGACTGCCATCATCCGCAAAGAGCAACTGTCCAATTGCTGGCTGAATGATTACAAATATACCATTGATCATGACTGAGAATAAAATAGGGCTTATTGCCTCCCCTGGGGAGTTCCATTCTCCATCACTTTGCTTTTACTGGAAATTTCTGATCCTCTTTTAATCTGGATACTTCTACCATTCAGAAAATCCATTACCCAGTTAAATATATTTCCTCCGACTTCCATTAAATAGGACTTAATTAGAAGACAACTCTCCACAACATTTTGTGTGCCTTCCCTACATCAAAGAATATGGCAACCACAGAATCTTTTTTAACGTTCTTTATTTCACCCTTCACACATAGTACTGGATCATTAGTACATTTTCCTTTTCTAAAGCCACTTTGGTAAATAACTAAACTTTTTTCTTCAAATGGTGCATCAGTTTTTAATCTACTAGGGTTTCCAATAACTTACAAATACGTACTGCAAGGCTAAATCTATACACACACACACACACACACACACATATATATATATATATATATATATACACATACACACACATATATACAACATATATTTTATCCTTACTTGGGGCTGAGTTCTTTCATTCTGTCAGAGCTCCAGGGTAAATGGGACATAATACTCATCCTTTGTGTTATCTTTCCTCTGTAAGGCCTCAGCATTCTCCACTCTTGTTCTCAACCTTTTCATCCAAGAATGCCGTTTGATCTGAGCTTGCTTGTGAGCTTATTAATGTGCTTGTATGAGTTATCTTTATCATTCTGAATGCTCTGTTTCCTATTCTTCACCACCTCTTTGCACAGATCTACCTTTAGTTTTTGTTATGGCAATTAACACTGCTCTTCTAATACCTTCTGTCATTTCATTTTCAAGTTTGTCTCCTCCTAAATGTGTCCTACATGGCTCTCATTTTCTTCATTAAATTTCCTTTTTAAAAACCCAATGTAAACTTCTGTTGTCGTTGACCAGAATTGTATTAACATTATTTTGCATATCAGGTTGATGGTCACATGTTATGGGAACCCCTTCATATACCTCTGCACTTTGGGACAATGCTATTAGAAACAAGGGGACACACAGTAGCTGACCTGGTAGAACGCATACCCCATGTAGTTTGGGTCTCTATCACAGTGGTCCTGGTTCAATTACAGCCTGTGGCGCATTGCTGCAGGTTGTCCCCTCTCTCTCTGCCCCCTTTCTTGTAAATCTTCACCTGTTCCATCAAATGAAAGCATAAAAAGCCCAAGAATTTATATAAAGTGTAAGGTCCAACACAGACTAATTTCTTGCTCTAAAATCTTCCCACTCAAACACACCTGATTACCTCCATTTAATACCTCCTCCACTACTTGCCCATTGTTGTCTGACTTTCCACTGCCCCATTATGTGTGTTGTGTACATTAAAGTCTCCACACCAAATAACATTAGTTCTGTTCTGGCCATCTGATTTCTCTAGTATACTTAACTCTAATTGTTCCCATTGATTGTAATAGTTTATCACCACTAGCACCTTAATCACAAACCACACCTCTACAATAATAGTGTTCCTAAGTGGCGCAAACCAATTTTCCTGGATACTGTCTATGAAGTGGTGCCCATCGCAAACTTCTTTAAAGGATTAGCATTATCAGTAGTATTATCCCACACCTGACAACTTTTGGCTACTGAAACAATCTTATATTTCTTCCACTTTCAGACACATCATGTCTAAGTAGTGCACTGCTTCTTTTACAATGATTTGATTCTTTTCTGTTTTGGATTTCACTTCAGCTCTTGCATTCTCTATTATAAAAGTAACCTGGTTTATCTTCTTTCCGTATATACTTTTCCTTTGTTATCTCCATTGCATCTTGCTCCCTCCTGACTCTCCCTTCACTCACCTGCTCGCTTGGACAAGCCCTCTTTACTGCCTCTCCATACGAGACCTTCTCTTTCACTATTATCACGTGTTGGAGTTTAACCTCATGTTTCATTACTTCACTTCAACTACAGCACTTTGGTTTCACCCCCTCTGCACAATTACCATACTCGTGACTCCCCCAATGCACCTTGCATGCTTCCTTTCCCTCTGGTCTTAGACATCACATGCGCAAATTTGACATTTGAAACACCTCACTGCCTTTGGTACATATTAAACTACAGCCTGTTATACCCCTGTGCTCATCTTAACTTAAGTCACAACAGATCCTTAGGTTTTCACTTAGCTCCTTCATACTTTACTTTGAGAGGATTTCCACAGATCACCTTCTTACACCCTGTTGTCCTCCCTCCCCCCCAACTTTCACTACTTTAGTTACTTTGATTTTGTCAACCTTGTTCATCTTCAATGCTTTTTCAACCTCAGCCTCACTCTTACACCCTATTAGCATGTTTGCACCCTGCTAAAGCATACTTCCCCCACCTGGCTAATGGTCATTTTTGTCAACTTTTTCAAACTCCTCCTCCTCCTTCAAGCCTCACAACTTCATTCAATGACACAACCCCCCACCCCTCTTCAGATCCAACACTCTCTGATCCGCCATTATCTTCCTTCTTGCCCTACCCCCCACTTCTTCTCCCCAACATCAAAAAGTTTTATTCAGTCCGTGGTTAACTCCAGAGTAAAGACAAAGAGAGGCACACTCAAACCATTCACCACAACCATACCACCTATCCCCTCGTTGATCTCTTTTCACCTGCATGTCTCCAAATAAAAGGGAGGCGGAGTCATGCTGGTACACTCGATTGGCCTCAACCTGTAGACCTGTCTGCGAAGAGGACAGAGGCAGCAAGGGAGGGGTTGCTGCCGACATAATTACAATATAGAGCAGTGAACTATCTGTAGACAAACCACCAAAAAAAAAAAAAACAGAGAGATATATCTTCCCTCGACTGTGCTCTGAAACCCTTACTTACCAGATGCTAGATATCTGTCTGCGGCGTTGAGGGGAAAGCGCATGTTTAATGGCATTTTGGAAGTCTCCGCGGCGCTCTCCGGGTAGAAGAGGAGACATTACGGCGCGAGTTAGCTAACGTTAGCTCGCCAACAAGGTCAGTTTGAATTTTGGGTTGTGTCTCTTTTTCAGCACTGGCATCGTTTAAAATGCCACCGTCGTCATCCACGCTAACTCGGCTCATGTACATAATTAGCTGGGACTCCTGTCGGCTGTCAGTGCAGGTATAACCGGCTATTTATTTTTTTTTGTCATACACTCTTGTCGGTTAGCTTGTTGGTTAGCCTCACTCGGTGGCTATCATCGCCTCAGTCCGTTCGCTCTCATTCGACTTTGGTGCTCGACGTTTTTGAAAGTGATGGCTCACGTTAACATCGCCTAATGGAGGTTATTGTCAAGGAGCGAGCGTTTTGTTAGGAACTGCATCGACAGTGCAGCCTTGACAGAGCAAATGTTAGCTGGATGTTTTATTAAAAGAGGGCTAATGCATTAGTGTGGTGGATGTACCCAGCAGCAGCAGCTCGCCGCTTGTGTCCGCCTAGAATAAAACAGGTGCATCCCTGCGCTAGCGATGGCCAGATGTAGGATAGCACTTATAGTTAACGCTGGTTCTGGATTAACAGTTTGTCATTGTTTTGGGGGGGGTAGCATTTTTAGGGATTCATATTTTCATAAAGACACAGTTTACTCAGTGTGGGTTCTTAAATGATTTATCAAGGTTGAACGGCGAAGGTGGCGTTATCATTTACAAAGGCCTCGTCTGCCGACTCCAGTAGAAACGGGGGCAGTTGAAACGGGCCCGGTAGCTAACGTTTTAGTTAGTTAGCTACCGTTAGCTACCGTTAGCTGTGTGACAGCAACTGACTACCAACTGACTACTGAGACACTAACTGCCGGCAAATCCTAAAAACATTTGACTTATGATAGCAGTGTTTTGTTTAACCGCACATTATAAACTATACATCTGTTGTCAGGAACCACAGGGTCTATTGTCGTGGATGATGTTACATTTGGGAAGGGCTGGTTTTAGCTTTAACTTACTATTGTGTTAGCGGTTTTTTTTTTTTTTTTCTTTTTCTTCCCCCTTCAACGTGTTCAACGTTACAGCAGATCCACTAACGTTAGCTTTGCTTTAATGTTGTGTTGTCTGTATAATATAACGAATATTTGTAGCTAAATTAGTAACCTCACAATCATTAGCAGTTGAACCTGTAACTAAATGAAGATTACACGAGTTCAGAAAATGTCACTTGTTGGTGAGCTTTACAGAGCAGTGGTTTAGCGTTGCTTTTGTTTTACACTCGAAACTTTACTCTTGCTTCATGCTTTGGATACCTCCACGAATTTATCAAAATACACAGTAGTTGAATGGTTGACTTGTAACACTGGGTTTTGACAGCATACAGTAGTTCTCCAGTAGCGTTAAACGACTTGCTCTCAGGTCGACATGCCGGGTTAGACTTTGACTCAGCCAAGGCCGATTTTGTGTTTTCTCCCCACATATTTCATTACTTTGTCGAAGAGTGTAGAGGGCAACACAAGGGAAACATCCAATTGCAAAGCAAGCTTGTCTTGTGGATATGTTTGTTATTCAGCTCATGCACTATCTAGAGGCTGCTGGATGTGGTACGTCAATTCAATTGGCCCTGAGTGCCACTGTGCATCGGAGCCCTAATTATTTTTGATGTTTTTCAAGTTTTAACTACTGTTGAACTGCAGACGGCATGGATACCATGGTTGTAAACGGTTTCGTCCCTGCAGCAGTGCAGGCCTCAGTGTGAATTGGGCAGAAATCACCCTCACTAAAGCCTGTATCGTTGTACTATTTACCATACATTAAAAAAAAGAGTAAAGAAATAGAGGGGTTTTAATAACTGCTCAGTTGAAAATGATAGAAGTTGTATTATACTCAACTCCCAAATAAATATGTAAAATTACACTTTTATGTTAGCCTTTGTCTTAGCACTTGGGTTTTTTGAAACTACATTTCTTAAATATTTTAGCAAGAGTGCCATATAGCTCAGCCCCGGTGCCATCGTAGAGAAATGATCATGATAATAATAATGAAATGATAAAAAAAGGGCACAGTTGTCTCCACTGTTGGCAATGTGGATTGCATTTTGTTTTGTTTTTCAAGAATTAGACCTTGAACATGTGCTCTATTTGTATACCACTCTATAGGCACTATGGCTTCATGTTTACTCTTTTGTGAAGCCTTGTTTTAGCTGTCAGCCTTATCCTCAAATGACATATCCTAATTACTTTTGAGGTTTACTCATCTCGTAACATTCTGTTATTTGTATAATAATATTGTTCATTTAAACTGCATGTTGAAACACTGCAAATCGACACATTTAAAGTTTCATATTTCTTAATGGGATGTTGTTTTAATTGGATTCTGAATTACTCACACACTGTGAAATGAGAACGTGATTCAATCTAGGCCACATTGTGGAGAGCTTACTTTGATGCTCAGATTTTGCTTTTTTCCAACGTGTGTGGCAACAGCCTGAGGTAAGGTGTAGTGGCTCATTCTGAATTAAAATAAGCTTATGGGTAAACCTATTTTCATGTTAATGTTTGTGTTTTATGTATATGGATAGATGAATCAAGCAATATGTTTTGTTTTTACACAGCTGGCACATTGTAAGCCATTTAAGATTCAGCCCTTAATTACTCTTGCAGGACCTTGTGTCTTAAAGAGACTGCTTAGTGTTTTTTTGTTTTTCGTCTTTCTAGGATCTCCACAAGAGGATTGCACATGGGGAGAAGGGCATGTGATATAAATCCCACTGAACTAACTCAGTAGATTAAGATGCCAGATAAGGTGCATGTCAGGACCTGGTTAATGGGTTTGGTGACTCGGTACTCTCCCTGTATTTGTAAGTAGGTGGCAAAATGTGAAATTAGCAAAACAGATTACTGGTGTGTCGCAACTTTTTCAGAATTTTTTCATTTTTTCTTTCTGCATATATATCTTGGGTCATATTTGAAATGTTATTTCTTTGATATGTCCATCCAGCTTTTCAAACTGCAGCATGGTGGAGGGTATAGGAGCCCTGTGGATGTGAACTGATTGTATGTTATAGTTTTCCCACCTGGTAGTCTAGTAATAACAGCCCAATTCTGTGCCAGAAACACCACACTATATACTTGCAGTAGACATTAATCATTTACACTGGAGGTAGAATACATAGATTACACAATATAATTTGTTTTGTCTTGCTGTACACCACCATAGAGATGCTGGCTCCTTACAGATCTGACCAGATCAGAACAATGTGGGCAGTCATTGTAAAAGGGAGTGAAGGAGTGGTGCTATACTATACATCCACAGAAATCAGAGTTGAAAGAGTAGCTGTTAGTGGTACGAATTTGGCAGGTTAACAGGTGAATATTGATTTGTCACGTATAACGTAGTCTATATTTTAATAGTGGCAGTGCTAGGTTATCTTTGGTTAAAATAGAAATAAGTGACCAAACATTCAATTTGTTTTGGCATAACTTAAATTATACAGTCAACACATGCTTACAGAAGGCTATGTTAAGAAAAACTCCTTGCTACTCATTAAGTCTTTCAAAACGTTATCCTTTCCTTTCAGTCTTGTCCTTTGCACTGAGGCTTTGGTATTATAGTTAAAGGCTCTGAAAACCCTAAAAGGGATGTTCTGATCTATTTTTTTGTTTAATTTGTGACAAATCTCAGCTACTAGATTGAGGTCTGTACATAATCTGCAGGATTTCCGACCATTACTGCCAATTCCCACAGAAATTCTGATCACTCCCACCTGCAACAATGTATTCTATTGAAAATCTTTCTGCCCCATTCGGCAGGGAAAATAGTCACTCAACTGTTTAATAAGCGCCCTTTTAGAATACATGAATTGCAAACAAGCCTTATTAAATGGGTTGTAAAGGTAAAAAAAAAAAAAAACAGCTGCTAGGGAAGTAAAGCTGAATAAAATGTCATTTTGCCCTAGTTTTTTAGAAAGTTGATGTCATTTCCCACAGGAACCGATACAAACCAGATGTTTGCATATCAGTCGACAGAGCAGCAGGGATAATGTTGTTGGAGAGGGTATTTTAATGTTCAGGTTTTAAAAATGTATATGATCGATTGTCTGATATGAGAGAGAGACAGAGTGAGTGAGCGAGCGAGCTTGTCTTTAATTGCTGCTGCATTTGGTGGTATACAGTTTACCATGCATTTGCATGCACGGTTGATTTCAATAATGACTACCTCTCATTATGTTCATTAAATTTTATAGCTTATCCCAAACCAATGAGGCTTAGCTTCTGGTCTATATTAGGGTAAATACATGTATATTTCGTGATTGCGGGGGTCAGTTCTAAAAGTATAAAACATTCTTGGAGGGATGGCTTCTGTACAAATTGACCACACTGATCTCATGATGTGGACCAAAATGTTTATTAGCCAGTATTTACTAAGAGCCTCTGTTTTGGAACAATTTGGAACAGCCAGTATTTTGAAGTGTACAAGTTGACGTCACAGCCTTGTGCCAGTCAGGCATTAGGATTCCAGGCAACTTGATGACCCTCCTCTGTCCGTTCCTGAGTGCTACAGGATTGGGGTTGGCTGGGTCAGCACAATGGAGACTCTTATTCCAACCCCCAGGGCACCTAATTAAAACTTACAACCAAGACAAACAACCTTCGACACTCATGCATCTCGTGAGAATCACTATTCCTGAAAATGCCATAACAGAGAAGTGAAGATCAGTAGGAGATCAACATGTCCTTTTTATAATAATGTTTATGACCTTGAAACTACAAGTGTATTGTCTAAATAGGAAATTAATATAAATATATTTAATGCTATTTGCACAAACTGTACTCTTTGGTTAAGTTTGATTTCAGTAGATTTAGATAATTATGTTGAAGATCTTTCTGCCCCAATTATGTTGTTATAATCATAGTCACTATTATACATAGACATTATTGACATTTTTTGTTACAAGATTTGACCATAATTATTAAGTGTTATTAAGGGAGACTGAGAATTCTTGTGATACTACCACCATATGAGGCTCAAACTCAGTAAAGCATAATAGATTGCTTCCTTACTTACTCCCAATAAGCAGTGAGTAAGTGAGAAAACTTAGATAATAGTTGAAGAGTATTGTCATGCAAAATAAGGCATTAATACAAACATGTTTATGGGGACCAATAAAGAGCCAATATGCTATTGATATGCATGCTAATAAGCAACTAGTTAATAGTGAATGTGTACCTTTTCATATGAAGTGTTGCCGCTTAATTCTATAGTGAGCAGTACGTAGAGATTTCAGAGACAGTTATTTTGTGTCATTACTGGCAGGTATAGTGTTGCTCGATTGCAATGTATGTTTTCACTGGTGTTTTCTTTTCAGTTGTCAGTTTTGTCACTTTGTCACACTCATGTTTGTTTTTTTTGTTTTCTCATGCAGCTGGCTGACATGGCTGTCTAGCAGGCTGCCAAAGATATCTTCATGGATCACAGAGGACAACAAAGAGAAATCACTGCATCTGTGAGCATAGCCAATAATTAGGGAATCTGACCCACAAGCATATCATCAGACTGACTTCAGTGCATGTGGCCTCTCAAGTTGTTCACAGACATCTGTTGGGCAGCCCAAAGGCCTATTGCTATGCACTATAAACGGAGAGACATGAGCTGTGGGGATGCTGGGAGGAGCAGGCTTCTTTCGTGCAGGACTATCCCTCTGGTAATAGGGCTTCTAGTGGCCATGGCCCAGGGCGCTGTGCCAGAACAGCAAGAGACACTGGTGGAGATGATATCTGTGGAACTAGAGGCTTCTATGCAGTCCTCTGTGCTCTCTGAGCTCCAGGCTGCAGCATCTTCGGTTGGTGAGGGGCCGCCTACAGCTATCCAAGATTCCTCTGCAAAGAACGGGGGAGTGCACACTGGTATCCCTGACTCCTCTGCAATCGTGGGCCAGGCGTTCCAGTTGAAGGTTCCACCAGGACCTGCCAATGCAACCTGTAATGTCCATGTAAGTGCACTGAAGATCAGACGTATCAGAAAAAATTATATATTGAGATAAATAGTGTTGATTTGATGTGGGAAATATTTGGCATGTAATATTGAATCAACACAAACGTCACTGTGTTGGTATTTACAAATAACTGCATGTGAATGATTTAACATTAATATACTGAGATTGGTATTAGGAATCAGTGAGAACAGTATTTGTGTTGGCGGGGTGGTGGGAGATTCAGAAAAACAAAAAATAAAAGATATGTGCAGTCGTCTAAACTAAGAGCATTTACTACCTTGTTTTTATTGTTCCATTGTCCTTATGGAACAATGGCCACGTAGGCCAACGTTTTTTTTTCTTTTTCTGGCACTGTAGAAACGCATTATATATAATATCTCTTCATTTTTGATCACTGTATTACTGCTGATTGAAGTCGACTGTGGTGCAATTTGCTCCAGTCTGACTTATGAATGAAATTAGATTATTATTGGCCCAAGTGGTGATGCAAAATGATGTCTGTCACAGTAATAACTCAAAATGAATAGTGATGACTCGCATAGTTATTATGAATAGAAGCTCACTCTGCTTCCTGTTCATATTTGGCGAGATTTGATAGACTGAATAGAACACGGATGGGGCGGGTCTCAGGGAGATGGTGAATGCTTTTTTTTCTGCTTTCACTCCAGATATTTGAAAGATTTGCATTCATCTTTATTTTGTGTTTTTTCCTAGTTCCTGTTTCACTGGCAACTTGGTCAATATCAAACATATAATTACATAATTCACCATCATTACCCAACATTTCCTACTTAGAACTTCACAATTGCCAATCTAACATGCTTTTCTGTGTTTCGTGTTATTATAAAATTTAAACCCAAGCCAAACTAAGTAAGTCATGTTAGGAAATCTCTTTGGTCCTGGTACCCTTTTTTAAAAAAAATTTTTAATGGTCATTTGTTATGGTGAATTATCACTTAATGAAATAAATAGTTTTTCCATTCCAGAGTTAACTTAACATCTTAGAAGTATCCCTATAGTAAAAAAAAAAAAAAAAAACTTACCTATTTCTCTCTTTTTTCACCTGTAGCTCACTGAGATGGGAAAGGAGACTTTACCCTCCTGGCTATATTGGGACAAAGAAAGTTGTATTCTGAAAGGCTTGGCCCTGGAGCAGGACAAAGGTGTGTATCATATCTTGGTGTCTGGAGAGGAGATAATTGAGAAGACAGGCAACCAAGCGTTCCCAAGTACCGTCTTCTCTATTGAAGTATACCCAGAAGAACGGGCAGACACTGAGCCAGCCCTGCTCACTCTACAGTCTGATATCAGTGGCATCCAGCCTTTCACCTGTGGCTCTGAGGAGCCTGTCACTGTCCTCACTGTCATCTTGGATGCTGACTTGACAAAGATGGTCGCTGAACAGAGGGTCAACTTACTGGCCATTATGAGAAAATTCTCACATGTGCCCATGGAGCACATGAGGGTGGTCCCTGTTGTCAACAACCGCTTATTTGACATGTCTGCTTTCATGGCTGGACCAGGGAATGCCAAGAAGGTGGTGGAGAATGGGGCCCTACTGTCATGGAAACTTGGATGCGCCCTTGACCAAGGCAGTATACCTGACATTAGCAGTGTCCAGTCCTCAGCAAAGGATGGGACCATGTCAGCCAGGCTGGGATATCCAGTGGTTGGCTGGCACATTGTCAACAAAAAGCCCCATGGAGTGAAACGGGTCAGACGGCAGTTGTACAATACTCCTACTCCAGTACCCTCCCTGCTTCCTCCAACTACTCACCCAGAGCCCCCTGTACGTGTTATTCCCACCCCAACTTCGCCCTCTATTGCCCCAGCAACAGACAACTCTGCTCCCCCTGTCCGAGGCCCTTTGCCTCTTCCGGTGAAGCCCACTATGAGGGTCCGAGATCAGATAGCCCACACACCTGTCTTTGGACCTCCCCAACCCACCAGAGTACTAGGAACTACAAGCACCATCCCTATTCAGCCTACCATGACCCGGCCCACGTTTGTGGAGGCCACTGCTTTGCCAACACCGCCAAGCACTACCAAAAGACCCAAACCCTCTGCCACAAGGAAACCCAAGAAACCCAAAACCTCCACCCCAGCTCCCCGGGAACCCAAGTCTACCACAGCTAAACCGCCCAGACGCACCACTACTCTCTCTTTGGCTCCAGACTTGAATCAAAACCCACAGATCCGCAATGCCATTGATCAGGTGAATGCATGGGTTGGGACATACTTTGAGGTAAAGATTCCTCCTGATACATTCTTTGACAGGGAGGATGGTACTACCGATAAGCTGCGTTTGACTTTGAAGAAGACCCCAAAAGAAGCAGTGACTGAAACATCCTGGATCCAATTCAACAGCACTATCCAGCTTTTGTATGGTCTTCCAGAGGAGCAGCATGAGGGAAAACACGAGTACTTCATGTTGGCTACTGATAAAGGTGGGAAAAGCATCATGGATGCGTTTGAGGTTAGAGTAAACCGTTGGTCTAATAATGACAAACCATCAGTTGTCTTTGCTGCTCGTTTCCATGGTGACCCCAAAACTTTAAGCAATGATGTCCATAAAAAGATTCTTTTGACCAAAAAGTTGGCTTATGCCCTCGGGGATCGCAACAGCAGCACAGTAACCCTGAGAAACATCACTAGTGGCTCCATCGTGGTGGAATGGACCAACAACAGTCTCCAGCAGAGTTCTTGTCCAAAGGACCAGATAACAGTTCTCAGCAACAGGATCTCTGATCCCCAAGGGACACCTAAACTGGCCTTCATTAAAGCCATGGAGCCTGAATTCAAACCCATTAACATCTCCATTCGTGGCACCAATAAATGTCAGAGCTACACGTTCATCCCACCAGGAGAGGTGCCGATGCCTGTTCTACCCACAGCCACACCTTCACCAGGGACAGGTCGTAGGAGCAGCGATGATGTTTACCTACACACTGTCATTCCCGCTGTGGTGGTAGCAGCCCTGTTGCTTATAGCCGGTATCATTGCTATGGTCTGCTACCGCAAGAAGCGCAAGGGGAAGATGACCATAGAGGAGCAGGCCACTTTCATCAAGAAAGGAGTCCCTATAATATTTGCAGATGAGTTAGATGATTCCAAATCGCCCCCGTCCTCCAGCATTCCTCTTATCCTTCAGGAGGAAAAGCCCCCACTCCCCCCTCCAGAGTACCCCAACATGGCTGGCCCCCACAGTACCCTGCTTAACCAGGATCTGCTGGAAGAGTATTCTGTTTATCAAGATGATGATCCGAATGCCCCTCCTTACCAGCCCCCACCACCATTTACTGTCCCCATAGAGGGCAAAGGCTCTCGTCCCAAGAACATGACCTCATACAGGTCACCACCTCCCTATGTGCCTCCCTAACGCACACTAGAGCTTTCAGTTTGGAAAGCAGGTGCAATGTAGGGATGCTTGTTGAAAACTGCTACAGGAGTAATTTTACATGTGTTCAATGAAATGGCTTTGACTTTGTAGAGGAGCAGGCAACCATACCCATATATTTGACCATCATGGATAAGACACTATCGTACAATTCTACTTCTGGCACAGGGCAAATGGATGGGGAACAGTTTGTAATTCCAGCACTTTTTTTTTTTTTTATTTTTGTTTTGTTTTGTTTTGTTCTTCAGATCTGCTTTTGACTTCTTGCATATTCTCTTTTGTCTGTTTTTGCCAAGAAGAGTCAATTTTATCTTCAACGATGTTCTATTTCTATTGTATAGAAAATAATAAAGAAGCAGGAAAGACTGAAGCCCACAGGGCCTTTTGAGCAGATGTCACCATGACAACAGACTTGAGGCTCTCCCTCACAATGTTAATCTTTATGAGTTCTATATCACTTATCTGTCCTTCAGCTAGGTTTACTAAGATTTTGCACCTGTTATTTCTAGAGGGGAATGAAATACAAAAAGCCAAACTGAAAGCATGAAATACTTTATTTACACAAAAATCAGTTTGTTTCTTAGACTTTGATCTTTCCCTGTTCTCTCCTATGCTTTGCTCCCTCTTGACAATAACATGCGAACCTTGCACTTATGCAAATTCTTGTTAAACCTTGCACTATGTGTCTTGCGCAGAATTGAATGCAGTAAGTGGTAGTCCAATAAGGAGAAACAATTTCTTTTGGTATCCTTGAACTCACCACATGACTGAGATTCCTCTGGTATTTGATCACAAAGGACATTACAATGATCACGCCTGTTGTAGATGTAGCCTCATTAAGTTACAAAACAAATGACTTTTTTTTTTTTTTTGTAATGTGTGTGTGCCACTGAACCTGCCTGTGAGATGACTGGTTTTGCTGTTGCCAAGGTGATGTCTGTGGTCACAAGGCAAACCTTGTGGGGTTGCTACAACAATAATGAAGGGGCCAATGGAATGCTGTGGTTCACAGCAGGCTGAGACTTGGTGACATAGTCAATGAGGTGGATCCACTGTCTTATATTCAGTTGGTTTTGTTGGTATGAGGGGTGGGTGGGCTTAGAGTAATGTATTATCACTGCTCTGCCTCAAGGTGTTGCACTATTGTGTTTAGTGCGCTGCCTGGTGTCAGTTCAGATGAGGCATGGGGACAAGGGGATGTACATAATTGTGTGCCTGTGAAATTAAACAACTCCATAATGTTAGTGTTTTATCAGTAAACCTAGTTGGGAAAGGGAGGGCCAGAGTGGGAAATAATTTTATTTTTTAATTGTATGTCTAGATTTATGATCACAATCATGAAAAAAAAAAATGACTTTATAGTTTGTGAGGGTACAAAAGAACGTTTACCTGCCCATCACAAAAAGTAATGCATTATCTCAATATGATGGGGAACAAAGAAACTACAACATGTGAATTATGTACATTTCATATCTGATATCACCATAAGAAAAAATGGTTAAAAATCTAATGTTTTTACTGAGTTTTTGATACAGTCTTAAACTTGTTTTATGAAAATATATTAATAAAATGTAATACTATTTGTAAAGCCTCAAAGATGGTGTATAGTCCCTTTATTTGAGAAAATGGAACCGGATTAAACTATATTTTCTGTGTATTAAAGCGCTGATGAGCGCGGTTGACCAGATAAGTTGGAACGCAATATGCAGTAAAATCACTGTGTCCATACTATACAGTACATTATATTGTATTTACATAAGCAGATGTAAAAGCAATGTAAAGAGAATGGCCTTCATTTCAAGCAGGAGAATTAAGTGCAAGCTGTGAGATATGTTAAGGTTAGTAAGTAAGTTTGAAATATCCCCAGTTTGATTTCCAGATTTATTTTTCCATCAAACACATATTCTGCAGTACATACTAGCCTGTGACCTTTTTGTCGCCATGTTTTACAGTATGTTGTCACATTCTTGACAGAGTTTATAGAAGCAGGCTACAGTACAATCCAATGGTTGGCTGGTTTTGGCTATAACATGAGCTACACACTCTTTGTTGTAATAAACCAAATACGCAGCAGGCAGCCCCTGTGAGACAGTGTGATATTTTAAGAGGAGTGCTCCCTTTCTATGGCATTTAGGTGGGCAGTTTTTCTTTTTTTGGCTCTGTGCTCCTACATCTCTTGGAGAAATATCAATAACTGTGACTAATATCTGCTCTCAAATTATTTTAGTATAGAGCTTGTGTAATGATGGCTTATTCAAGAGAGGTCAAAAACAGTTTCATTGGTTGGTGGTAAGTTGCAGACCCATGCTGCATTGACAAACGTACATCATTAGTACAAATTGCAACCAGACATTTGTTCTTGCTTACTGAATATTCCTCCTTTTGTACCTTTTTTAGCATTTAAACCCTGAAACATAAGAGTGCTAATGTTAACTTGTCCTATAAACTCATACTAAATCACTGATGATCTCTAGACTTATATTCTAGACCATGGAAGATCTCTCTTCTTTTTAGCACTGACATCTACCCATTACTTCATACAGATCAGTCATGTGTCTGCACTGGCTGTATGTGTATATAGAATGTGTATTGAAGTGGCTGTGAAGCTACATTTCTTCAATGTCAGTGCTGTAATTACATTATCTGCCCTGCTCTCATTTGCTCAGTCTCCCCATTCTTGGTTATTATAACACATAATTGGTAATTATGAGGTGGCTTATATTGCAAATTGAATGTAATAATAATTTATCAATTAGCCAACATCCATCTAACTGTGGGCGACTGATTCATTTACAGGAGATATGTGACACTGGACTTGAAGACTCTGTTTCGTACACTGACTGTGATTAAATACAGCTTATACTGTTTGTAAATATACAGACTGAAACGCTGACATGTCACCTCTTGTTGCATAAATAACATGATTTCAGGTTTTTATTGACATGGTTACGTGTTGTGTTGTACAGTCAATACATTGCAATAATGACAACATAATGGCACCTGGCTAGTGCGACATAAATTACAAACAGATGTAGAACATGCATCAAGAAGGCCCCTAATTTACAATTTACGTTTGGTCTATCCAGCTGTACAAACAAATTTAATTTTGAAAGAGCTGCAATAATTAATTAGTTGATTAGTTGATTGACATACGTAATCAGTAACATTACACTGAATTATTGTAATTTTCAAACACAAATGCCTTCCTTGATTACATGCTAGTACATTGAATATATTTAACTCTTCAAGTGATGATGTCATGGTGGGCTCCTAGAAATTGTGATGGACATTTTAGCTGATATATATAAACTGTTATAAACTGATGTTTTATTGACCAAACAATCAGTTAATTGAGACAATAATCAGCAGTTAAATCAATAATCAACATCATTAATTGCAGCCCCTAAAACAGGCGGCTGTACTTTTCTGTACTGTATGATTCATTATGCTTGAGTTCTTACACTAAAATAAATGTGCTCCACTTTACCGTGGGCAGTTGTCATTACAAAGATCATACAGTATAATATAGCTGCAGGAATGGTCACCTCTGGCACATAGGGGACCACAAACAGAATATGCAGTTGTAGGATTATATTTCAGTAGTGACAGATGGAGTCACATCTGCTGATTCTGAAATTCAGGCAACCTACAGCTGCTCTGTAAGGTTGAGGTTGGGAGAAGGCTGTGCACCAATATTACCAAGGACAGTGACCTATTATAAGTTTTTAAAAAAGGGGGTTTTAAAGCATTGTTCAAACTGGTAAAATGTACCAAATCATACTTTTTTTTCCTAGTTTTAATGTCTCAGGACAGGTTACATAGGACTTTCAACTTTCAAGTACACAATCTACTGTTGTGTCCTAAAACATATTGACTGTTTGTATATGTTTTCTAATAATACTTTCCGTAAAGGATAATCCAACTGCTTCAACAGCAGTTGAGTGGTTTGAATCTACAAATGGAGTTGAGCTAATCGATAATGGCAGCCAGTAGTAGGTAATAAGGTTGTATCAAAAATGTGGAGTTGAGGCTATTTTATGCCCTGCCAATCTCTCTCTTCATCAGCCTCCCTTAAGCACTCATTAATAATGCATTGGGAATGAAAGTTAATGTATGTGATGAAAAATGTATAACCCAATGAAAACCTATAGGAAGAACTGACCTTTAGTTGTGTGATGTGCTGCTGCTGTCGTGGATGCTTTGCAGTTCTGCGCACAAAACCACTCGTCTGATCCGTTTCGTAAGTTTTCATTTCTGAAATAATAGTATACCAGATAAAATATAGATGAATACAAATGAATTTGCTTTATAATTGTTTAAAATTGCTTCACAGATTTCTGCATTTCCACATTTGGTGTTTACAGAACACCTGCTTTACCTTTGTTATTTCAGACGCTGGCAGAGCACTAATCAAAACGGGTGTTTTGTAAGCGTGTTTATAATTCCTGGGGTCATAACAAATTCTAATTAGGCCTGTAGCCATGCCAGGCCCAGCTCTCATTGCAAACAGGAGGGTAATTATTTCCACTGCACAGTATTATTGACACAAACTTTTCTTTTGATTAAAAAAAGAAAAACTAATCAGTCTTTGTATGCACCATGGTGCTTGAGGAGGCGGTAAGGTGATCTCCTACTTAGCTGTGGAAATAGCAGAAAGGCTTTGATGGTGGGCAGACCCACATAATATGGACAACTCAGTAATAGGCCTCATTAGATGCCCAAAGCCCAAGAAATGTGGCACTCTGTTTCCCATTAGGCTGAAAGCACAATGATAAAAAAAAACCCATCGTAATGATAAAGGATAATTGTCAGGAAAGCAAGGGGGTATATATTTCATATTTTATTATGAGCAATCCATAAAAATATTTTGCATAATAGTGTACATATTAGATCATACAGAGTGTGCTCGTGGAGGAGACTTTATTTGCGATACAGACAGACAGACTTTACCCATGTTAGACATACTGTTAGTATAGTAGAGTTTCATTTGCATGATCCTGAAATGTAGCAACAGTGCCTATATCAATTTTATTATGTTTTTGTAATAATCCTTATTAAGGTTATATATATCAGATATTTGAATAAATACCCACATTTTAAAATACAAAATACTGCTTAAAGCTCTGTTCTGTAACATTTACGAGGATCAATTGGCAGAAATGGAATATAACATTTATAATTGTTGTTTCCTTCGTGTATAATCACCTGAATACAAGAATCGTTGTGTTTTAGTGACCTTAGACTGAGACATTTTTATCTACACCGTGGGTCACCTTCCAATGGAGTCCGCCATGTTGAACCGCCATGTTCCTACAGTAGCCCAGAACGGACATGGATTAAAACCATACATCCATGATTAAACCTTTGGCAAATTAACCCAGTGCCACATTTCATCGTGGAGTAATTGTAAGTAATAATAACACATCACGTCACACTGGTTTTATACAGGAGGTTTGGTAGGTGTGGTTGTTGCTTGGTTTTTTTTTTTCTTTAGCATACTGTGCGTTACTGTACTTATACTAATCACACTGTTAGGACAATAACCTTTTCACACAGGGCTAAAAAGCTGATCCCAACAAGGTAATTTAGGTAATTAGGATAAATTAGGGTCAGGAATGTAGTGCTTATGGGTGAATTTAGATTTAGTATCCAGGGAATTAACATAAATCAATGCATTGTCCTCTTAGGTGACAAAAACAAGTGTGTGTGTGTGTGTGTGTGTGTGTGTGTGTGTGTGTGTGTGTATGTCTGTGTGTGTATGTCTGTCTGTGTGTGTTTATATTCTCTTGCAGCATACAGGAAATGATCATGATGAAGTGGAGTCCTCCTCACCTGATGCCAGGCTGCGGTCTTGTCCTCCCAGCTACAATGGCTGCAGCGCCATCTTGTGAAAGAATGAAGTAAGTTCATTTGAATGCTTTGTAATGCTCACACAAAGAGCTCGCTTGCCCTGAGCGCAGAACAAAAAGTCTATTCAGAAGTACATTTTGTCATCTGTCAGTACTGGTTGTACAGATCTTGTATTTTGAGACAGGGTAGCAAGAATGCAGGGCTCTGAGGCAGGAAGGAACAGAGAGGAAGACAGAGATCTCTGCAGTATCAGTAGATGGCAGTAGCATCCCACCATGGCAAAGGTACTGATTAATAACCTTTGCATGAGATCATAATATCTTTTGTAGACAAATAACAAGTAGCCTTAAGCTGTGGTAAACAAAATACAAAACTGCAATTATCATTTATCAGATACTGTGTGTATAGGCAACGAGACACTATTATAAGACATTTGAGTTTATTTAAATTCATTACCTTCCAGGAGGGTTAGCGTAACGCTGAATGTGAATCAGTGAGTGTATCACTTATGTTTGCTATTTATTAAACAGCGCATCAGCAAAAAAACGATCCTCAGTTAATTCCCCCTGATAATAAAATGTGTCGGCTCTCTCTTAAGTCACACTCATTATTTGAAAGTGAGATAAGTTATAACAACTGTGAGACGCCATAATTCAGTCACAGATTTAGAAAGTGTAGACTAATTGCATTTTGCTTCTTATCTTATAAATTGGATCCATCCCAGAGCTGGGATGGAAATCCCCGTCTTCAGTCATGGAAGGAGCCCATTTGTGTGGATGCTGTGGATTTTCAGAGGCGTGACAAAGCTAAAAAGTTGGGGAGGGGTTTCATAACCAACTATAGCGAGAGAAAACATGACAGATGCTGCCTTGTACTGGCTCCTTGCACTGGAGTTAATGGTGTGAGAAGCATTTTAAGCTGCGGCTTGCTGCAGGGGCTGAGGGCAACGCACAGACACTTGACATATGAGAGGTTATTAGAAACATTTACATGACTGTGCATTTGAGTGTAGAGGAAAAAACGACAACACGGAGGTCAGGTTAAAAACCCCCCGCTCTGTAATGTCATGTTGAATCAACCTCCGCCTGACTTACAAAGATCACAGCTGAATCAACATGTTGTTTTTGCTCTAAATTATACACAACGCAGCAGCAGGATCACTGGCACTTTATGCACCATACAGCATATTCTTCTCAGTGGCAAGCATTTAGCTGGAAACTCTTTGCCCCCTGTCATTATATGCAGGCCAACAACACACAACATCTCAGATAAAACATGAGGGTTGCTCATTATCTGGTGGCTGTACACTGTTTCTACCTTTTACAGGCATTGTGTGTGATCTGCCAGTCTCATGTTAGCACAGGATGTTTGTGCAGAGCTTTGGTCTCTGCATCCTGCGTGCTCCCTGCTGGCCCGATGAGCAGATGGGTCAGTGAATGTGTAGTCGGGGCCTTGGCGGGCCCCTTCTGTTCACTGTGTGGGTCCACTCATGGGCTCAAAACCCCAGAGACCAGAATTATAGAAGCCGGATCACAAGGTAGATGGGATTGCAAGCTGAGCTGAGACATTCACACACATAGGCATTCAGTGCACACACAGGTATATTGAGGAATATACACTGCTTTACCTCTTGTGGGGAGGAGAGTGTATGTGCACACACGATAACGCGTGTGTATCTTTTACATTCACCTGGAGGAGAAATCTTTCAGAGGGAATAATGTTTTACCGATTAACAGAGAAATTAACAAAGGAAATGTAATTTTATTTAATAAGCTAGAAGCAGACCTGATCTTTTATCACTTCAGACAAGCTGTTCAGGAGGGTTACATTACTAAAGTAAGATTTTTCTCGCCATGTCATGTGGAAATTTAGTCAAGTCATCTTCAACTGTTATTGCAGTCCATTAACTCCATTGTGAAGATACATAATTGATGCAGCCTTTGGGTAGAGTTTAATCAAATGGAGAGTGCTCCACACTCCACCGCCAACTGAAAAATGAGACACGCAATCCTCAGCGATGTAGTTTGTGTGGTAAGACTATAATTCACACTTTGAATTGATTTATAATCATTTGACTGCACACTTTCCTGCACAATGCCCAAAGCAAAACTCATAGCTTTTAAGTTTTGAAAGGTGGATTCATGTGAAGGATTTATGTGCCTGAATTGGGATCAGTTTTAAGAAGAAAGACTAAATAAAAGCATACAACTGTTTCTACTAATCTACTCCCAAACAAGCAAGGAGTGTGGTTTGTGATTTATTCTTTGTACCTTTTGGGTTTTTCATTTCATCTTTGTTTGATGTGGATTTCTATCACTCACCCTCAACTATCCATTTCCATTTCAGTATTTTGTTTCTCTTTAGGCATTTACTTTTCTTTGAAATAACAGTGATCTGTGTGGGATGTGGAAATGCATTGTTTATGCCATGCTCCTTGAAATCAAGGGCTTAGCTCTCTAGTTAAATTTCACAGCCAGCCAGCACTTATCTCTGTCAACTCCTGTTTAAGCCGCAGATGATCTGCCTTGGTTTAAATGCTATTGGCTGTTGTTTGTGCCGTGAACCTGAGCTGTGATTCAATGTTTAAAAAATGCACTACTTTATTTTATACAGCCCTTTAAAAGTGAGTTGCATCTTTCATGCAGCGAAACCATGACAAATATGCAACATATTCACGAGATGTATGCCAGCACTCTGTACTTCTTTTCTCCATGAATGCATTTTTCTGACAGGGGAAATTGGGGGAAAGCAGCAGATTAGTGCAACCTACTCAGCTGCAAATTCTGAAGAGCATTCGTCTCACTCAGGCATCTTAATAACACAGCAGTCAATTAAATCCATGAAGTCAGATATGTAATTTTCAAATAATCATTAACTGGGGGAAAGATGGAATTAGAAGTTTGGATATTGGAGAGATGGGAGGGGAAGACAGCAAGAGAGGCATAACAGTTATTACAGTGAAGGCAACATGTACTAAATCCCCCAGCCAAAGATGAGTGAAGATAAAGGAGGTGACTGAGCTAATTGTGTACTGTCAGAATCCATATCTCTAACGACTGTCAAATGAGCAAATTTCATATGTATTCTCTCCACCCACCCAACTCCCCCCAGGAGCAAAAGTGGTGAGCGAGAGAGGCAGAGAGAGAGAGGAATAAATACCAGGAGACACTAATGTGATGAGAATGATGCCTGGTCTCTTCCGCTGATTAAAAATGCAATAACGCTGTGGCAAACACACACAATCGCGCACACACACACACACACACACACACACACACACACACACACACACACACACAGCAGCCTAAGCAAGGCAAGGAGTGGTTCTCTGGACCCACAGATATGAAATGGCACCCAGTGACCCCAAACTAATTTATTCACTTAGAAAAAGAGGCACTGTATCTTTTTCTTGGATCGCTCGTAGTAAAACAAACACAGCATTTCGGCTGCGGAGCCTGTTCATAAAATTTAGTCGTCGTCTTTCTTTTAAAGTAGATTATAATTAGGGCCTATGAGGAGATGAGGATGTTATGATTCATGTCTAACCAATGGCTATCTTACTGTACCACTAATTATAAAATCTTTGTGTCACTATGTGCTGGCCTGATTTCTGGAGAACGGAAGTCAAAGGAAGAAGAAACATGCTGGTAAACAAAAAGCATCATAAGGAGGTTTTGAGTACAAGATGCAGCGGGGGAAAGAATCAGAATTGTGAAGAGTGTCTTTATACACCCCACGTTATATCAGGCCTCAGTTGGTTACTGACGGGAAGCAGATAAGGTTTCACTCTGGCTGGAGTTGGATAATTGGACATTTATGGAGAGATAGGAGAGCCCAGGGCCCAGGAGCCATGAAACAGAGCTAATCTAGACTCAGCATCAGTAAATTGTCTGTGAAAGAGCGCATCAGGAGTTCTGACAAGATAAGGAAGGCTTTCTTCAAAGGCAGAGCTGGACCAAAGTGACATGAAAACTCAAGATAGAAGAAAGCCTGTGTTTTTGCTGCTGGGACTTCTTCATGTCACATGAGGCACACACTGAAATGTACATTTCGTTATAGCAGCAGTGTCACCTTGTCATCCAAATTGGGTCATGCAAACTTGGAATTCTTCTACAATTTTCAAGAAATTTTTGACAACTTTGTAAATAGACAGCTCTTAAGAGTTAGAACTCTTGGCAAGCCGATACTGTGTACATGTTAAAGAGTTTATAAAAATCTATTGTTCAACTTCAAATGTTCCACACATGAGAACGTGCGACTGACGGTCCTTAGAGTTTGAAACATTTAAGTCCTCCTGGTGCCTGCTTGCCTTGCTCACAGTCCACCGTGATTAGTTTCCTCCCTTTGATGTTTTCCCCACTTGAAACTGCTGCCTACAGAACAGGTGCATACCGAGCAGGTGGGCCCTTATGTAGGAGCCTTGAGAGTTTGGAGCTGGAGTTAACCTTACCTCACACTATTTTATATGGGTTAAAACCACTCCTGAGCACCCCAAGTTTAGATTTTTCAATATTTTCTACATATCAAAGATCAGGCTCACAAAGTTGAGATCCATAATGCTGTTGCTTAAGCTGTTCTAGTACTGCGTTTATTTTTGCTGAGCTTCAAATCTAAACTCTGTTCAGCCCCTACTGATTACTTGCACACAGACACTGACACACGCAATTAATTTAGTGGGGGAGAGGCTAGTCTTAATTGGGCATAAGTGGGATTTTTCTTGGCTGTGTGCAACAGAAAATGACAGACTGTGCGTATGAGAAGTAAAGACCATCTGGTCCCACAGGAGCTGAGAGAGATGCCAGACAAATGGAAAGAGAAACAACAGAAAACCTGTGTGGGTAAGGATCTCATCCCATCTCTTTCCCTCCCTCTCTCTTTGTCACACACACACACACACACACACACACACACACACACACACACACACACACACACACACAGACAAACACACACACAAAAGAGGAATCAGCATCCCGTGGTCATATATCATTTGCCTATCTAACAGCCTAGAGGGAGATGCATACCGGAGAAGAAACAGAAGTCTCTCATGCGTGGCCTATTCATGTTTTTATATAATAATCAATATTGAAAATAGTAACATTATGCTTGCAGGCAGGCGCAGGAATAAAGAGCGGTTAGCTCGTAAAGGCTCGGTCATCAGCAGGACAAATTGATCTGACATGTTATATTATTCATGTAGGGGATTGGTGGTGAGACTTGAAGGGAGCAACAGCGAGAGAGAAACAACGGATGAGACAGAGAGAGCAAAGGGTGAGTAAAGGAGTCAGCTAGTGGACATCCTCTCCTCTCGCAGGGTCTCATCTCCTCTGCATGACAGCGCTGCTCAGTGAGCTCTCTAATGCGCCCTGTCATCGGGGTGAGACTTTGAAAGAGCTCATGACATTTCCTTCAGTTTCCAGAAACCCATCAACAAAACAAATGATTAATGGAACTTATTCAGACATCAGTTTAAACGCTCACACACACGTACAGAAATAACTATGATATGCTGTCTGGTTTAATTGTATAAAAGATAACAAAATGATTTTTATTACATGTTCATAATTTGACAGACATCACAACATACTTGCATGATTGCTCTGATATTAATGCTTCCCACACCATAATTAGGCATAATATACCCAATACGAAACTATATAAAACAAACATGCTTGCAGATACAGCGGGGCAGGGGGCAGTTCAACAACAGATTAAAGCCATATTCTGTCATTTAATGAAGTTCAGTTCTGGTAAAGAAAACAAACTGCAGAAGGATGCTGAAGCTCATTATCATTTTCAGAATTTATTTCTCTTTTTTTGTTTACATCAAATAGAACAGACATACATTGGCACATGCAAAGTGAACACTTTGTGGTGCTTTTCATTACCATCCAAATCCAATTGAACAAAGACTGGATATCTATTTTTGTACTCCAAACATGAAAATACTCTCAAATATTTACAAAAAATATATAGTTACAATGCCCATCACTCTAACAATAATAATCATCTGGGACTGATTTGAGTTGGTAAAAACAAAATACTGTATGTGGCAGAGCTTGTTGTTCAAGGTAATTAAATCAACTGCAAAAAAAGGAGGCACAGAAGAAAATCACTTATAAACAATACAAAACAGAAATCAGATAATGGGAACCCCAAGAGAATATGGCTTTAATGACATTTCAAAAGAAAATATCTTGAAAGTGGATCCACTGTCCTTTTTTTTTTTTTTTGCGACCATCCTCGTTCACAGTGACCCCTTTTAGCAGGCAAGTTGTTCTCTGGCAGAGAGAAGGGGGCCACAACAACAAGTTTAAAACCTACAGTTTGGTTCGTGACGCTGACCCAGCCACACGGGCCTACAGCTGTGCTAGTCTCTGTCATGTATCATGTCTGGTTGAAGGTTGGATGCTATCCACAGTCCTGGAGTGCATAGGTACTGCAGGTGGTGCTGGGATGCCTTCGCTCGCTCTCCTGTCTCTGTCTTTCTTTCTCTGTTCCTCTAGAGCTCCCCTCCCTTTTCAATCACAGATAAAGGACAAACGCCATACATTTTCAAGCAGATCAGATCCTGAGGTTGTTGTAACTCACATATGTTTTCTTGGTTGCTTGACCTGAGAACAGAGTAAAAAAAAGATTGAGATTTACTTTGAGCATTGCTACAACAAAACAAAAGAGGCAAATAAACATCCTCCGCTTCTGTAAACTCATCCTACTATGCCATGCATTCTTATCACCAGCTGTGTGCAATCAGTAGCAATATTTTCTGGCCTAGCATATCATTTCAACTCGCAATGCCCCTGTGTAAAGCCTTAGTTTCTATTTTCAGATGTTAACTAGTGATAAAAAACACAAACACCACACAAGTGAACACCGAACAAATGCTAGGGCATGCAATGTGATCCCAGTCTGGATTGCCATGGAAACATATCAGAATGTGGCTGAGTGCCTAGATGCTGTGTGTGTGTGTGTGTGTGTGTTTATGTGTCCTCCTGTAATATCCATCGTTATGGGAACCAATTTGAGTTTCAAACCCACAGATTGAAGGTATGTTTTTGAGAACTGAAGTCATTTTGGCTTATTATGGCTTCTGTAAAAGGCTGTTTTAGGGGAAGAATTGAGTCTAGAATTAAAGTTAGTCTTTGGTTCCAGTTTATTTTAGGGCAGGGGTCGATGTTAGTCAAGACAGGGATGAGGAAACGTGAATGTAGTCAGTAGACCAACATCAAGAACGAAGATATGTGTCTCTGCAGGTGCGTTGTCCTTTTTTGTACAGTAGAGAAGGTCGATGTACATTTTCTTAATCACAGACATTGCTATAAATTCTCACTCTACTGCTTTAATGTTGCTATGGTGACCAACTCCCATGGGCTACGCAATTAAAGTCGCACCATTTCTTTACAGCTGCATTTTGTTGCCTTGGCCGGCAACTACAATGAATAAAACATTAGTAAATGTACAACAGATTCTTCCTGTTAACCATAAATAGTATTCAGGAAGATCAGACTTTGTTTGAAGAAGACGCTGTGTGTGTGTGTGTGTGTGTGTGTGTGTGTGTGTGTGTGTGTGTGTGTTTACTTGTCTGGGACGGAGACATCTACCTACGCTATCATCTTAATTTTTTATATTGATAGCTGATTATTCATCTCATCCTATAACTTTTTTAATGTTTTGTTAGGTTCTGTTTTCTTCCCACAGTACTTCATAACATGAAATTGTGTAGTTAAGGACAGAGAAGCATTTCAACATCTCTGATTTGCAGGTTAAATCCTCCTGTCTCTTAGAGGCGTAATCATGAAGATATTACACCGTATCAATACCGATGTAAATCTGCAGAACTGCTAATGCTCTTAATCCTATAAATCACTCCGAGTCATCTCACACAGGGCTGATGGGCCCTGAAAGGGAGGTATTTGGCGGTCTGATGGTTACAGGAATTGACGGACAGTCTCCAGGGATGGTCGAGGCACAGTTCAGGTTTCGGGGCGGTCATGCACATAAATTCGCCATTAATAAATGTCACTTCTCCTGCTGCTAAAAAAGAAGGGCAAGAGGAGGGAGGAGAGAGTGTGCAGGGAGGGGAGACGAGGCAAGAAGACATTCATGTAGGAGAGACAGAAGGTGAGAGACACACAGAGCAGATGACACGGTGCACTTTTGGGAGGGCCTCCCGGAGAACGCGTGCCTGGCTTGGGGACTTTTGATGTGCTGCTGCGACAGATGTTAAGGTTTCACCCTCAATGCAGAGTATTTGCTCATTGAGGCACATGTGTGACTGGCAAGGATATGCTCCCCAGCCCCTAATACAACTTGCATCAGCTCTCTGACTTATACGTGCGTAACTCACACATTCAGTCACACAAAGATACACACATTGAAAACCGCATGCACAGTTGCACATTCACAGTTGTACGCATACACACATACACAAGCTTATTCGGCTCATGACAGATGAGTGTGACAACTGTTCGGGTGTTTGGAGAAATTCCCAGGAAAATCTGTCATCTCATAGGCATAATTCAAAGAGGGGTTGAGGGGCTGGTGCACCTGTGGGTGCCATGATCGCTCTATGTGATTAGAAGCGTTGCGGGAGAGGAGGCCTTTGGAGCCTGTGATGTGTGATTTGCATGAACTGTCAATCATCTCTGTCTTCATGCTGACAACAAGAGTAGAGCAAAGAGCTTCCATGGCAACATTGGTCTAAAATCTAGCTTTTTGCCTCTAAAACCATTTCTAGTGTTATTTCTCACCTAAACAAACACTGTATCACCTAACTATGGATGTATGTAGGCTTCCCCACTCACGTACTAATGCCCAGTATTATCTTTGCTAACAGGATCATGCTTACTGTCTCAGATGAAGGGTGGTATGAGCAACACACAGCTACAGAGACAGATTATCTTCTACCATTCCCGGCAACAAAGCCCTCCTTCTTCAAATCTCTTCACAGAGTAAGTCCCCCCATCTTATTTCATGCTCTCCGCTGTGCACTTGGGCTAAAAGGTCTAACCATTTGTCAAGAAACGAGATAACTGGGTCCATTCTATAGGACATTATACATACTTTTTACCCAAGCAGCCATCCAATTAAACTGCCGGAATGGGACTTTCTAGTACAAGAAAGGAAATATGAGAAAGATATGAGAAAAGGATAGAAAAGCATCTCATTCTCCATTTGGGGAAAATCTTATTTAAAACCAGCTGAAACCTCCATAGCACACACACGCATATATATATATATATATATATATATATATATATATATATATATATATATATATATATATATATATATATATATATATATATATATATATATATAGGACTTGATCTCTATATAAGCTTTATTAATTAATTGTAGACAAAATGGACAGTAACTGTGACTACTGTAACTCATAAATACTTCATATTAAATTTGTGTGTTTGTGATGTTGGCTTTAATAATTAATTAGACAAACTCTGGTGCATAAGTTGGCTTGATCTTTGCACAACTTACAATAATACATTTAGTATGTGACCAAACAGAAAGCATTCATGTTGTGTTTTAGAAATTATTAACTACTGCATTATGAGCTTTTAAGTAGTAGATTACATATTCAGATAACACTTGAAATGTGGTCTAATGTAAATGAGCTTGGTTCATGGTGCATATGTATGTAGCTCTGAGGCTTTTCGATTCTCTCACTGGGTTACTTACTCATGGGGTCAGCAGCGGGGTTCTCACACAGCTCAGTCTTAGCCTCTCCATTGGGCCTCTCGTTGGGCTTCTGGGACAGACGCGATGACATCGTGGCAGCTGTGACCACAGCCTTGAAGCTACGCTTCCTCTTCTGTACGTTCATCTCAGGGTGAAAGATAATGATGTATACCTTGGGCATGTAGAGCATGCCCAGTGCTACTGAGGCACTGAGGTTCATGGAGATGGTCAGGGTGGTTGTCTGAATGTACAGCTGGAGAGAAGCACAGACAGGTAAAAAGCGGTTTTAATACAGACTGGAATAACATCAAACCTAATTTATATGGACACTTCATTTCTATGAGGTATGCACTTTGATTTGACAGCACTATGAGGCAGACAAATAAGTCAGGAGCAGCATTTAAACCCTTATCAAGAAAAATAAGAGACAAGACAGCTATGATGGCAAAACATCTTTGGCCAATTACAGAACAGTCACACTGTTGAGCACAGTGATGAGGCAAAACCTAATAATAACCATTGCCCGATAACAAAATACGAGCATCCAGGGGAATAAGTTCATTGGTCACTGTCCTTTTTTCCATCCTGGAGTGTAGAGAAATGACAAAAGGACCTTCACCGTTAGAGGATATGTTCGTTTTATATACTAATATAATACAAAACCTCCTGATGATAACTGATAGTTTTTGATAATCTAACATTACTATCAGATATGTAGGTGGTCTGGATGTTTACTATGTGTAGCAGGGGAAAAGAGCAGCCATGCATACGGTAACGTAATCCAGTAGCATTTATTAAAGCCTGACCTGCAGCTACTCAGTCAAGTCAAAGTCGGTTCAAGCGTATTAATGACAAAAGCAGAAGCATCACCATGACTTTAGCAACATGTCCTCACATTGCATCCTTTCTACAAGTCTATCCACCTGAACCTTGACAGACCACACTGTCGGGGCGAGGAGCTGTCCGTGACATGTTGTAGTCACCTTTCCTTTCCTTTCATAACAGATGTTTTATCTCACTACTCAAGCATACATCAGACCAATCTACAGCCTCTGAGCTACTTCTTCCCCCACAAACAATTTATGTAGCCAGGCACATTTTAGTGTAAATTCCTCCCAGACAACAATAAAAGACTTCTTCCATGGACTGAGAACAGCGCAGTATACAGCAGTTCTACATTAGTTTTCCTGTAGCTGTGGAGTGCAGCCTGTGAAAGGCTCTCACTGCATTAAGTGGCAAGATCATTCATAAGAATGCCATCCATGTGAGCCCAACGCAGGTACATTCTCTTACATGCTTCCTCCACGACATTCTCAGAGGTTACATAACACCTTTCACATTGTCAAGCTGTAATTGCGAGCTTACATAATACTATGATTTAGGTTAACACAAATTTTATACAGTGACTTCATTAAAAGGTAGTGATTTCACTAAGAGGTAGTGAAGTCAGTAATTCAGCAGACACGCAAGAGACTCTTGTTTCACTTAAGGGTCTTGGAGGAGACAGAATCACTGCAAGAGGGGCTTGAAGAGCAGATCACCAGAGCCTCCTCACTAATCTACTACACTTGAAAGCATCAGATGTCACTTATATGCTGCCTTCCTGTCAGCCACTACTGATGTGGATTGGGAAGAGGATACAATTGTAAACACATTAGCCACCACAGTGTATCTGCAGAGCAGCGAAATGTTTGCTGATTCAGTGAGAGGAGGAAATGTCACCATTTGCATACAGTTTTTCTTGGTAAATAGCACGGCTAATGGTAATTTCTTTCATACAAGAAAGACTCATTGACATGCCAGTCATGCCTTTGTCTTCCAATCTCCACCAACAATTCCGATGCCTGATATCATCAACATGCCAATACACTCAACCGCTTCTTTCTCTCTCCACCACCTCTTGTTTCTCTGCGGAGCAGCATCAGAGGCACTGATCTGGCTGGCGCACCATGCATTAATAACTGTATGAGTATCACAATGCTCTCCGTGCACTCACTGTTCCGTGTCACTCGAAGCTGGGGGACAGCGGAAATGTTGCACGTTCTGTGTCTGAGCTGCAAATTAGCAGTGTTTATGATTAGATATTGGGGCAGCCGATCAAGAGTTTGTGAGGAGTACACATGGCAACAAATATAATCACCAGAGATTCTCACCCCTGTGCTGTGTTTCCATGTTTGGTAGCTGTTAACCTGTCTGGTATCCATAGCAACACTACAGAGTTTGGTGCGAGCAACTAAACACGGCTGGAATAAGCTTTTAATGAGATTCTGATACCATAGACACTGCAACGCTGACCCTATCAGAACTGATTTACTGACCATGCAGGAGAGTTGATTCGGGAGCAGGCTCACAATAAGCATGAGGTGCTTACTCATACTCATCACATTCAAGCAAAAACACACACACACACACACACACACACACACACACCAAAAAAAAAAGTGTAGATATACAGGCTTCCACATAAACACGGCAAACCAAATCCTTTTTCCTAATGTCTCTAATCAGTGGGACATGGTTTTTCATTTTGCCTCTCTATGAGCTTGACCTAAATTCGTAGCCCCTCTCACCCACCACCCGAATGTTTAGCTTGTCACAGAACATTCATAATTAATTCCTGTTGCTTTAATATAAATAAATACATGAAGTCATTTTCATAACTGCTTGGCAACTCTCTATTTATAGCCAGGGTAATGATTTATTAACATCCTCATCAGGAATCAAACGCCTGCTTTTGAATTTTACATCTCATTGACAAGCCAAATGCCGATATCCTGCCACAACAAACGACATGTCTTCCATTTGGACAAAAAGCCGTCGAGGGTAATTCTCATAATTATACTCACCAGGGAAATAGTTACAGCAAAGGCAATTTAGTTGGGTACGGTTGAGTACTATAAATGCACACAGCTACAAGGACTTGATTCAGTAAGTGACAATTGGGATGCTCTCTGCCCCGTTAGAGAATGCTTTCTATAATGGATCCATGGGATTTGCAGTCTCCTCTCAACTACCTGGATGTCTCTTGTTGTTTTGGGTGGCCTACTTTCTAGCCTGGCTCATGTCATGAATAACTCTGTATGGCTTTGTGCTGCAAAGCCCTATTCCATACTGGAGACACCGCTCTCTGTGTGGATGGTCTTCCCTTTATTTTTACTCTGCACAGGAAGTCCCCATTACTGGGCTTCAGTATTGGCAGATGAAGAGATTGTGACGCACATAACCAGTGCTGCATGTGTTAAAGCAGGTAATTAATAGTCAAAACAAATTGAGGAAGTTGCAATTTGTTGGAATGCATTGTTTACACTGTTTTTTCTGGTGATATGTTTGTTGCTCTAATCAGGGCCAGTATTTATCCAGCATCTTAAAATATGAAATAAGCACTGACTGGCTAAAAATTCCAGGGGTGATGGATTTTTTTGTCCATTTAGCAGTAAGAGTAAAATGGTATTATCTTTCTGAACTTAGTAAATAATACAATTTATATAGATTTGTCCCAGAACGTTCAGGCAGAAACAATCTGTGAGAGGGGAGATGCTTTGGTAACGCTTTATGACAATAAGCTTGTTAAAAGATACCATTATTGACAAGAACAGAGTCATTCTTATGACTGATTTTGTGCTGGTGCAGAAAACTCATGCTGTTTCTGCAGAAACCACTGTCCTCACAATGTTACACTTTTTTGCAATGGGGAAAAGCAGCTTTGCATCTGTGATGATTCTGTGAAAAACAACAATTTAAATAGTAATCAAAACTCTGATTGCTCAAATCAAACTTTGATCGCTTTTATCTTCATTAGGCAACACCATTAAGATAAGCCGCAAGACAAGGCTGCTTAGTAAGAGTGCAATAAAACTAAATTAACTTAATTGGGATAACTCAGCTTAATTACAACAGGTACAATCTATATCTTATTTGTTATCATTAATTATAGCAGAGCTACAATAACTGAGAGATGTGTTCATACATACAGTATGTGTATTGTTATGTTGCATTTCCTGGGTGACAATACAGAAATTATTATTTTCTCCCACCAACCTGGAACATAAAGTATAAAATTTCATGTTCTCTGTGGAGAGGCGTGCCACAGCGCACAAGAGGATTTCCAGCATCCTTGCTGTGTGTGCAACACTGATACAATACATGCAAAATGTGGCATGTTTTGTAAAACAATGTGCTTGGATAAGGCCGATATGATAATTTCCCGCAGCTGAGTCAAATTAACTGCTATTCTAATTTGCATACGTTTTAAGCCAGACGAGTACCTTGCCAGTGTTTACTTAAAGTCTTCTTTGTAAATGGAGTATTGGTAAATAAAATGATAAGTTTTAAGCAATTTATTAGTTTTGGCATCCTATGTATTATCTTGGCAAACCAAACCGCAACTGTCAGGAAAAGTACAAAACGTCACCATCATTTCTGCTTTTTGGCTCTGTGTGTTGTAAAACAGCGAAGTCACACTCTCTCCTACCTGATAAATAAATCTCTTCTCTTCATTTTGGTAAATGTTCAACATCCATTTTCAAAATGAAAACTACTCTCTTTCCTTCTTTCCACTACTCGTGACCAGTTTTAGCGTTTTGCCTGCAGTCTGCCTCTGGTGCAATCTACTCAAGGTTTCAAGCATAAAACATCTGATAGGCAGGAGAATTTCACATATTATTTTCAAAAGACTCCACATCTTCCCAGTAAGTGTCAAGTCCAACTCCAGTCAAGTGCAGTTGTTTGCAGAGAGACAGGAGGATTAGAAGTTGCAATTTTCATTTCACCTGCTGAAAGCTTGGATGGGAAAGTTTTTACAAAGTATAGTTAGTCATTGCTAATCATACTTGGCAGCACAGCCTCTTTTCAAGAGAGCTTGTGGGTACGGAAGACATCTTACAAGAGCCTAAGTGGTTTCTAGACATGTACTGAGGTATGTATATTTTCATGACATGGAGTTCTCCTTTATGTGTGACTGATCTTGTGGGTGTTTTGCTAGAAAGTTTCTGAGCCTCTGGAAAATGTGACATTATATCATCATCCAACTCATCTGAGAACTGTAAAAAACTTCCAATTTTGTGGTCAAAGATGTTACCGAATAAGAGAGTTCTCATGTTCGGTGACAAGATGCCTTAATCTTAAACCTTAAATCTAATAACGTAACATTCCCAGTCATGTATGTTAATAGTATTTTTCACAGTTTTTTCTTTTGTCTGTTTGAACAGTGCCTTGCAGGCCTGGTGTTTGTTTCAAAAGTCAGTTGATCTCCAGGCCTGAGGACAGCTGAATTTGGATGCTGGTGACTCTTTCAGTAATTAACTTGAGAGTGTTGAGTAGTTGACTGAGCACATGCAGGTGCACAGGAGGCAGGGGGATGCTCTGTGATCTTTTGTTACCATTTTCGCATGGCTTCCCTCAACATGAGTTTGAATGGGCAAAAAAGGGGGAGGGGGCGAGGGAGTCACAGGTGTGGAAAATAAGGGGCATGTAAATGATGTTCAGTTAAAGAAATACCACTCACTGCAGTCACAACTTCTGCTACAATACAGTACAACAAAACAACACAAGGCCAAACAGCCATCTGAATTGTTTTGGATTATCATTGGAAGCTGTCATCATATCATCTCAGTGTTTTCATAAATCTTTTGATATTGGACAACCTGGGGTGAGAGAGATTATTCAAATCTGCGTGGGTGTTTGGCCACATCTGCACTTAAAAACACAACAGGGCAAGGTGCTTATAAAGTGAGGACACAGTCGAATGCATCACGTTGGATCACATTTAGCCTCCAACAGTTGATTCACATGCAGATATACACGCATTGTTTTTGTACTTTGTACCAAAATCTTTAGTGAAGAATTCATGAGAGGAATACAGTCCTATCAGCAACGAATGTGAGGGTATAAGTATAAGTGAGCTGAAACAACGGATAAAATAGCTTCACCTTAACTGCACTGAAGCGTTTGCAAAGCATGTTATCAAGACATGCAAAGGCACTTCTCACTAGCTGTGGCTAGGGAGTAGGCATCAATGTACCCATATAGGCCATTACACCAGAATGCTGTGGTGTGAACTGGAGGTGAGTGTAAGGCAGGAGCTGGTGTAAAGAAAGAGTTAACTGCATAAAGGGGAAAGATAAACACATTACTGCCTCGCTAGTCGCCGCGAGTAGCATAATGAACTCCTAATCGCTGCTGAGGGTGTAATTCATCTATGAAATCAGCAGCAAATTGAGATGAGGAAAATCACTTTCTGATCCATCTCATGCCGTAGCTTAGCAGGAAGGATATTGAACGCTGTGCCTCTCAAAAGGTTAGGAGTAACACTTCCCTGTCAGCATCGATATTCTGTCAGTGGAAAACTTCCCCTCCGTGCCGTCTTGTACACATGGCTTGCCAAGCAGCACGCGCAACTCGTGAGTCCAGCAGATGAATGCATCTGTATTCTGCCCAGTGCTGGCCAGATAAGCAATGACTAGCACATCAGGTCAAAATGTCAGATTCTCAATCAACTCCGGTAGCACCCAATGTCAAATGCTTTGTTGAGTAGAGCGCAGCTGTCAAGAGATGGAATGTGTTGAATCAAACTTCTATTTACCCCTCATTTCTCTCTGCCTTCCTCCTCCTCCAGCTCCTCACCCTCATCTTCCTCCACCTCCTCAAACTCGCTTGTCTCCCTCTCCTGAATAAGGCACAATAGTATATGTTGAGCCCCAGGCGTGAGAGCTAAGATAATGGCATCTGGAGCTGCCGGCACCCCCATCTGTATCACTCTTCAGGCTTTTCAGGATTCTGGTGCTTAACATCAACCCTTCCTCCGCTTTTATATGCCTATTTCTGTCTGTGGTGGTCCTAGTGTAGGTTTCCACGCACATCAGAGCTATGTAAATATGAAATCAAAAGAAAATGAGCCCATAACTTATACAGTCACTAAAGTGTGTGTGTGTGTGTGTGTGTGTGTGTGTGTGTGTGTGTGTGTGTGTGCGCTACCTTAACACACTGTTTGTGTTTTCATTTTGTGTTTGTACAAATATGCATGTGCGCAAGTGTTTGGACAAGATAAAAACAGGGCCAAAGGAATGAAAGGGAATTTTTTTTAGAGGAGGGAGAGAGACAGACAAAGAGAAGGGCGGTGACAGAGAGAGAGAAGGCAAAAGGGAAAGAAATGACTCACCTTCTCTGCCGACTGGGCTGTGCCAAAGAAAATCGGGATGAAGGCCAGCCAGACTATGCAAGTGGTGTACATAGTGAAGCCAATGGGTTTGGCCTCATTGAAGTCTTCTGGTACATCCCTAGTCTTGATGGCGTAGATGGTGCAGGTCACCATCAAAAGGATGCTGTAGCCCAATGAGCAGATTATCTGTAGGTCTGTGATGTCACACTTCAGCACACCACGAGCCAGCATGGGGTTGATGGTTTTCTGCTCATCGTAGTCGATGATGGTGTTTGGAGGGTCCACGGCAAACCACACCAGCACACCCAGCAGCTGTACGCAGATCAGACTAGAAGTGATGGCAATCTGGGAAGTGGGACTGATGAAGCGTGGGGCTGCGACCGTTTGCTTGCCCTGCTCAAAGATTCGATAGATGCGGTTGGTCTTGGTGAGCAGTGCGGCGTAGCTGATGCACATGCCAAGGCCCAGGAAGATCCTCCTGAAGGCACACACAGCTACATCAGGCTTGGCAATCATGAGGAAGGTGATGATGTAACACAGAAAGATGCCAGTTAGCAGCACATAGCTCAGCTCTCGGCCCGACGCCCGCACGATGGGAGTGTCATTGTAGCGTACGAAGGTGGCCATGACAAAGATGGTGGCAATGATGCCAAGCATGGCCAGGAAGACGGGGATAATTGCCCAAGGTGAGTGCCACTCCAGCTTGACAATGGGGATGGGCTGACAGGCGGTTCTGTTGGGGTTGGGCCTCATGTTGTAGGCACACAGTCTGCATGACGTCTCGTCGTACTGGTACTGGTAGCCATCACATAACTCACAGTGCCAGCAGCACGGCATGCCCTTTACCCTCTTCTTCCTCTCTCCAGTTTTGCAGGGCAGACTGCACACAGAGATAGGCACCTCTTGCTCCCCATCTGGCCACTGAAGCTCCTCCAGCTGGGAGAGAGATGACAGCACAGGAAGAGAGGGTTAGCAACAGGCTGATAAGCCAGAGGTACCACTGAATATGAGAAATTATGAATATGTTCCGACAAAGCTTATTAACTGGTGACTAATTACTATATTATGATTTTGCATAAACAAAGTACAAGGCAATCCTTGCAAACAGCTAAAAAAAATTGAAATGCAGTTGAAAAAACGATTAACCTAATACAGTACAACAACTTTCTTGCCAATTTCTTCCAGGGATTGCCTTTTCTAATACTTGAAAGTAATTGAAATCACCATGGCAACAGAGCTTACCTTTGTTCAGTGAAATAAAAATAAATAAATGTGAAATGCAAAAGACATTATGTTTTAATACAGGAGCCAGTGAGGTATGAAATATGTGATGATAAGGAAGGAGAATGGGATTTGGGATTGCAAAATGCCTCTTTTAGACTTTGCAGAGCTATTTCTATTTATGATCATGTCATCAAAATGAAAAGTGCAGTGTACAGACGCACTGAAGAACTATCAAAACCCTTATCCAAAAAGGCCCTGAGGTGCTTCATGATTTAAGCTCAAACTACAGTATAGTCTCAACATACAAGTCAGCCTGTAAAAAGCTGTGAAGAAATGGAATTTTTAGGGCTCTTACAAATTTTGTTAGGGCATTAAAAAAAGCTAGGTAATATTCAGAGCTGATCTTTTGATTTATTATGAAAGTGCACTGATCCATGGCTTTTAAAGCAACAGAAGATTAAAGATACCCCTACATGGTTTAGGCAACTTCACAGAAATATATCGGCCAAGTAACCAAAGTAAATTACTTGGACTCCAACAAACAAAAAGAAAAAAGATTCAAGTGGTACTATATTAAACTGATTTTATTGTCATCTAAAACTGCTCGAATATGACATATTTAAAAGGGGCTTTGGGACAATGAGTGTATAACAGCCTACATTAAAATCAGAACGGCATAGCGTAAAACTATATTAGAAATGAAGAAGAATTAATTTTAGTGATATTTTAGTGTGTATTATGCCTTGTAAAGTGAATTTGTGAGCTAAAGGTACCCTGTGGAGTTTCTGTCATCTAGTAACGCTACGGAGCAGTTTTTTAATGTGTGTCCCTGCTTTGTTTGTCTCGTCTATGTTCACAAGGAAACATGCTCTTGATGCGCTATGCAGTCCTGTCAATAGATTCACATCATTGATCTACAGGTGGCGGTAATGCGCCAAGCAACACAACAAAGCCAAGACTGCAAGATTTAAAATACATAACACTAACACATAAATAGTGCAAATGTTTTATGAGGAAGGCAATGCATTCAACATACTGAATTTAAACACTATACATTTACTTGTTTTCTTACCAAAAGTTAGATGAGAAGATTGATACAAATTTCCCTATTAGCATGTTATATCTCATTTGTTTAATCTGTACAAAAAACAGCCGCTGGTTACCTAGCAATGTCATGATTATTGCTAGACTCAGAGAAATAATCTGGCACATAAGCCCTTGTAAAACCGCAACTTCAAATTTTTACTCTTCAGTTTTGTACAGATTGAACAAAGGAGATGCAGTGTGGTATTTGTGAGCTTGGGAGAGGCTGGTAGGTGGGTTACTTGTTAGGCTAAGCTAACCTTTTCTTTTCTTTACTTAGAGACATTAGAGTGGTATCGACAACACATGGGCACTGCTCAGGCAGGCAGTGTGACCCCGGCCGTGACTCCCAGCATGAATAAGTAATATTCCTTAAAATACTAAAATATTCCTTAAAAAAAAAAAAATACAATTTTTCATCACGCATCACCTCTTTATTTCTGTGGTGTGAAATGGAATTCAAACAAATGTTGCGCACACATACCTCATGTTACTAAATACCGGCAGATAGAAAATTCCACTAGTTACAAATATCCTCACATATAACATGAGACCAGCTGAGGATACTAACAGCATTGCTTCCTCCAGTCGGGCAACTGCCAATAATTGCAGACACAGAGCTGTACCTTTGTAGCAAACACACACACACACACACACACACACACACACACACACACACACACACACACACACACACACACACACACACACACACACACACACACACACACACACACACACACACACACACACACACACACACCTACAGTGTGTTTCTGTTGTGTGTACCTGTATGACAAATGTGTTGTTTCTGTGGTGTCTGGGTAGATTATCATCTGCCATTTATCTGGGGGCATGAAGGTGCCATTTGTTATTTGGACAATGAATGGTGCTCTCTGGAAAACCTCCCGATTACACACAGTGTGGCAACGGTAATGAGACCAACAGCTCTGTTGCTATGGAGACCAGAAGCAAGATTTTTGACACCTTGGACTCATACAGCTGCCATAATTTTTTCATTTGGGCTTTTGCTTTAGTTGTTAATTTTTACAATTAATTTGAGCTTGACAGCTGGAACATTATTACATTGTACTTCTTTATCAATGATCACAAATCATCATTCCAGGGTAACCTTTAAATTAAACTGCTCTTTATGTGTTAGTGAACAAATAGCTATTGCATTGGAATATAATTGCACTATAACGGCATTCGGTTTGTAATCACACTAAAACAGAAGTCTCCAGCAACAAACGTTGTTCCACCTGTGCCATCACATCCATTGGGTTGAGTTTAATTCTTGTGATCCAGAGAGCCATTATGCAAATGTTAACTCATCCATATGTAAATATCATGTTTTTGTAATCTCAGTTACATAGAAATACCTAGAAATTTTAGCCCAGGTTTCATCCTATCATGCAGTGTGGGCAATTTCAAACCATGTTTGTAAAATCAGTTTCTTTATTGTCCACATGAATCACCCAAGCCCATTCTAGTGTTGTGACAGCGAGATCTATTACAGTGGCTACAAACCAACACCTTGCACCTAGAAAAGCAGCACAGCAGCTGTCTCCAGCTCTACACCTAACACTAATATTAGACAGTATTTTTTGTAGGTGAATTAAAGTTATTTAAAGTTAGCATGGAATGAATAATGCCTTATCCATGTTCTTATCCCATGGGTTCTACTATCTTTTGGATATGCGAAAAAATAAATTACATTTTCACACATTTTCCTATTAAAATCCTTCACTTTTCTTATAAAGTACCCAGAGCTTTCATATGATTTATCTTGCTCTCTTGGGTGTACCTTAAATTACGTCTGACAAAATGTGATCATAGATTTAGAGTTTCATCATGTACAGTAAAACCTGCAGGAAAGCTCCCGAGCACCAAGAGTAACATGGGAGGTGTGTATCGAGGTGTCAGTTTCCAACAACATCAACATCTTCCGCAGCTCTCTGCTGCCAAATACTGAACATATACAGTCTGACACTTGGGTTAAAAACACTTCCTCCCACTCGCCTTCACCGTCAGCCCTCCAACCTATGCAGTGATCTCCAACAACGGAGCAACATCATTGTCTGTTTTCTTTCTACTTTCTTCTTTTTAATGTTGAACTCTCAAATCAAAACCCTCACTGATGTTATAGTCTAGAAACATATCAAACGTCTTTTTAATAGCATACAAATTGTGACCACCTAAAATTATCACACTTTATCCACCTTCACATCTTAAAATCCTGACTTTTTTTTTCTTTTCTTAAAACCCTTGGGATATTTGATAACCTTTGATAAAACTACGTTTCAATTATGAATATACACATTTGTCTTCTTAAAGTCTGAAAGTAACTTCCTGTGGGACTAACATTAGTAGGCAACACATCAACTGAGATGTGCGTGTGTTTCCCTATTCATTGCCAGAGGAAAATATTACACCTGAGGAATTTTGAACATTTATCTTCTGAGTAAAGATTAACACTGCCTTTTTCTTGCTAAATTACACAAACAGATTCATTTTTGCACCTAGAACACATCAATTAGACTGAAAGCAAAACATGCCTGCACCTGAGCTCTCTTCGTATTTGAGATGCAAATAATGTGCACCCCCTTGTCACATAAGAGATTTCAATTTTGGAAAACATGGGAAGTCTTCACGCTTATAAATCTTTAGCATTTAGACAACATTTGGCATTGTGTGTGTCTGTTGTCTGTGTGTTCCCTAGTACCAGTAAATCATCATACCCTGAGCTGGAGGGTCTCCACCCACTGTCCTACCACCTTATACTCTGGGGTGGAGGAGTTGGTCATCTGGAACTGGAACAGGTCATAGCGTCCTGGAGCATCGCCGTTCTTATTAAACACAACAGTGGTGCCAGCACTGCCTGTACAGAGCGAAAGAGAGAGAAAATGCAGCAAAAGGACATCAGAATGGTAAAGTGTTAGACACACGCTGATGTGACAAAGTAAAGCATCTCTTCCAACAAAAGAATAACATGAACTCTTAACCCCTTGCCTCTTACTGTGCGGTGGCCTACATGGACAACACAAAGGACCACAGTGTGTTTGAGTCAATTCCTCCCAGTTAAACCTGCAAACACAATGACCTATATCTTGAACCTTTATGGAAATCACGGGCAGGGAAGCAAACTCCCTACTGACCAATATAGCACTTCCTCACCTGCTTCATATGAATCATCGCAGCTGCACAACGGCCACTAGAGGAATATATTTTCACATTCAAAACATGGTTGGATATGTGAAGTTCCAGCTGTGCTCTAATATCATATATTCGCTGCTATTTCAAATGTATGCACACCTCCTTCAGTAATGCATGTCTGTCACACAGCGGACAACAACAGGAGATATAGGGAGGATTCACAGGTCAGCCAAAGCATCATACGGTCCCCATCTGCTCTCAGTGTGTAGCAGCCTGTCTCAAGCAGAGCCCTGAAGATTTCACTAATTAGCTCAGAGAGGACTGCGGACACCTCAAACACTATGCATGAGGAAAAAGAGTTCTTTAAATGTGCATTTGTGCGAGCTCTTGACCCTGTCAGTATATGTTGTGGATGTATTTACATCACTCAATTATATGCAAGGCAGTGTGTTAATGCAGATGTCAGTCAACATCAGATCTTCCTGGCAGTAGTATTGAATGTTGAGTGGCATTAATGGGAAAAACGGTTGTGCTTTATTTTATACATGAGGTCTGCATTGTTGATGAGGTCATTTTTACCATCCCACAATGCTGAGAGAGAATGAAAAACTGCTGCATTTTACAGGTCTATTCACCTTGGCACTGCATACAGTAGCTCATGAGCACGAGTGGAGATACCATTTTTGAAATGGGACGGGGGGAGTCTGATGACACTTGGCATGGGAATTAAGTACTTTAATAGCTCTGGCTATAAAAAGTGTAGAGAAAGGACCATGAGCATGTGTCCAAAACACTTTTGGGAACATGTTGTCTTTTGTATCTAGAACAGAGCTTGTGGCTTTTGGTTGGAAGGCCACTGTACCTTTTCCTTAGTTTTCAGCCAGAAGGGAATTTCATCTCCCTCCAGTTTTTTCTTCCAAGGACATTTGTCATTGAACATTCTACAAAAGTTTCAGGCCAAAAGACTCATGTAAAACAAGAAAGGCACAGGGAGAAAGAGAAAAAGCCCAATTCAGGCGACAGGATAGGGGTCATTTGAATAAAATACTGTGGACCAGCACTCAAATTTTCCTTTTTGACTTTGTGACACCATTGTGCATTACAAATGTCAGCTTGTAAAACCTTAAGTGGCCATTTCGATGTTGATGCAGAGCCACAAATCCCTCACTATCTGCTGTTATGCAAAGTGATGGCACATATATTCCACATTAACAATACAGAAATGGCACCACTGGAGTCATTTGATCCATTGGTCGTAGAACACTAATTCATCGGTATCCATGTGTGTTGGCAATAATGCATGTTCAGAATGAATACCAGTGTACTTGTAAAGCTCACAGTGAAAACGGTCTCAATATGAAAACCAAACTAAAACTCAGTGGGTGGCAGTCACCGTCCTGTCACTTCTACTTTCACCAAACCGACAGTAGACTTGTTGACACAGTGTATAAAGATGTTGACAAGGTATTGACTCCTGTGAGCAAAAGCAGTGACAGGGTTAGCATTCTTACTCCACGCCCCAGCAAAAACATACACAAATAAACAAACACACAGAGTCATTCAGTAAAGTGACATGAGTGATTGGGCACTTGGCGCTCTTCAGCTTTAGAGCAAATAATTAAGTGCCGTTTCTGTGTGTGCAGATAAAAAGGCATTAGAAATTCCTTTGTATTTTCTATTGCCTGATATTTTCAAGGGAACAAAATGGTCTGTGTAGACTCCTTAGTGAGAGCGCTGTCTAAGATGAAAGATTTATGCATTTGCATGTGGCTCTGAACTAAGACATGACAAAAGTGCACTGCTGCTGTGCTGCGCCGAGCAGTGTGGGTGGACTGGGGATCCACTGCTGTGTTTCTCTCGCATCATTATTCTCTCCTTTTTTTCTGCCTCTCACTCCTCAGCTCTGTGACTCGGGCGCAGTGGGGAGATCAACAAAGGAGGCTTACACTCCTTCGCTCTCAAACATACATTAGCAGCAGCACATACACAGGATAATGTGCATGGCTCCAGTCTAAATGCAATAAGGGCCAGTGAGATATGCCTGAGCCACAAAACAACAACCTTTGCTTGCCAGTAAAAAGGTTTGAGTATATAATAGCAAGACAGGAAGAGGTAGAGGTGATAGAGAAAGTAGAGATCTTATTTTTGGCTCAGGTGAAATGAACCTCTTTCTTTGTCAGTGCCACACTGAGGTAAATGGAAGTCAGCACAGGCCCAGATGGTTATTGAGATTGGACAGCAGATTCTCAATCCCATGCATGAATCCGCACTTAGTTAAGGTCTCCTTGAAATCTCAGCACTGCTCAGGCAATTGCATATATTCGGTTTCTTTAGTTCCACCTTAAAATCTGAAGGCTTCTTGCCTGCTGGAACTCTGCACTGCTGCCATAGCGACAGTGTTAGAGAAAGGCAGGCAGCTCTTTAGCCTTAAGATCGCTGACAGAAGTTTGTTTTTGTATGTTTCTGTATAAAAGTAAATGTAAATAGTTATTTGCCCTGTTAAATATGATAAATGTGTTGTTCAAAGTGATGAACAATTTATAAAATGTGCATAGGAACAAACTTTTAATGGATCAATATAATTTTAGAGCATGATGATATAACTCTTTTCCAAAAACTATTAAAAACACATCAAAAATCCCATCGGCGCATTGGGTGATATGTTCCTTTATTATGATAAACATAGGCATTGTTATTTTCAAGTGATACACCGTCTTGCTGCTGAAATACACGCTAGCACAGCAAATGTGTATTAATCCGCAGCAGAAAATAATCCCCAAAAAAAGCACAATTTGTCCTGTTTTATTAATAATTAACGTAAAAAAAATTTCAGTACCCTGCTGTTATAGAAAATGATTGATACAGTTATGAACCATTTCTAAAGATTTAAATCTTCAGTGGGAAGGAATGAGCTTAGGGCAGACACAGACAGTGGTAGGGAAGACACAAAGTATTGACAGTAACAAAACATTTGATACGTTGTCAGCCTTTGTAGAAATTTGATAGGCTGAATCATACAAATATAGATTCCACTGTTAAGTTAACTTTTACTAACTCAGATGTTATGCATATGGTGATGTGTTTTCATAAAATTGAATTTCAAATTGCACTATATAACTTGCTCACAGTATTGAATTGAAGGGCCTGTATCATGATACGTATCGTTTCACCAGATTAATTCCAATAAAAAGCACTAGGCTCAATCACTGCGCACAACTTCGTTTTTTTAGATAGGTCTGTGTTGTTGGTAGGAAAATAACTGAGCCAATCAGAGCTTTTTAGGTCTCACTATTACTAATGGAGAAGACATCTTCCTGTACAGGAGCCAGACAACCAGCTACATCCATGAAGAAAATTGACAAGCATGAATGACACTGACACAGCTGTACAGGTTGTTGCAAGTCGCCTTAGAGATATAACTCTTAAATGAGCAGATGTTTTAGACTGTTGGGCAAAACTTCTGTTTTGACTGAAAATGTTTTCCACAGAACGGATGTCACTCACAAAAGAAAACCCCACCTTCCAAGACGAAATCGGCTAACATGACCGAATAACGTTGTTAAATGAAATGGCAATTCAGTGTTATTCTAAGGATAGAAATGTCAAGTTCAAGTACTACCGCTATTGATGACTAATGGCACTAGAGATGTGGGCTTAAATCAAGTTAAGTAAATACTAGAGATGTGCTGCATGTACAAGAAAATGCATTTAATGACAAAAATGCTTTTTTAAAGTGTTCCTATTTCACAGCAAAATGTGTTTCATTAGCAGGCGATCTATAGTAGCACTATGTTACCTTTTCATTCATTCATTTAACCAGGCATTTAAGCAAGATTTTTCTTCTCCCTGCTCCTTTTCAGTCATTTAATATGTTTAGGTTTATCAGACTGTAGTTTATATTTTGTTTTGGAAATATACACTTAAATGATGCAAAAAATAAAGAATTAAATTAAATGAAGCACTGGGACCTTCAGTGAAGTGTTTGTACAAGATGTCTCTCCAGGTAAAGTACATTCAAGTACATTTTTCCCACAACACACACACACACACACACACACACACACACACACACACACACACACACACACACACACACACACACACACACACAGTAGAGTGTTATTTTAGTACTTTTTTAGTACAATATGACAATGAGCTGGGTCCACCTCTAAAAGTAGGCCAGTTTTGTGAGAAGATTACGCTGATTCTTTACTTTAAACAGCTGAATCTTATCTAGAACATTTTTGTGAAGACACAATGTACTTCAAAAGAGTCTCTAATGATCACTGGCTGACATACATGCCAGCACATTTGTAATGACAAAGGTTTTTCTTGTTTTAAACTCATATTCCATTTGGCTCTCTTCCTCCACTCACTTCTGCATTTTAGAGCAGTTGTCATTAATAGCTATTTGCCATTAATTGTTAAGTATCTTTCACATCACTTTCTGTACAGGGCTGAATAATGTAGAGGTTCAAGTACTGGCAGACCCATAATATATCACATTGGCTTAAAATATTCCACAGATCCAGAAAATGTTGTGGTGCATTGAAATATGAATGAAACTGAATGTAAATTTTAAAGTGTAGTGTAGCCCACAAGCACATGTTGCATGAAACAGAGGAGGTATGTATTTAGTACCTATTTGCCTATTTTTTATAGTCTGAAACTGAGATGATTCTCTTGTGTCCAGAATTTTGTTGCTCTCTGAATTACAATTGCAGATGGGTGTGGACACAGCAGCTTTGAGTAAAATACTTGAGTAGTAATATCATTAGTATCATTTTAAGAAATAGACTTTGCTTTCTTGCTGAAAGTTAGATGAGAAGCTTGATGCAACAGAGACAGCTTCACTTGTTCTTCTGATGTTTGATGAGCTCATACCTCCTCAGACTCAAGCCTGTCAGGATCAGCTATATTTTGTGCTTAATGCTAACATTAATGTGCTACAGGTAGCTAAAATGTGTATATTTGGGGGCAATTTGATGTGTGCCTGCAAGTTTAAAGCAATTTGCTGAGAATTAGATAAGAATATCGATACCTGTAGTGTAAATGTTTCACTGCCAACAGGAGACAGTTAGCTTAGCTTAGCATAAATAATGGAAACAGAGGCAAACGGCTAGTCTCTGTCTAATGATAAAAAATCCACCTACCAGACTTAACACATTGTATCTTATTTGTTTAATCTGTACAAAAGCCGACTCATAAAAAGCACAATTACCTGGCTTTAGGGTTGAGCCATGCTAAGTGTTTCCCCCCTGTTTGTACTAAGCTGAGCTAGGCCGCTTTATATTTAGTGCACAGAAATGAGAAGGGTATCAATCTACACGTCTAACACTCAAGAAATTGAAAAAGCATATTTTCCAGATGGTAACTTTAACTAATATACAGTACTAGGGTCAGTAAGCTTATTGAAGTGTGACATAATTGTTTTACTTCAATCATATGGTTCATCCATAAATTCCTGAAAGCTTATACATTCTCTTATTTCATATTTTGCTTTAATCTACAGTTTATTGTATTCTTCTAACGAAGCAGTAGAATAGAGTGTAGCTGCAGTGATGATGAGTAGCTATAATCTAATTTTAACTTCCTTGCTAGAGTCAGTATAAAATGTCCTCCAAAACTCTGCCTAAGTAATAATATAACTCATTTTACTTTTCTTCTCCACACATTCTGTAAGTATCTGACTGCAGACTTTTATAATTTGTCACTCACCGTTGAAGCTGGTGTTGCGTATGTACTTCAGCAGAGTCTTTCCTTCAGCAGACTCCATTTGTGGACAGACGCCAGGATGATCAGGACATAAGTCCCTATGCATGTTGTGGAGAGCGTGGGCCATGGCATACACCGCGTCAATCACAAACTGCACCTTCCCCTCCTGCTCGTACTTGGAGTCTATCCCGATGCGCTCCTGGCCTGAGGCGAGGAAAGGAAGAGGAGGACTTACAGCCAAATGCACCATAAACTATTAGACATTACATCCTTGCAGCACTGCATATCTTCTCCAGCTTCATTTTTATTCATACATTTACCATTTGCTGCCAGTTAGTTTAGTTTTGATTTTGTGGGAATTACACCTAAAGGTACATTGTGGCACAGAAAATAAGAAGACACATTTAATTCCCAAGTGGAAAATATCAAGCTGAGCTGTGAGACAAAGTGTTTGTGACAAACACAGCAGACTCAGATTGAATTACTGAGGTGTATTTCAAAGTAATAGGCTGCTAAGAACAGAGCTCACTTGTCCCATCAGCAAGGTGATGAAGATCACCATGAACTTTAGTAACATACTCTTCTACAGTGGCTTCCTGCTCTTTTATAGACTCCTCCCAGTGTACTGCCCTTTCACTATGGGCTGCCATAAAGGTTTTGCCTCATGCTGCTGATACACTGCTTGAATACGTAATGTACAACCGCTGCTGGGTTTTTATGTTTGTTACAAATTGAATTAGCTCTTTTATACTCCTGGTAGATCAAAGCTGCACTTAGAAGAGTGAATGAAAATTATAACAACACAAATACTACTATTACTTTTAATAATAATAATCATCATCTTCATGATCATCATCATTATCATCATAATTTTAATATTCAAGCTCTCAGTAAACAAAGAAGCATCATCAAGGAAATAACACAGAATACTAAAAGACCATTTTCTCCTCAGTGATAGCTGTTCATAGTTCACTCACTGGAGGAGCAGATGATGTTAGTAGGAAACATATAAGAATGTGGGGGACTTGCATAAACTGAAGGAGGTCAAATGCAATCTGTGCTGACATTTCATCCCATTTCTCAGAACTTCACATACGTTTCAACCCACACATAACCTTTTTGCTTTTCAAAGTACTGCATAGGGTGCTAAAACGACAGCCCTTGAATGCAAAAGCCTCCCGTTTGCATTTAACATTCATAAATATCAGCTCAGTTTGAGGTATGAAAAATAATATATAGAGAGTTGTACGGCCACTTACAATGAAAAAAGGGGGAAAAAAAGGCATTTATAGTCGTTTAACAGAGGGTTTGTAAGGCTCACTTAGTGGTCAGCATCTTCTGTCTTTTACGCATGATAAAAGACGGCAAACAAGTGATTATAAAGGGAACGGAATCCTTCAGCGAACAGTAATTTGTGTCACCCTGCCATCACCGTCATCACGTATGCAAGTAAGAAATAATACAGCAACCCACATCACAGGCATCATCCTCATAGATAATAAATGCAGTGCCATGTCTGTCACACCGTTGGCAGGCAGAGTTTAGGTAATACGAGTATGCATCACTGTTAGCAACAACACTATCATTAATGCTACCACAAAAATGCACATGAACAGTATTTACTTAGCTTTCTGTCATTTTCTCTGTAATTTCCAAACTAAATAAAGTGTACTCTGGCTCTGTGCAGTTAGTACACACGGCACGACTGTGCTGAGCTGTCAAGGTGACTGGGTTAAGGGGGAATAGAGGGAATAGGGGATTTAGGAGTTACAGGACATTAGCCACAGGAGCAGACGGTCTCTAACTGTAGTATGACTAAGACACGTGGTGCATTATTATTCTAATAATAAACTCTGCTTGTCCTGCACCCGCTGGGTAGAAACACCTGGTGTTAGACTTTCTGGCTGTGCTGCAGACAAGAGGGGTTGAATTAAAACCCCAACAGTCTATCTGCAGCTTCTAATGCGAACAAAAGGTCAAGTTCACATCAACCTGACATAGGAGGGCAAAAATATGCATCATATATTAGTGTTATACAGAAATGTTCCTACTTTGTTCATGTCAAAACTGATGTACCTGTGCATTTACGGCTGGAATCCTCTCTCTTTGAGGCACTGAGGAGCCTGCAGTCAAAGTTTTCCTCCCAAAACTCTGCAAACCACACATTCCTGCGATTGTTCTCCAGGGTGAGAGCAGTAAAGTATTCATCAAACCCTGTGAATAGAGGAAAGAGGAGGATAGCTCAGTTCCGGACCAATTATCAACCAATTGAAACCTGGAGGAAATGAAGCGAAACTTGTGCAGCAGTACAGTGGTGGTGGTGTGGTGGTGGCCGCTAGGTGTTGGAAGCACAGCAGCAAGCCCTACTTCATCAAAATTTGACCAAGGTGGTTCCTCTTCCTCTCCAGCCCCATGGAACTTTAATCACTTCTTTCATCTAGGAAATTACATTAATTAAAAAACAGGATGCATAATAAATAACGACGGGATTGTAAGTGGTGCTGCAGCCTGGTGACTCAAGCTGCAAGGTCCTGTAGGTGCCGAACAGGTTTTCTTGACTTCATGAAATCCATTACAATAGAGATGGATTGAAAGCATGATGTATTAGCTTAACACTCATTTCAGCAGGACTTAGGTGCTTGCATGAAGCATTAGCTTGAGGAGAGATGACTTGCTGTAACAAAGGAGAAAAAAGAAAGCCTGTATGCTGAAATTTGTTCTCGTTTGTGCAACTTTACCACCCAATGTGGGTCAGGAAACTGAGCTGGGATACCGTGAGATTCATGGTGCAGTATTCTTTTTACTTTTTGTTACAGAAACACAATTTTCTGTCTGGAGAATAATCCGTATTTTCACATTTTAAGGTCTCTCTGTCTGCGTCTCCACTCTTGGTTATCCAGTCATATCAGCTGAGTCGTGGGTAGAGGTGATAATGGCTAATCAGAGCAGAATGACTCAGCTGATTTTCTTTTCAAAAGACCATCAATGATGCATGGTGAATTAATAATATTCTCGTTGCCTCCAGAGTGTACATTTGTCCTGGCTAGACCTCCCCTAATTAAGGAAAGCTTCATAAAACTCAGACTTTCAAATTTCCTCGATTGTGATGATGAGTGGTTATTAGGACTGTGACACTGGACAGAACTTAAAATAGATGGTGCATGCTGAGAATATTCTATTTCTGTGGCGAATTTGTACATGTCCTCTCTGACAATGCAGCAGTATAATTTCCTCGTTTGCCTCCTTTTTCCTGTGGGCGGACTTATTTAAGCTACATTTTTAAAAGAGAAATCCAACCCCAGGCACGTTAAAAAACGGACTGATAATAGTATTTATTTTGGAGTTTAAAGAAAATGTTAAAACTAAATTAAACCCTTTTTCTCAGACCCAAAATTTTTGTGTCCCTTTCAACAATGATACAAGATACCAATTTCTCCATAGACAGCAGTCTATATAATAAGTAAAAATACACTGATGAGAAAATCTGTGGTTACTGCAAAAGGTGACACAGTTTACACTGCTTGGTTTCAGTGTCTAATAAAATCTTCAGAGTAGCCAATTTGACCAAACTGACTTTAGTCTGGTCATGTACAACTGGCAGCCAAATGCAACAACAAGGTCATACTTGTTCTCTCTTGTTGAGTCGAAAGTCATTCTGCAACATTTAGAAAATTGAGGACTGGAGTAGAAATAGAGAAGGCAGGTGAAACTGTGGGTGCATAAAAACGGAGAATATGTCATCACAAAATATCTCTTTAAATGCACTAAATGTCAAATATATCCATTATTATTATCTAAATGTGTTAAGTGGTTTTAAAGGGTGCAAATGTTCTTATTGTCAACCGACTCTGCAGTTCCTGTAAGCTCTATGTTTTAGCTAATTGTTTTGGTTTTATGACCTGCAAGCTTACCGTTTTGGTTCAGTCTCACTGTTCTCATCAGCACTATTTCCAGACGCAGCAAGCAGCTTTTTCTGATGAACAAGCTCTGACAATCCCACTGTACACTACTACTACACTACTATCCGACAGCAAACAGCAGACAAAGTTAGCAACCAGCTAGTTTAAATAGTACATAGAGATATTTATTTACATACATACATACATACATTATTTTTGTGGGTAGACAGCAAAAACAAACCTAGAAGGAGAGTGAATATTCAACAAACATTTGCCAGATGGTCAGAATTGTGACTCTAAATGAATGCTAATATAATGGCTGTTTACTGTTTACTAACACGTTCACAAAGACAACTTTATGAATAAATAATACGTCAATGTTGTGCTTAAAGTTTGTTGCTCCTTCCATGTAGCCAGAATAAAAAGGCAAAAAAAAATATTTAAAGCAGCTGTTATCAATATTTTTATATTAACAATGGAAAACTACTTGTGCTAAACAAGAGCTGATACGAGAGTTAATATTGGACTAACATTTGCCTTGTAGTCAAAACACGACTCCAAATGAATGCTAATGTTGCTCCGTAACTGCTGAATCTGCAAATAGACAACTATTTGCAAAGTCATATCAGCTTAAAATGTGATAGATAAAATGTGTGTTGTGTTCACAGTTTGTTTCACGGCCTGCAAGTTATCCAAAACACAATTATTGCAGGTTTATCATTTGTTTTTTGTGAGTTTTCTGTCTATAAGTAATTACACACACCATTGGGTTAAAAAACCAAAAGGGTTACTGTCAACAAAACAGTACAGTAGAAAACAATACAACATGTGAAGTGTGCAGTGAGTGTTTCTGTGTGTGTGTGTGTGTGTGTGTGTGTACCTTCAATGGAAGAGCGTTTGGGCAGTATAGTGACTGCTCCCACCGCTACATCCTCGAGCTGGTGGATCGGGCTGCTCTTGGCCCCCCAGCTGTCAGATCCAATCCACAGGAAATGGCCGACCTGATTGGCCCTCTTGGTGGCATTGAGAACTCCCCTGCAAGGACATTTGTGTGTGAATTAGGAGAGAGCACAAGAGGTGTGTGCAATCTAATATCTATTACACAAAGGCACAGCTAGCTTTAAGGAGTTGTTTGGACATTACAGCTCTGGCATGGATAGTTCTTCAGTTTCCGATGGAGAAGAGGAGAAACTATTATTATTTTGCATTAACTGGTATTTTTAATCCTTTATTCAAATATAACAGTGAGTGTTAGAATCATTTATGTCCATGTCTCTCACTCATCTTCTCTTTTCTTTCATTAATACATACACTTCTGGATTATTCATTCAGAATTTTCAGGTACTAAATGTTTGATTCTGTGTGTTCTTTACAACATGTCCCATGGGGCATTGTAAATGAAACAATATCTCTGTTTTGTTTTGTTGTGATCTGTGTTCTCACTTCTCCTCTGAGGCATGCTTGTCTTTGTGTTGTTGGAGGTATATTTGTGTAGCACGCATGGTAAATCTGCGCCTCTAGCCTCTCTTCAGGAGCTGCTACTCAGAGATTAAAGACCTCAACATGGCAAGTCAACAACGCGCCCGAACAACATGGATGAAGCCAGAATGAGCTGCGCTCCTCACCGTATGTCTTCTTCACTGGCAAAGATGATGACTGCCCGCGAGTGCTGTGTTTCCAGCAGCTGTTGGATGGCTTTGTCATAATCCTCCAGTTTGGGGTTGTGGGGAATTTTCAAAGACTGGGCGATGCAGATTCCACCTTTTTAATGGGAAAGGAGTAAGAAATGATAAGGCCTCTGGGTAATCACACCCATTCACTCACTCTCGCACACAGATAAACGCACACACAAAAGCCTGGGGTCATAATAGCTGCTTTTTTTCCTATGGAAATGGAAAACATCTGAACACAATACTGAGAGGATGCTGTCATGCTTGCTATGGAGTCTAAATGATAGCTGTACAGTGTATACATTTACATTTTGGCAATGATCTGAAAACCACAGCAGCGTGCAATATAACACTCAAATTGTGCCCTCCGACTGAGCACCAGAATCATTTCACAGAGTGAGAGAGTTAAAAACATATCTGCTATAACAAATTCAATGGTCTACTTCAACAGGGGACATAAAGCTACAGATTTTATATTATGGATTTGAGAGAGTCCAACATCTTGCCATTGACTTTTCATTCAAAGTCATTATCAAACATCTCTTGTTGGAACCTGAACCAATAAGATAGCACAGCCGGCAATAACAAACAAAGACGATATTAATACTGACAATAAATCATTCTCAGACAGGTCACCACTAATGAGTTTGTACAGGATGAAGGTTACTGATTGCTTCCGTGTGTTGCTAAATAGGTGCTAGATATTTAGCACAGTATATTATTACAATTGGCTTTCAGAAGTTTGCTAGATATTGTTGTCTTCAGGGTTACCCTCAACAGCTCATTATCGGGCATAGAGGCAAAATGATTTCTTTCATAAAAAAAATAATAGAGTTTTGCTTCCGTCTGGTGTGGTAATTATGGGTATGGAGGACAAGCTAACCTCTGAGGCACTTTGGATAAACAGATAATATGATCACCTGAGTGATAGAACATCTTAACTACTGTAGGCCTAGACTTGAAGAAGCAGCCTGTGTCCTGAGTCAACAGCAAAGCTCTACCCAAACCAATTAAATTTTCTCCCACTCAAGCATTTTAATAGCCTACCCAATAACCTTTCAGTTTGAGTTTCCCTGAGTAGACAGAGAAATGGAAGGAATCTCCTAATTGCCAGTCTCCTCAGGCTCATTACTTTGATATAAACAGCTTTTAGCTGGCAGATCACACATCTTCAGTTGGGGTTTAGTGTGGCGTTTCTAAAGGCAGAAAATAGCAAAATGACAACTGCTGAACCTCCTCTTAACTAACCATTTTTCAAGTATCAGTTGGCAGAATTGGGAATATTTCTTGATTTGAGAAAACATCCTGTATGTGCCAAAAGACCTCTGGGATGGCAGCTGTTATCCTCCCTAAGTGGACTAAACATAAAAATGGAGATCCCGCAAATGGCCTAGCTGTTGCTTAAGGGTTTGTGGTATCCTGTTAAAGTGAAACGTGCTTGGTGTCATTTGTGCAGAGCAGCCAGCATTGTCAGTCTCCAAGGGACGCCACTAAAGCTCTGTCTCAGCACAGAGATTTCAGTTGATTTCAGCCAGAAAGCCTACAGTATGACACACTTCCAGGTTTCTTTCAGGGAAACTCTAGAAAGAGACTCTAGCACTGCATAATATCTGATTGTGGCGTATTAGCAGCACCCTTCCGTTCTAGGTATCACACGCACATTAATTCCAGAGATGAAAATTTTTTGCAGAGAATTTAAATCTCATGAAAATGTATTAACTCCATTATGAAAAAAAAAAGAAAAACCCTACGGGCTTGTGTGAAGAGTTATAATGGTGTAACAGTCTTGAACAGAGATATATTATAGGTCACAACAGTCAATAATACAGACAGAGACCACAGGAGCCACTGATGAAGATAAGAAGCACTTGGAGCAGATCCCATCTTCAGAGAGCGAGAGCACCAGAGCAGAATGTGCTGCCGGCTTAAAGGTGCCCTACAGGCTGCGGACCGGTGGCTAAATTATTGAATGCCTGCAGAATACCTCATCTGTCAGTCAGTCAGGTGGTCAGTCAGTCAGTTAGTCAGGGAGGCAGGCACGATGGAAATGCAAGTATTGTATCTGTACTTCCAGAGTACTGTGCTGTGAGTCGGACCGCCTTCACCTGTCACTGGAAGGCATTGTGTGGACTTGAAAGAGTCCTCGACTCAAACAGTGGGTTTAAAGAACAGCCGCATGTCTGTCTTGGCTGGAGATGTGTGATGTGAGACGGATGAATGTCAGGCTCTGGGAGAAGAGAGTGTTTTACTCCAACTCGTTGAAGTCTTATCCGAGAAATAGGATTGTATAGTAACACTTTACCTACTGGCTATGTTACAGCGCCAGTATACTTCATCAGAACCGCTTGTTAGATGGCCGAACAGCTTTTGAAACCCCCTCCCTTCACACCTTTCTGATGTGTATATGTATATTATTCATTATACAACTATTTCTGGCCTGGTCTTCCAGGAGAGACTGTTGTGTGCGCAGTTATCCCCATATTTACACAACTGAACCTTCCTAAGCCCTACTCCTTTTTGCTCTGTGCTCTAATAACAGTTGAGCGAGCCTCGGTCAGAACCTCAATCAACTCCTTTCCTGTACTTGTGTTGAAAAGACAAGCGCATTTTGAAGATGGTTAAGTGACAAATATGTTGTCACATTAGCCGTGGTTCACAACGCCCACGTGTTTCTAACAGATTAGAGCAGTCACACTGCTAGTTAATCTACATCAATCGTTAGCTAGCTCGTTACATTTGAAAGCTGATGTTAATAAAAGTAAGATTTGGCTATATATAGACTCTTTTATCTTTTAACTATATTCAAAATGTCATTGTCTTTTCAACATAGACAAGCCTGGCACATAGCGGTATAACTGAGTACAGGAAAGGAGAAGGTTGACCTGAGGACTTAAGACGGGACAATTCTGAACAGATTCCAATGTGGTTGCACAACTAGTTGTATGTATTGGAAACCCAGCCCTTATAGTCAGTGAGGAAATGTAAGTTTGTCTTGTCTACATACTCAAATAGAAGATGTGTTGGTTTTTGAGACTGAAAGTTTTAGCTGCACTTTATTAATTTACTTATGATCCCGCACATAATATCAAAACTATAGGCACTGTGAACCTCTACCCTCTGCTCCACATTGTATTAATATATCAAAGACAGCTTAATGATCACGATGGCCAAATCCATCAGGCTCTTGGAAGTTCTCCGCTTATCTGCCTGAGTGCCACAGGTCATGCACTGCATTAACTGCTTCAATTATTCATCCTCAATGCCCTCGGTTCTGAAAATGCACTCCAGGGCGAGGAATCCAGCTTCGCCATTTTGCTTAGTGAAATACAAATCCCTTTAAATTAGAGGCTCTTGATGGATTCGACCCCCCGCCCGCCGACTCAACACCCTCCAAACCCAAACCTCCAGGGGATCCGTAATGCTGCAATTATATTTATCACCTCGACAGTCACAAGGCAGACCTGCTCCCTCCAGAGTCTCCCCGCCGGAACACGTAGGAGCACATCAAAATGGGCTAACATGCAGCTGACATTCATATTCTACATCTGTGTGCCCTTCCATATCCTGTGTGCTTTTTCACTGTCGGTCTGAGACTTGGCAATGTCGAAGGGTCATGCACTAGTATCGTGGTTTATTTTATGGTGTGTTTGCAGATGCATCAGGCTTCCTCCCCAGTCCTCTCCTACTGCTAAACATGAGTGCTATATTTTATTTTTATTTTATTTTTTTTCCCCCCTCACAGCTCAGACTAGATCTAAAAACGCATCGTGTTGGCAACTCGCTGCAATCAATTCCACAGTGATACTTTGTGGGTGGTTTTCCTCAAATGTGAGTCTTTTTATCAAATGGGAAAACTGAACTCCATCGCTCTGGCCTGAGTCCAGACAGACACAGAAAAATACAAACAAGATTAATCTCTGCCAGCTTCACCTGGAGCCAGAATGAAGGTGCAGAATGGAACAGTGCCTAAACAGGGGAGAGAAAGCAGAGCAAAAAAACAATAGAAAAAAACAGAAGAGATCAATACAGGCTGACCATCACTCCAGTCTCAGCTTGGGGTAATGGGCAGCCATATTGCATTAGTCCGCTAGATGGTTCTCCTTGAAGTGGTGAAGCGAGAATCCTACTAATGCATCTGACATTTCACAGCAACCAAACAGGGCAGCCACAAAAAAAACGTCTCAAGGCCTCAAGGATCAGCTTGCATCGATGCTGCAACATCCACCCAACAATGTTGTTGTTGTTCTGCAGTCTAGCAATTTCTAGAAACTAATGTGGGTTTAATATATCTATTCACAACACACTAACATTACTTTCTAGATATTTTCTCTTTCCATATTCAGTAAGATGTTTACTTTTTACGCCATTCAATTCATTCCCGGCAGCCCTGGTGCAGAACCGGTGCCTTTGAATGAATCCTGTGAATGTACAGTTATGCTATTACATAATTAATGTGTTTATTAAAGATAAGATGCCTTGGGTACTGGAGGCTTTCCTTTAGAGGAAATAATTCCCATTTGTATATGAATACAAAATACTGCAAAGTGACTGCAGCTCAGTAGCAACAAGATGAGTCAACAACAACAATGGCTTATAATTTCATACTCCTTGTGTAGCTGTTCAAGAGTCATAATAATATCAGTGTGTTTACTGCGCTTTGCATAAGAAAAAAAATAAACATCAGTGGAAAATGCATCTCAGAAAACCAGCTGGAAGCAAGTGCGTTTATTACAGGATATAAGATGAATGAAACTTCCAAAATAAGCCTTAAATAAAGACTTTTCCTTATTCGTTCCTACACGGGCTACTTTCTCTTTCTCTCTGTCGATGCAAATTACACGGCCACAAACAGCTTCCTAAAGTTTTAATGAGTGATCACACTGGACACGAATGCACACAGATAAAATATTCATGCATGCTGGACTTGTGATTGGTGCCTGTGGGATATCATTAGCTTTCCCCGTTTTAGAGGTTTCCGCACATTAGTCTGTTAGAAGAGACAGAGATCACTCCCTGCAGATTTACAGGAAATGGATTGGGATCCATCGAAGTCGTGGTTAGAAGCAGCAAAATACTTGCTCCTGTTGTCATGAGTTGCATGGATGTGCCGTCATGGTTCATGGAATGGTATTTTTTCCAGCCCAGATAACATCCATCCTAAAGTGATTATTTCACAGAGATGGAAAAGGGATTGGAGTTCTGGACACACAGCTATTGCCACTTTTTGTGCATTAAAAACATTCTTGCATTCACGGTCAGTCAGTTCAAACAGACCGTGCTGTAAAAATGCATACATGTCCTGATCTTTTCGAAATGCCGCAGCTCTAACTGGAAAGTCTCTACAGCACAGCTCTAAAGCACAGCACAGTAAACCACATGATTTGACAAAGATAGCCGTTGTACTGTACAGCAACTGAGCGTCTCCTGGCGACAGCAGTGACTGCTGATTCACATTTACCACCACATGCCAACAACAGCATCAATGTGGAAAAAGCAGGTGAGTCAAGCATGTGCATGATTTTCAGCCCAGTTAAAGGCAAAACCCCAACACCTTCTCTGAATGCAAATTTATGTTGTAAGTATTCTTCAAGATCCTTATTCTAAACTCTCAAAACCCAAACAACTTAGCTGTTAAGCCTGAAAAAGGATCATTGCCACTTTAAACAATCACCATTAATGTTACATTACAGGACTCAACAAACAAGACTGATTCTAATAGCTTGTTTTCTAGACCATTCAATGGTTTGACTCTGTTTAATCATATGGTTTCCAAGAGAAATGTCTAGAGACATTCACCAAAGTAGACCAGCTTCTTCTCTGAAACGACTAAATATTTAAAACCTTGCTGCTTCACACCCACAACTAAACCAGCGTGGTTTGAACTGAGTGACCACAAAGCTGACTGCCCATCATTACCAGCCCTGCCAGCCCTGCCCTTTTTATCACTAGCAGGGATGAAAAAAATGAGGTTGAGAGAAACAGAAAAGGCAGAGTGTAAAGCAAAACCCATGTCTCCTGAATGACCAGCTGCCAGACCGTTCTCTCTGGTCTCTGTTGGCTAAAGGGAATACATTAGACATTTTTCAAACGATTCTTGTGTACCCAGCAAAAAGATGCAATGTTATATTTTAAAAATTGTGACGCGGGTACAGGCTGTGCTCATAATTGTGACGTGGCATCCTCTCTACAAGCTGTTTCTCTACATTTCCAGTAACACTCTACAACTCACTGGGGGACTGAAGCAGAAGTTGCCAAACAGATCAATAATTCATCCACCCAAAACAGATTTTTACAATAAATTGCAAATGCAAAACTGATCTTTCTCTTGTGAAATTCTAGTGCATGTTTAAATCATAGAAACAAACCAACAAAAGAAAGTTATTATCCTGTTCACTGACCATCACTGATCACCTTTCTTTACCTGCTTCTTTGGAGAGTTGTGTGAAGGCCTCCACTCCCTTCTCTCCATAGCTTCCCTCTGAGGCGATGGTGGAGACGTAACTCCAGCCCAGGGCTCGGATAATGTCCACCATGGCCTGGGCCTGGAACGAGTCTGGAGGAACCACCCGTGAGAAGAAGTCATAGCGCCTGTCGTCACTCAACTCCGGGGCCGTTGACGCATAACTGATCTGTGGGATCTTAAAGAGAAGAAGTGGGGTCGGGAAGGAGAAGGGAACATTTAGTCATGTGTTTGTGTTATTCTGGTGCAACATCACAGGTCGTTGCTATGGTGACTAGTCTAAAAAAAATCCAGTTTTTGAATGGCTGTGTCCAAAATCAATCCCTTTTTACTACAACATGTACTACATTAACTGTGTGCCATTTTATTTGAGTGTCTAAATTCTGAGTGTGACATGTAAGCACAATATGCCCCCAGTTTAATGCTCACAATGGAACAAAAACTAGTGTCCCTGGCATGTATGCTAGAATTTTGCTAGCAATCCCACAATGGGTTGTGTCACATGTGATAGATGTGAAAATTACTGCACTTACCAGGGCTATATTTTGAGCTTATGGGAAATGTATTTCTTTTGGGAAATATTCTTATATGCTTCCTTGAGGAAAGTTAGAAGAGAAGATTGAAAACAAACTCCTGCTCTTGGCGAAGAAATGGTCCAGCAAATAACACCCTGTAAAACTACTACTTTTCGCTTTTACACTTAGATTTTTTTTTTTACAGATTAAACAAACAAGATACCATGTGTTAATTAGCAAGGCTAGCCATTTCCCCTGTTTCAAGCCCTTGTGTTAAGCTAACCTGCTGCTGGCTGTATATTGAATGTACAGACGTGAGAGTGGTAGCAATCTTCCCATCTAACTCTAAGCAGGAAAACAAATAACAGCGTTTCTCAAACTATCAAACTATTCCTTTAATGTTAACATGTTTAACTTCCACAGTGAAACATTTGCATCATATATAATATTTTACAACTTACACATGGGTCTCCCACCCATACAGACAATGATATTTGTCCCATTAAAATCGCACAACAACAGCACATCACCCGCGGCTCACAAGAGCAGATGATGGCTGAGGTTGAGAAAACGACTTGCAAAACAAATAAGCTAGACTTTTTTCATATATTTCATATTATCTTTGCAATCAATTGATCGTCTAAGACTATATTCACATTATGTAAGTATGTAATATTTTACATGGTCTATATTGGGTCTGTTACCTGGGCAACATGCTGTGCTGTCACTTTCTTTTCTTAACATATCAATGAAGTCTTATTGCAGAAAGGTCTTTGCTCCACTTTTTTATGAACTAGCAGCACAGCCTCTTAAGCGCTCTCTTACACTTCCCTCCCGTTGAGACGTTTAGATCCTCATCACCCTACAGCATATCCAAATATAAAATTTGAAGAATTCAGTATCTGTGCTACTTTTGTCTCTTCTATTTTACCCTATATTTCACCGACCACAGAGTTAAGCTAAGATGATACAGTACATAAAACAGACTGTAATACTTTGTCCACGAAGATCTAACATGTAACACTGGTTTGCAACCTGAACTATGGCAATATTGAAAAATATAACAATTTAAACAACAACATTCTTTACCATAAGAAAAATCTGAATTCAAGGTCCCCTTACTAGCCTATTCTGGAACTTTGAACCACATATGGAGCGACGCATGCGAGCTAATTCAGTCAACTTGAGCTACACTGAATCTTGATCATAAACCAAACACACCATCCCAATTGGGCGGGTCTATTTATGCTCAAAACTTTCCATCTCTCCCTCTGCTCTGTCAATGCCACTGCTGTCCTGCATCGGTACTGCTGCCTGTTCTTTAAACCCCACCACAACCCCAGCATCCACACGCAGGCTTCCTAGCCAGAAGGGGTTTAATATATTTCCTCATCACTCGCCAATACCTCTATGTAAACCTATCTGTTGGGAGTGATGAGGTCCGAGCCTGGACGCCAAACTCTAACTATGATGTACTGCTGCAATAAACATTTCACACGTGAGTTGTCTGACTGAACTCAAGGTCTTTCTAAGAGGATGGGGTTTCCTCAGTCGTCATGGAGATAGCTCAGTTATCATTGGCCACAAGGGTAACCCCTGTATCTGCACTTGATATATTTGACAAAAAACGTAACTCAAGGTCCACTTACCAGCCTTTATGGAGCTTTCAATTCCATTTTACAATCTTTCTTGGCTCTTTGAACAAAGACAGGGGTCATAAGGTGACCCGAGTTCCATTCTTAGGTCACATAATGACATATCGGCACAACGACTGGGTGAACTCCAATTGTTGAAGAAGTCTGTGAGATGTGGTTGAATGCTCCAGAAATAGCTTGTAAGGCTCGTAAAAAAAAAAAAAAAAAAAATCAAAGCCATCAAGGAAATAGTAAGTCAACATCTTTTTGTCAAACTACTGTTTCCAAGAACAAGAATGAATTTTCATTTGATTGGTATTTTTGCATTGGAGGTTGCATGTGTTAACTAATACGTATCTACTTTGTTTCCTCAAAAATTAAGCAGCATAATTACCACTATCAACTAACAACTGACACATACTATCTATCAACTGAACGGCGGACATGTAGATAAGGATATGCAACAGGCCACTTTTCCTAATGTCGATGAAACCCCTTAATGGCCTGCAGGTGTTCTTCTTCCCCCCTAACAAATCCTTAAATTGCTCAGCCAAGCTAGCAGAATTGCTCTAAGCATGGAAATGTCGATTGGTGAGTTGGTCTGTCTGTCCACTTTTCCTCTAGCACCACCAAGACTTTGACATTTGTGGTTTGAATGAAATATCTCAACAACTACTGCATGGATTACCATGAATTTATGTATTACCATCTGGTACACACATGGAGAGACGTAAAGAGATCTAGTATAAGGTGGTTCATAGTGCTGCCTGATCAAGTCCTAAACATCTCATCAGCCACTGTGTTTGAGGGTTTGAAACTGCAGTCAACCCCGGTGGCATATCTGGGATCAAAATGGCTACCTCCTATTAGACAGGTGGATGCACAAACAGGGGCTGACATCATTTTCTCTTGAACCCAGAGCAGTACCTCATCACACAGTCTAATCTAAGCACTGCCTGAATGCCATCCATTTCTGTTTCAGAATGATCAAAAGCAGTCGGACACTGGGGAAACATAGGAACGAGGACACAGCAGCTCGCTGATGGGATTGCTTCAACTCACAGAGTGTGAGTTATAGCTTTGACCCACAACTCAAAGAGAGTCAACCGCACAAAGCTGACAAATTGAGGAGCAGAGGAAGAGGTCAGACTCAAGAAGACCCAATATGTTTGAAGTTACCCAAAAATAAAATACCAACTACAAAATCAGAAAACACAAAATCTGTGACGCAATTAAGCAAATTCACATGTGGGAATGCTGCTGCGATGCCACAAGTAAAACCACTTGATGAGTGCCAAAATTGAGTGTACTGGGTCAAAGAGAGAGAACAGGAAAGTAATGAAAAAGCGACAGTGATTTGCATTTAAAAAGACCTTTCTTTCGAAAAAGGGAAGCATTTATTTGGAACATTTCATAGGGGATGTATCTTAACAGAGCTGCTGTAGTAATACTATGGAGTCAAAAGGTGTTATAGGTTTGTTGAATCACCTTCTATCTTCGCCCCAGTTGGGACAGAAAGCTGCTTGAACATTTGTCTCTCTGGAGCTTTTTGCTGCAGGGAACCATTTAAGATGGCAAAGTCTTTTCACTTTGTCCCAGGTTTGTACCCTGTTGATATAATTTCTACACTCCTTATTCCCAGGAAATCTACACACCTTGCAGTACAAACATAACGTTTTCAGCCTGTGCTTTTTTAATTACCATTTTGACCTCCAAGAACCAAAAGTGCTAAATCTTGATTGAGAAAATGCCGAGGTGTGAGGATTAAAGCTGGAATTATGATACAAGGAGATGCTGACAAACTAATACCGATTAGAATCTAACACCTTTGTATTTTTCTATCTGGCAGCTAATGGACTACAAATTAAGTGGAATGCATACTAGTAATTTAACCTTCTCTATAAAATAAGTAAATTAAAATCTTCTGAACTTCATTATGTCTTTCTCAGCAAATTACAAGCAACACAATTTTAGCTTTTCCACTTGAGTCACAGTTGCATGATTGATTCCCAGAATGGTTTCAACTAAATAAGCTCTTGTTGCAACAAATTGCAGCAGACTTTAGTGAAGAGATAATGCAGAGATAATATGGTGAGGAGAATGGATATTGTATCAACATTTTCGAATCGTTTTCTGTAAATAATTAGTTTGGAATAATCTTTCATCTATATAATGAATTTGCCTGTTTACAGTTGCAATTGATACTGCTTGCAATACTCCTCATTCGATTAGGACACTAAATCTATAATGTGAAATATGGCATCACACACGACAATGTGGTCTATGCTCCAGTAGCAACAAGGTGAAAGGGTGATGGCAATGCCTGCAAGCAGTCTGCATCGACAATGGCTACAACGACCATGAAACGATCATAAGCAACTGAATTCAAGCCAAGAAAGAATGATTAACGATGCCCCCTTTCAGTATCACAATTACCCAAAGCTGAAGTCTGGCACCTGTCATCTGCAGTATAGATCAAAGTTAGGATTGCTGAGGGTAATCGCCTGGCTTGTTCTTGAATGTATCTGGGCTGACAGGATCGATGGAGGGAAAACACAGAGGTCTGTTATAGGGGACACTGTTTTATTGATTTACCACCACAAAGTGCTGCGACCGCCCTGAATAAAAATCTGTTTCTGAAGTCTAAAGAAGGTTAAGAAAAAAGCTAGGCAGGGGTGGGAGGTGGTAGGTGGGGGGGGGGAGGGTGGTAATCTGCTTATTGACATTAAATGAGAATTTCAACCTGGGCGTTTAAAAGGAGAGGTGACTAAGCGAGGTTGTGTAAAGGTTAGACACGTTCACAGTAAGTGGGAATGCCAGGTGAAGTTAATTAGAGTGCCTTGGCCTTTCGGTTGCATTTTCACATACAGCAGCCCACAAGCACCTAGGGCAGCTCTAACGAAAGGTGAGAGACTGTGATGTTTGTGCTTTAACTGTCCTGCTCTGCTAATGTGAAGGTGATGATTCTTACTAGCTGAGAGCAACAATCGCATCTGTGGCTAGCTGTGCTGCTCTGCTCCGTCTTTTCTCTAATATGCTTGATGCAAAAAGAAATGTTATTTGAAGAAAAATAGGCAGCATATGGCACAACGCGACTCTCAGTTGGGGTAATGGCAACCATCTATCCTAGCCATCTGAGAAGAGGAAAATCTGCAGATATGACAGGCTGTCTCCACTGAAAACAGAGGGTTATGACAGTCCATAGGTTCTTAAACAAAAACTCAGACAAAAAACAAAGGCCATCTTTCAAACACAGAGCTCTTCCCTACAAAATACAGCACTGAGTAGACAGCATCAGTGTCAAAAATTGGCATGGAAAACTAGAGTGATGTCCGGACTGGGTTTGGCATCCATTAATCCAAGAGCCATGCTCAAAAACAGAGCTCCAAATGAACTGTGAGTGGCAGAGCTGAAATGTTTCCCATGAATGGCTTTAACTGGAGCGAGGGCGACCAGGCAGTTTCTATTGCAGGAATCCCTGTGCCTCTATTTGCTGCATGATTAGCTTCTAAGTATATCTTGACATCAGTCAGCTCCACTCGGCTGTTTGCAACAATCACCACAGTGACGGCGGAAATGACAGCGGGTTCTGACAGACCCGACTCTAACCCCATGCTGCCTGTGGCCGGACGCCAATGCACAGATTGTCCTCGTGACACCAGCACAATGACATGCACACACAAACACTAAGTATGATCCCTTGAACGGGCCAAGGAGCCATTTTGAAAGCTATTCAACAACTACACACCCCACCCATAATGGAATAAATATTTGCTCGCAAAAAATATCCCTAGTCAGAAGATTTATTTGTAGCTCCACTGCCCGACGTTGTAAACCAGCAACGGTCGATATCCTATAAACAAAATAATACAGTACGATAAACAGGCCTATAAAGATCTTGAGCAGTTATCAAGTTTTACATCTTTCCTGCTAAATCAAGGCTCAGCAGCTCAGTGACAAGGGAGGGGGATCAGACGGCCATCGGTTTGTATTCAGACAGCAGTGCCATTTGTTAGCAGGGCAGAGGTAATGACTGTGTCCATACATGCAACCTCAGGCTGGGCTTTGGTAATCTCTTTTCACCAGAGCACGGCACTGCCAACACAGCCGAGGAGGCAGGGAGGAAGGGCGGGGGAAACCGACAGCTTTCCCTCCCTCACTCTGTCACTCTCTCCCCCTCTCTTCCTGCCCATCTGTGTCTCTCACTCTCACTCAAACTCTCCTTTTGTGATGGCTGTGTTTCCTCATTGTGCCCTCACACAACCTGGGACTTTCAGCCTCGCTCCATTGTTCTCCACCCCTCTGTGTGTTTCATCCCCATCGGAAAGAGACAAGTGAGCCTCATCTTCCTGTGTGTCTCTCCCTCCCCCCTGTCATCTGTCTGCGTGCAGACACGCCCACACAGATGATCAGCAGACACTTCCTGCCCAGAGAGGTCCTCCGGCTGCCAGTTTCCCCCCAAGCCGAGACAATCTGCCCTCAGTCATTTGCTCACATGCTACCCAACTTTCCCCTTCTCGCTGCCCTTGGTCTTTCTCTATTCTCCCCCATTTTCTCCCCTGTTTTTCACGTAAATGCTCGCTCCTAAAAAGTACACTCAGGTACGACTAATTTGCATCAGTAAATACATTTAGTTGGAAATGTATTGCCAGTGGGATTATGTTTTTTTTAAATCAACAATGTATCTGCAAACAGTTCATTACCAAGGTAAAATCAGTGGAGGTTTCAGTATCAGTGCATTTCACAGATTTCTCCTACAATGGAGGCTAAAGCATCATCATTAGGAGCACAACAACCTGTAAACCTTACATTGACACATTATCACCTTGGTTGATATCACCTTGCTAAAGCTGATATGGTGAATTTGTTTGTAAACAGTTGCTTGTTTAAACATCGAGCAAACACAGGGCAACGTTCACATTTATTTGGAGCCGTGTTTTCTGGCCACCTGGGGAATGTAAGCCCAATATTTGCTCTCTTTTAGCCCTGTTTTGTTCACCTCCAACCTCCTCCAACCTCTGAAAATAGCTGGCTCTTTAGCTGCTAAATGCTCCACTATGTTCACCAGCTATAGCTAACATATGGTGCTGAGCTTGTAACGTGCAGCAAGTTTTTGTCAGCAATAATGTTCGGGAAAGATAATGGTCACGGTTAAACACTGAGAAAGGCAGAAATGATTTTTTTCCTCCATATGGTATTTGGCAAAGAGAAGTAGATGTTCTGTAGTGATCTCCTCTCCATCACCAGCCTCTCACATCACACTCCTACTACATCTCTCCACCATTTTAATGCCAGTTATACCGCAAGGACCTTACCTGCATAGTGTTTAACCAGTCTGGCTGTTTCCTGTATTCTGCAACAGCTTTTTGCTGGAATCACAAACACCACCCTTTCAGAGTTTCCCACACCACTGAACTAGAACTGGTGTTACATGACAGAAAGTTAGGCTTTCATAATCCTTTATCTAACACGACCTTCCACCGTCTCCTTCTTTCCGCCCACTTCTCCTTTTCCCAGTCGATTCCCTTACCCTCTGTCTCTCCTGCTCGCTCCATGCCAGTCCCCTGGGCCGTTCCAGTGCTCTATGCTGGGCCTGAGCTCTTGCATGGCTGCCCTGCCAGAGTGTATTTTAAGACAACCAGCATGTTCCTCCATGAGTATAGAGGCTAGGTATGACTCACAAATCAGATATTTGACCAGGAGAGCCACACAGTAGAGTAGAGCCGAAGCGTGGGAGGAAAGTGTGGATAGCTCACAAAGGGAACCTGACCGACCTCCATCTTTCCATCTGGTAAACAGACTGCTATTTCAACTCTATTGGTATTTCAAAGAAATAATTGTTTCTAAACACCAAATAGTTCTCCAAGCCTCATCGAAGAAGAGTCTGCACCATGGAGAGGTTTGACATCTTCTGTATATCGTGCAACATAAAGGTGCTGTGTTGCTGTTACGAATACATGTCGTAAATGGAGCCTTCTGACTTAAGGATCTTGCCTTTCAAGCTGGCATAACATGACATGAGCTTTTTATCTTGTCACTCATGAGAGTTATTTTGTACAGATACTACAGTATCTCTTCAAGTCATTTTGTAAAGCTTCTTTTGACTTAGGCTTCACACAAATCGAGGCCCTGCAGAGAACAATGCAGTTCAGCAGAACAGCCTTGATCATCATGGCTGTGCGGTGTGCTCTCTCCAGGTGCGACAGAAACTCACAGAGTCACGGTAAGAATAAAACACAGCCTGAAGGTTTATGACTAAGTGTTATCAAATGTATTCCTTTATATCCACACAGTCTCACATTACAGATGGCTGTATTGATTTTTCCTGACAGCAAAGTGCACTGGACGCAGCTTGTTTTCTCCTGTGTTCTTTACAGCCTGCATGATAACTTAATTTTTTTCTCAGAGAAATATGAAATACCAATAAAGCAATATTTAAAAAAAATGCATGCCACTGTGCCTTAGGTAAGAGAAAAACAAGAGGATTTCATGAGAGACATACAAATACAAATGTCTGTGTTTTGGGAATTGCTGGGGTGTGCAACATCTTTACATCAGTGCTCTGCCTCATTGCTCTGTCCAGTCCTAATGTGAGTCTGGCATATTATTCACCAAAGAGCAAACATCGGAGCCACTTTTTCCCCATCTACACCTGGAGCATGCAATGTCTGACACATTCATTGTCAGTCGTGCACCTGCAACACTCCGACCTGCATCCCAATGATTCCCTCTGTACTATCCGCCGTCTCTCCCTGTATAGCTCTCTCTTCAGACTCAACAGAGCATCATCACCAGGCCCATTTCTTCCCTAATAGCGCAGACAATGCGGGTGAGCCTCCTCGATCTTATCTTTCCTCTCTGTCTGCTCCTCACAAAGAATTCTTTAGCGGGGCCATGTAATTACATACTGATCACAGCATTGGAAAATATCACAGATATCCTATTCCTTCTGTTAGTGTGTCTGAGCCTCTACTTGATGCCGTGCACTTGAGACATATGTACTGGTTTAAAACAGAACATTTTAATAGGCAGTTATCTGCTCGCTTGGCATTGCTGTCGGTGCTGCCTCAAACCTCTCTCCGTGTTGAGATCATAGTATTTTATCAGCATCACCTGCATTCACACCACACACCAAATCCACTGTCAACATGTATGGATCGATGTATCAGACAGGCTGCAAATGTGAACAAGAATGTGCAGATGAATACAATTCCCTACAATAGTCTCACACACATATTTAAATAGCTACAACTGCCTGCTGTTTTATTTCAACAGATTATACTATGCAATTGTGGCAATTCTTTTCGCTGGAGATGTTTGGAGATGAACATATGCAGCCATAGTGTAATTTAGCTAATATTCTTATGTTACAGGGAACAGGCAGAATTAGCTGTTTTTACTGCCATACAGTAAGATATCCACACTCATCAATCAGGGCTTTGCAAAACTTGCATAACAACAAAGAACATTAAAATCTATGAAAGGCAATAAAAGAAGAAAACGTGTTCGCAAGAAAAGTAGTTAAAATGAGATGGAAACACAAATGAAGGAATAAATGAGCTAACAAATAAAGAAACAGATAAAACATTCATATAGCGGCAAACTAGGAGGAGGCAAAATCCAAAACATCCAAGTATAAAGCTGGTAATAAAAGTGATTTAACAGACAACTTTGACTGTGGTGGAAAAAAGGTTGGGCACAGTCAACTATAGGACTTAAATTCCCTGAGTTTAGCTGCACAGGCAGACATTCCTCAAAGGCTTTTTACAAATTTTGCCTCCTTTGCTGGGATTCGGCAAACTCTAACTGGCCCTCGCATTTACTATCTATAACCTGAAGCATTTGATTGGTAGAACTTGTTTGTGTACATAGCCACAGCCCGGGAGGCTCAATTCAGTGCAATAAAGTCTCTGCAGTCTCTGGGTCCTAATGGCAAAAGCACAGTCACCTTTCCTCTTCTGTCAAGACAGGGGACAGTCACACTAAGCCTGGGGATCTCAGGCTGACTCATGAGGAAATAAAAGCTCTGCTAGGAGTCAGATCACAACTGTGTTTTCAATGTCAGAATGTCAACATAAGATTAAACCTAGTAGCCGATGAGTTTGATTTAAAAATGAAGAATGTGTGGTCTCTTAATGGTTAAAATTCTGATTGCTGCATTTTAATGACTTGGATGCTTGAGGCAAGAACATAGAAAGTGAAGGGTTCTCTAAATGTAGAAGCAAAACCTCCAATAAGATATGGCCCCGGTTAGTTTAGCAAATTATAGTTTTTCTTTTAGACACTTTTTAGCTGTGCTGGCGACATGGATTCTGGGGGTGGCAATTTGGTCAATGGTCTATCAGTCCACCACTTTGGTCCAGACTAAAATAACTCAATAATTGGATAGCTTGCCATGAAATTCTGTACGGAGATTCAAGATGCCCAGATAATAAATCCTACTGAATTGGTGTCCACCTCCACTCAGAAATGTGTTTTTCTTCTTGTTCCTACAGTTGGATGTTTGAGGTTCGCTGTATTAAATGATGTATGTGCAGAGTTTGACACTAGAACATTCATCTGCTGAAAGTGGAAAGTTTCTCTGTGCTCACTGAAAATCAGATTTTAAAGTTCCAGCGTGTAACATTTAGGAGGATCTCCTTGCAGAAACGGAATATAATATTGATAAGTATGTTTTTATTAATGTATAATCACATTAATAAAGGAACTGTGTCTTCTTTACCTTCAAATGAGCCCTTTTCTATCTATCTCTACAGGATCTGCAGAGATCTGCTGCATACTAGTAACAATAAAGCTAATGTTATGTGTCCACCAGAAAACAAATCACCAAGAGATGAGGCAGAGAGTAGCCAGAGGACATCAGAAGAAAAACCATTTAATATTTTCTCGATAAAATACTATCCACTTTCACAAAGAACAGTGAATAAAGTTTAAAGCTATGTTTTTGTACAATCTGTGAGGTCCAGCCACCAGAACTGTCATTTTTCATCTATCGTTTTTCCAACCTAATTCTTGAGGTATTTGTGGTCTGATGAACAGTAAATTCATTACATTCAGTGCCCCCCATGTCGCTATTTTCCAGGTTTCAGCTAAATTAGGTTAAAAAACGAGACAGAACACCAATGTCACGCTATTGCCAACTGGTGGTATGTAGGCTGTAGTTACTGAGGCATACAGACAAATCTCTCTACAAACACACAAATCGCCACACGCATTTGCAGATCTGCCACAGCAGAAGTGCAGCAAAACGCACGTGTGTGAGATGTAACTGATGAGTTGTCTCAGCTATTATCAGATCTATATACACATTTACAGATTAGTCTACATATTTACATACTCAATTTTGTGAATCTGTTTATTACACACAAACGGATTGAGATACAGTTACACAACTCTCAACTCTCATTTGTAAATAGTTTTGCGACAATAATTGCTCCATACAGAATCTAACAAACCAAAAACTGTCTCCAGTTAAGGCTGTTCCTGTTTTTTGTGTGTTTTGCAGCCACCATAGTTTCTCCCTCGTGCTTGGAAGGAGAGGGTGAAGCGAGTGAGGTGCAATCTGCAACTGCTAGATGCTGCTAAATCCTACACACTGAACCTTTAAGGGACGGGGCCTATAAGCATGATTTTTGACATTTCAAATAGTTTGAAAGTCAATCCTGGTCCAGTATGCAAGCCACCAGTGCACAAACACTGTGAATGGACTTAAAAGTGACGTAGGAGACATCTTGTGTCCAGCAGAAAAAAATTGAGAAACATTTGCATGTTCATAGATTCTTAAATTTTTCATGAGCTAGAGGGGGTAGAAGCCTTTTTAAGAATTTAAATGTAGAAATTATACTTTTTTGCAGAAATAATCAGACATACATTATACCTGGTATTCATCACCATGTTACCATCATAATTGTGAGCATGTTAGCATGTACAGCCTCACAGGGCTGCTAGAGTGACTGTAGATGCTTAATCTTGGTAAATACTTATCTGGTTTATTTTAAGCTTAATTTTTCTAACGAGATTTAGGCTGCTCATTACTTTCTGTTATTCTTTGGACTTTAAAGGAGCCTACCAGTGGTTTTGCGTATTTGATCCCATTTATTCTGATTTACTCTAATAATCTAGCAAACCATGCTGCTGCGTTTTAGAAATTATAAAGCATCCTTTAACATTACAGACATTGGATTTTATTAATTATTATTATTATTTAATTTTATTAAATCTTTTTTCAAACTGAGTAATTAATCACAGTGAACATCCGGTCTGCACTAATTCTTGTCAAAGTCACTTTATATTTATGTGGTAACGCAGTGCAGACTCTCCTCTGCACTTCAACTGCATTGCCACACATCATAATGTAACACTGCAAAAAGACACGCGTACAGTCCTTTGACCTTTCAAAGATCTTGTTACACTACTACTAGTCAACATCACACTGTTATGTGCTCTTGAGCAGCGAGAAAGAAAGGAAGCTGTTGTATAACTGAAAAAGTAAAGTTTTTTAAAGTCTCTGTACTTTATGTCTGCTATCTTTACACCCTGCGGCTCACTCTGATGAAAATGATCCTGTGTCCGGTCATGACCTGGCCACCCATGGACTTGTTCTGCTTGGTGCTGCTGGTGCAGTGCATCACCGAGGGCATCTGACCTGGTAGTCCTCTCAGCAACACACTGACTCCACCGCACAGTCAGAACAATGGACAATTGTCCACTCAGTGAGCTCTAGAAGCTTTTTGCAGTACCGTAGTGAATAACCTGCCAACTCTGAAAGAACTGGACACAGTCTTTCAGATAGAGCTATTCTGTGTAAACAGACTCTCATTCTCACTGAGATCATGATTCATCAGAGCAAGTGTCTCGACTAATGGACCGAGAAGATTTATGTGGAATGTGTTTTTGTGACACGCACATTTCACAAAACTTCCCTCTCGCAGTGAGACAAAGTGTCAGAAGGCTGCACACTGACATGTATTTCAGACCCAGAATCAGAGATGTGCAACAGACGCCCGATCAGACAATTACCCTCAGACAAGTTAACCAGCCGAAACAGGAATGGGCCCAGTTGAATACAATGGAACTGTCACACACTGCTACTGAAAGGTTATCTTTATTTTCAACAGGAGCACTAACATGCATCTTTCTCAAAATGGCTCATGTGGAACTCAAGTCTGCCAATAACATCTGTCAAATGAGATCAAATGAAACAAATGCAATAGCCTGCCTTAAATATTTAGAAGATTTGAAACACAGATTTTGAAACGTGTTGGTTCATTGATCATCCATGATAAAAAATGTAAGATGTGCTGATCTATTTTACTAAGTATTTCATATGTGAGTTATAGTTTTTTCTATGCACATTGTGTGTGTTCAAGTACTTCTAGACTTCAACATCAGAAATGTGACTGAAGTACCGATATAAAAAATAGATGACAGAGTACAGAGAAGAAAAAAAAATCCTCTATAGTGGTATTGTAGACCTATGAATACAGCAGCAAAAAGGTAAGTAAGACAGTGTGAACTTTATATGTCCTAAACAGATAAAACATTATCATCATAGTGTGAACTAGAACAGAAAAAATCTTGTGGTAACCTTGGTTGTTCCAAGCCACTTGCCACTGCTATGACCAACAGAGTGAGTGCATTCAAGTACCTTGTGTTTATTTATTTCTTTATTTTATATTCATTAGAGCACATTCAAAAGCATAACCTCTAAGCGGATGGTATCTCAAAATGAAAAAATGAGTTGTGTTTCCAACTGTGCACAGAGCACAGAGTGTAGGATTATTGCCACCCTTAAAAACAGTGACACAGACACAGACACAGACACACACACACACACACACACACACACACACACACACACACACACACACACACACACACTCACACACATTTTATTACCTAGGATGACACTGCATGGATGTACATTCATACCCTGGAGGCTTTAGGCTAACCTCAACTCTTGTAACCCAACCATAACCTAATCCTACGAGTAGCCTTAACCAAAAACCGAATGTAGTGGTTAACCTCAAAGGGACCAAAGAAACAAGTCCCTGTAATGATCAATGCAAATGTATGCACACATACACACACACTAGGGCTGCAAGATATGGTAAAAAAAGGCATATTGCGATTATTTTGACAGATACTGGGATTGCAATATGGTTCACGATTATAGTGTGAATGATTATTTTTGCATCACAAATGTAATATTCACTGCAAAAAATATTAAAATCATGATGATGGGACATTTTTGGGGTCTGTACCAAAAAAAACATATTTCATTTCATCTGGAGAACAAGATTTGTAGGCCAGGGAATCTCTGCAGCACTACAGTACTTCATTATAATGCTGTTTTGTCCCACATTTTACCTTTAACAAAAAAAAATTGCTGCTTCTGCAATAACACACACCTTTTTTTTGTCACTTGCCTTGACTTAAGCATCATTAATAGTTGTACATCAAGGGATTTTCAGCAGCCACAGAAGCTTCAAGAATGTGGGTTATGGAGATAGGTCTGTTTGGGCTGCTTGTATTTTGTCCTACATGTTTTTGATAGAGATTGTTGTGGTGGAGATTGTTGATAGCGAAAACAGTGTTAAGGAAGCTAAAGAAAAACTCAACAGTCCTCTCCAGCAACAACCATCTAGCAAAGACGTCGCCACTGAAAAACCTTCTGCTCACTGCAACCCCCACTCTCTATCACAGCGAATGAATGAATATAAACTCAGCGACTGCACAGGGAGTAGTCTCCTGTTCAGTAATGAGACAAGGCAAAATAGGCATTTAACCCTGATGTAACTCCAGTTCTACTGTATAAGTATTTGCATAGCCCATCATTGCTCTATATCACAAACAGAATGAAAAAATGCAAACAACAGTTACTGTGGGGAATACAAATAAAGCAAGATGGAATGTGGCTTCAACACAATACATTCGTTGTAGCGGTGCTATCAGTGAAAATCTGAAATATAAATAAAACCTAGACTGTAGGTATTTAAAGCAGGCCGTTGTCTTAACCGTAATCATAACTACTACATGCCTGTCTCCTTAACCAGAATCCAAATCATAGCCCTCAAATTTACTGGCTAACCTTTTGAGGTCTAACTCAAAACGTGAATATTTGAACAGTTGTTTGTCCCAAAAACATAATTAATTCAAATACACACAAACAGGCTTCAACAGGAAAATCTTCAGCCTTCAACCATCAGCATGAAAACTGAGAATTCGATCAGGGTAGTACAATAGTAATGGTTAAACAAAATTTATTCAGCACACTTAAATATTATATATAGTACATCTCAGAGTTGTATTCACTGGCAGAAATAGGGAGAATAATGTCTGACTGGCTGATGCAACATACAGATGGTTTTGTTTCCCACATGCCTACGTAAAATGGAAAATATCACATTTGAATGGCCTTCGACCCCGAGGTAAAGAACTCGTGACAGCTCTATGCATAATCCATTGATAAATGACATGTTATTGATCCTCCTAGCCTCAACGATGGCCACATGTGAGTGCTCAAACACTGATAAGGCGGTTAAAACCCACTATATTCTGTCACCGATAGCCCCTGTCCGGCAGTCAATTGTAGTTTAAGCAACCCTATTTGAAAGGAAAGAGCTTCCCTAATTTGCAAAATGTCAATGGTGATTGAGGTCTTCCCCCAAATCAATGTAACTGTCAGATGCAGGCATTTCAGAGAGCACTTGAAATCCTTTGGGATTTGCATCTGAAAACAGTTATCCTGTCAACTGATTTTTTATACATGCTCTGCCTGCTGCAGCACAATATACATTTCAAGCTCAAAAAGAGCAGAGACACACAAACTTGTTCAAACACCACTCACACACTACTGCATAGCCAGCCGGGAAAAAAAGGCTCGCCAAACATCATCTCAAGGGAAATACAGACAAAATGAAATTGAAGCTAATGAAACTCCAAAGTTCCACTCTTTCATTTTCACATGTAAAATCAACAGGTATTTTAGCATAATTACCCGAGGCCCATGCTGCACTCTAATAATTTAGTCTCCCTGTAAAGGTCCACACTGTGTTGGCTGATATAATGCTTATATATCTGTTGTTAGCAACTGATGCACCCTCGGGCCCCGCTGTAATAACACAACTGAAGGACAAGGAATGAATCCCGATGACAGTTTATTATGTATACTGTGAGAGAGAGCCCACTGGGCCCTGACATCTGTGAGATACTAACATATATATATATACACACACACACACACACACACACACACACACACACACACACACACAAATGTAATGAAACACACAGAAGCAGATGTTGAATTTAACATATTTTGCATGGATCAGTTCTGTTACCTCTAGTACTATTGACAGGACCAATTCTTCTTCATAATGAGTAATATGTGTATGAATATGTATATTCAATTTTCTTGCACTTGTTCTTATGTAATGCAAGATTTCTTTTACTTGTAATAGATTATTTTTGCATTATGGTATTGTTGCTTTTACTTGGGCAACAGGATGTGAGCACTACTACCTCCACCCCAAAACAACCAAGGTAAATGGGATTATGATTGTTGTGCTGACTGCATTAAATAATTACTGAAAAATCAACCACAAATATCTATTTCCAGAAACAATTTCGAAACCGGAGCAAATAAAAGTCAAACGACTGTATCTGCATGGCTCGATACCACTAGAGATAACTGAGAAAATATAAACACTGTAGAAGAAGGACCATTGTGGTTTCTCTTCCCTCTCTTGCAGCTCAAGCTGGCGTGCGGTGACTCCCTGTCTACTCCTTGCCGCTCTTCAGTGGATGCCTATCTACATTAGAGCCCTCACATGGGCATGCAGTCTAAACAGAGCCTCGTGCCACCAGCCTCCAGGGACAGCAAGAAAGCCATGTGAGCAGTGCTCCTCCTGTCTCTTTTAAGTTGGCAACACACTGCACAGTTTGAGCAAAGTTGGTTGTGTTTTAAGTGTATTGTCGCATTAGTGTTACCCTTAACTGTGTGAGCTGTGAGATCAAGACACTGAAAATGTGTGTATCCATGTGCAGAGCTTTACTATAAAGCTGTTGCTTATTATTTGTTATTGTTTACTATTATTTTTTGCTAGTCTATCGCTTTGGGCCAGAGCAAAATATTTCGGCAGCAGTTAGATTTCCAAGAAATTTTGTACAGACATTTATGGTCCCCAGTGGATGAATCCTCATGACATTTGTGATCTCCTAGTGCCGCCATGAGGTTGACATTTGTGGGTTTGAGTCAAATTTCTCCACAGCTATTGGATGTATTACCATGAAACCATGAAGTTACAGGTACAAATTTAGAGATACAAACGTGAACATTCAAATCGGTGAGATGAAAAATGAATTGCGTTATCAATTGTGGTATCAAGACTTCACTTTCACTTTTACAAAGGAAAAGGAAACATGCATTATTTTGTTAGTTATTAGTTTAGTATTAGTTTATATCGTACCCCTAAAATAAAGAGAAAATGTGTTTTTTACATTTTTGTCTTAGGAATAAAGGAATAGTTTTAAGTTAATTTGTCTTCGAATTTACATTTTGTTAAAAAAAAGGGAGAAAATAGTATCATGAAACCAGTATTGTGAATTGTATTGAATTGTGAGTTGAGTATATTATCATTACATCCCTAATGAAAGTTGTTACACATTTTGTGATTTGTGTCCCCCACATGAGGATATGTAATCATTTTGGTGATCCCTATAGGGGCATCATAAGATCAAAAAATGTTTTTTTTCCAATACTTGCAAAACTAATGACACTGCCATCAGCCGCAGCTGTACTTTGTCTTTACTCCTAATTAGCAAATATTAGCATGCTCTAAACGAAGGTGAGCATTAACATTATACCTTCTGAACATCAACATGCTAAAAATGCCACTGTGAGTGTGTAAGCATGCTGTTGTTAGCATTTAGCCAAAGCACTGCTGTGCTTCACAGTGTAGCTTCACAGAGCCGCTAGCGTGGCTGTAGACTCCTTGTGTCCATCTGTTTGCTCCCTTTTTCCTTAAAATGCAACACCTTTGATGTGTTGAGAGGGAATTCTCCCTGGCAAGTAGATTCCACAGGATTAGTCTTAAGTGCAATAAAATTTCTAGGGTGCCATGTGATTTCAGTGGCGGGTGGGGAAAGTGTTGAGAAAGCGATAAAAAAAGAGAACAAAGCAGAGAGCCCAGGTCTAAGAGGAACCACAACACAGGCCTCCTTTTGAAGCAGTAAGCTAAAAACAGCCTTTTAACAAATTCACTTAAGTAATTTACCAGGATTTGAGGAACCGTAAGAAGAGAGGAGTTTGCCTGGTAAAAACAGATCATATTTAAAAGGCAAATTTACGATTCATCTATACAGATATTTTGTGCTCGTATGAGGTTCTCTACAGCAAAAACAGACTTAGATGTTATTTAGTCATAAAGCGCGGAAGTCTGCTATGGCTGAGTGACTTTGTAATTCAGGCTCTGTCCAAAACGTTGCATGGATCACAGATCACTGCGTTGAAACAAACTACAATGAGCCCTGTGATAATGCCTTTCAGCCCACATTGGAGCGCTTTCTGCTGAAGCAATGGGGACATTTTTCCTTTTGGAAACGATGAGTGAGAGGCCGACCAGCAGCCAGCAGAGACCTCCTCATGCTTCTCCACTCATCTCCGTAAGAGGATCGGACGTAATGGGGTTTCCTGTTCTCTGGCTCCTTCTGCTCGCCATATAAACTGCAGAAAACTTCCCACAAAGTCTAAGAGTGCTATTCTCGTCACATTTTACAGTCATAGCGACAATACGTTTTGAAGGAACACTGGTGTGACCTCAATGTGAGCAGAGCTAAGCTTTTAAGCAGGTGCCCTCTTCCTCCTCCGACGCACTGGGAGAAAATGGGGGTGATAGCTTGACTGGGAGTGTCAAGCTGCTGCAATCGTCAGCTTGACATGCTTGACGATTGCAGCAGCTTGACACCTCATTTAAGATACCAAATCAATATTTATCAGCTATAAGTGAAATTATGACACGGAAAACTAAATGTCCAAATACAAATGAAGGATGGAATAAGAATGTAATAGCTGTGTTCTCGTTGAGAAACATTTTGTCACATAGCACGCTATTATGTAGCTGAATAATAAAGTGCACCATCCCCCCAGGCCTGTGGGAAATAGCCAAGGCATTAATATCAGGCGTGCATGGTTTCTCATATTCTCCCCGTGGCAGGCTGCTGACCTAATGACCTCATGTCAGCAGCAATGACAACGTGTCTAACACAGGGATATTTTATTCATTTTATTAATATTGCATTAGTTGCTCACACTGCATTGTGTTTGTGTGTGTGAATATATACCTGCTCCACTGAACATGAGCTCACCAGCACTCGCTTCACAACACTGCTTCTTACAAAAAAGACCAAAAGGATGGATTCTTTAAAAATCTGGCTCTAAGGCAACATTTCTCTGTGAGCTTATCAATTTAATTATTGCCTTTGCAAGTCTGATTTTTTCCGGAGTACAGTTCATGCTCTGAAAACATTTCCAAACATCCCAATTTAAATGCAAAAATAGTGACTTTTTAAAACATTTATTTCAACATCAAATCTCCGCAGGTTAGTCTCAGTCCACCGCTGCCATTCTGGCCAAATGCATTAATCTGCATCCCAGGTCTACACTGCCCGTGTTCCCATAATTTCAGTAAGTCATGTGAAACACATTTGATTCTTGTCACGAATTGATCTCGCCTTGTTCAGTCTGACTGAACTCTGACCTGCGAAATAGCGAGACTGACCGGTGTCCACCAAATTGGAAAAAACATGTGGGATTGACCTCTCCTTAAGTAAGTATTGATTGTTTGCATCCTTGTTTGAATAACTGCATGTTCAAGGAACACAATCAGCTGAAGGTTCACGCTGTGTGGCTGGCCATTAGTGCAAGGACAGGGATAAGGGAAAGAAAGATGGCAGTATGAAGTAGTTGATTAAAAAAAAGTATATGTATTACTCCCTACATGTACTGTAATTGTAATCATAAAACAACTCCATAACTGCACTTGACACCACTTAACAGCAGCATGATGTTACGTAACCTCTCGTTAGTTGAGCAAGTGGAGGAGAAAAAATATCAGCAGTTTAATCAGCTTTTACAAAAACATTTGCATTAGCAAGATACAATTTGTGAGGAAGAGAGGAACATCTGGTGAAAATAAACCATGTTGTCAAAGTCATACTGCACTGTAACGGTATTATGAAGTACTCTGTACTTGGTATCGGCAAGTACCTCTGTTTGGTAGGTAACAAGTGGTTTCCGTGCATCACTATATATTTCTCATCTTGTGGAATGCTATTCTTAGCCAGTTAGCCATGCTAACACCTGCAGATTATGCTTGTAACCCTGCCCACATTAGTTCCTGTTCCACCTGCTTTTTGCCACAGCGTGTGAGTAAACTTCACCTTGCCAGGTCTGGTCTTACAGCGCCATAAGTCAGCATTAGATTAAATGGCTGAAATGAGAACCAGCAGGGCTCTCACTCTCAAGGACCTGAAGTGTATATGTAGAATAATATATTCAGTAGGTCTACACAGGAATAATACAAGCACATATTAATTCTTAAAGCTCCTTAATCCTCTCTACTTACATTTATTTTATGTATGTTTTAATTTTTTTATGAAAAGCTTTACTTCATACTATAAGTATATTCATACTTCCATTTCATTTGCAATACAACAGTTTTCTCAGTTTGGGTCGATATTTCTAACTTTTTATGTTTGTGTATGTGTGAAAATGTTATGAGAAAGATCAATTTTTACTATCAATTGTTCTTCAAAACAAGCACAAATATGTGTAACTGATGACTCATCAACTTTAAAGTCCGTCAGGCAATTTTTGTTATTTGTGGAAAGAGAGTTACTAGGCCATAAAAAAAGAAAAGAAAATTGAAGATAAATGTGTGAGAGTGGACCTTCTTTTGAGTATTGTTGTGTGTTTGGAAAACATTTATGTTTTCTGCATGAAAACAGTCAAACAAAAACTACCTACACAGTGTTTTGTTCCGAAGGACATGGCAAAGTTTCAATCACATTGTCTCCCTCGAGGACTCAGCTGCTGTATTTCTAATGTAATGTTGATGTGATATTCACGTAGCAAGTAATCATTCCTGCTGAGTGAATAATTGGGCATATTGTCCTCACATGTAGTTTATCAATGGCCAAATTCACAGTTGATGTGTGATCACAACTCATCTATAAATACAGGTGTGCTCACAGCTTCACTTTAATCTGAGGAAGACCAGTGTAGGTGAAAATGATGCCACGTCCATATATAATACAAGGAAAATCTGGAACGAGGGAGCACTGAGCGGGTATTTATTTTGTCGTTTGTTAGATTATTGGTACCCAGTTACTGCAAAAAAATGATTAAATTAGACATACTGTCTTCCATTTGAGTACAGGGGCAAAATCAATCCCCTTGGAAAGCCAGACAATTATAAAAATTTGACTCATATTCTTATATTCAGTAATGTTCTTGTTCTATCTGAAGAAGGGTGGAGATCTGATCATTCAGGTTTATTAACATTCAGTCAAGTTTTTGTTTTCCATTTTCACAAAATCAAGAATTTTAAACTATCCAACTTGTCTTCCTCTGTTCTCGTATGCTGTATTTGATATGATCAAAACCCTTTTTTCGTTCATCTTTTAGCCAAGTTCACTACATACAGTCATTTTTTGCTCTGCTAGAAACAGTAATTTACTATCTGCACATGTGCAGTAACAAAGTCTTAATTAACCATATATCCAAAAATAAATATTCCCATTAATAGAAGACACGATAATTCTCAGTTTAGTTCTTTTTTATAACTAAGATGCTGAACCTTAGTTTAGAGAGATGTTAGTTGAGAAAGTGGAATTACTTTCTTTGTTATCCACGTTTCAGATACTCGTTATAAAGTTATAATGCACCCAGTGTTGCACTCTGAATAAAAGCCAATTAGCGAATGATGGAGAGAAGACGTCTTCCTTCCTTCAAGAATGGTAATAGACCTCTTTGTGTGCATATATGTGTCTGCATCTATTCATATGCTGCACTACTTGACATACCAACTGTGTCTCCTATGGGCTGAATGCAGTTTTAGACTGCGATGTGACTAATTGACCTGCGCCACTGCATGCATCAATGTACAAATGACAACAGTGTTTAGAAAAACAGACATAATTAACCTTTGCCATTTTGTGTCACTTTGAGAGCTTGTTACGTAGGACACACACAGCCCTCATATTCCTCCGGTGTCCGTCTTCACCACTGTCAGCTGAATAGATCACACTGCAAGGCTTCAATCTCCCTCAAATCAATCACAGTGATGATTCTGTGAAAAAGGAGAGATAAAAAGCCGACCGGAGCCTGTCAGGGCTATGAGAGCAGAGGACGTCAATGCCTCACTTAGACAGCTAGTCTGAAGGGGCTGCTTCCCCAGACAGGAGGACAAGACGGAGTTCACCTGCATTCAATACAAAGTTTTACCCAGGTCTTTGGGAAAAGAGATGTGACAGAATGGCGAGCTGCACTCCCTGATGTAAATGTCATCTGGAGAAAAATCAATTTCATGATTCATTCAAGAGGCCAGGACTTACAAATGGACAAAGTTGCCCCGTCGTTTCAACTACAGTATCGTCCTCCCTAAGAGTGACTGGGTGCTCATGAGCAGAGAGTGAGCATTGGATGATGTTTCAAAAGGTGCACAACATAATAGCTCCTGGTAACAATTCAAAAGTTTGGCTAATTGATTTTCTTTTCCTCCTGTGGCAGTGTTGCTTCTCATTTCCAACACAGCATGAAGGCAGAGAAATAAAAACATCTTAGCAGCAAATCGGCCTCACCATGGCAACAGTATTGATCAACTCTCCTGGGTCCTCAGAAAAATCCATCCCTCATGTCAATTCCCCTGCATTAACAGTTCAGCAGCTACTCATGTCCTGAATAGACAGCTGTGATATTTAGCGTCAGGCAATAAAATCTACAATCACTATTTAGCTTTCCTGATGACTCATTTATCACAGGCGGTGAGACACAAAATGACCTGATGATATTCACTGAGAACAAAGTGGGAAGTAGGCTAGGAGGACAACTCAGGGAGAGGTCACTGTCCGCAGGCTGTGAAAAAGTGTAAAGAATGAACTTCAAAGTCCATTCGATTGCTTTGCTATTGAGCATAATCACTAACCAGTAATCAAATGCAATTTTAATCGACTAAGACAAGAAACTGAACGCATCTTTTTACGCTTTGATTTGAGAAAAAAAATGCTGCATTGCCTCTTTAATTATATCTGAACAGGTGTTCTCTGAGGCTTTTGACGCTGAATCATTTGATACTTGATGGATTGCAGTTGAAAATGATCTCAGAAACTAGGAATTGCTGCCACACACTAATCAAATGTTGGAAAACTAATGAGGGTAAATGGGATGGGAGCTTTCACTTCTGGCATGTATTGATTATACAGCATCATGAGGCCTGACTTTTAATTCATCATCATTTATTATAAGTACTATCATCACCGCTCACACCTTTAAAGAAAGAAGTGTTCTGAAGTGCAAACAGGGTCACAGGAGGACTGAATTTATCTTGTGTGTAGATTTGACTGTGCTGATTAAATCCACCTTTCTGGCAACACTTTAGGGAAATGGGAAGCGGAGTGACGGACGGAGCTGCATGACAACTGCTGTCTCAAGCTCGATTACAACATCACACATGGACGACACACCTACACTCCCACAGCTTTACACTTACAGACACACTAGGTACACCTGGTGTGAGGAAGAAAGAGGAGAGGGAATCAAGAAATCATCTCACTCCCCTTAAACCCTCTCAATTTCACAAATGCATACATGTTAATGTTACACAGCTTGCATGAAAGAGAAAAGGAAGCCTCACAACCCTTGCTTTCTGTAACAAATAACAAGTGTATTGAGGAGGCTTCAAAGTATGACTGCAGGGTTTTACCAACTTGGAATGATAAAAAATGAATTTGTTAACTTGGCCTACAAAGAGTGAAAAGCAACCAAAGCCAGGCTGAAGGTTGCGGTGGGGACCATCAGTCTAATTGTCCAGCCGAGAGAGCCATAAAAGCCCAGAGGATGACTGCTGTATAGAAAACAAGAGTGTTGCATGTGTAAGTGTGTATGTGAAAACAAAAGAAAAGGGGGGGGGCTAAAAGCATGTTAAGCACTTTGATGCAGTTAAATAGCTACTTACAGTTTGGCCCATGGTTTCTCTAATTGAACCGAAACAAAACACAAAATGACAAGACTGGGAGTTACAACGTGCAACCGCAGACTATTAGCATCAGCAACACTGCAGCTCTGATGATCCTGGCTTTAACACCGCCGTCCCCACCCGAAGAAAAACTGTATAGATGTCTGCACATTTGCAAAAAAGCATCCACATGGTATTCCGAGTAATTAGATATTTTGCTATGGAGATGTGTTTTAAATAATTAATCTGCTGTACTGATGCCCTGCTGTGTTTCTCATTCCACTGCAGCACCAGCAGTGGGTCAACACTCTCAGTTGACTATCAGCCAACAGGAATAGAGATGTGTTCCTCATAAACCCAAGCAAACTCATTTTGAAATTAGTGGTGCGAATTCATTTCATTTACTTGCAGCCATCGAGCTCAATTAGGGTGCATAGAGTTTGAAACAGGCTAATTTCAAAGAGAGGGACCCCTGCAGATAAAAACAAGTCAACTCAACCATAAATCAAGGCTTTCAGGTTCAAAACAATTCATAAAAAACCCCTGCAGTATTTCCCTTCAAGAGGCTCATATAATCATGTGCAATCACATGAAGCAGGCCTGTTATTCTCAGGAGGGGGTTGTTGAGTTTGGGTGTGATTGTGTCAGGCTGTCAGTGCCCACTCATCCAGACTCTGGAGTGAGACTGGAACAGACGGGAGCTGTTCTTTCAGAACCACCGGGGACAAGCAACAGCACACTCAGCTGTCTCATCCACCCAGTGTAGTGGAGGGGAAAAGCACCTAAACTCACTCCACCTTCCTCTTGTTACAATATTTTAAGATGGAGAGAGATCTAGATGAAAATTAGAAAAATTAAAAAGGGAGGAAAGGCACAAATGTAATATCACGTGAAAAATGGCAGGTTTTTGTTAATGAATACATGTTTTACTCTATGAAATTAGGTTTATTTGTTGTTTGCTACTTATGGCATCCCCTGTTCTCATCTGTTCCCCATCACTGGGTGGGTAGCAATGAGGCGCACCACTTTCACTCCTCCCTACAGAGCGGAATCTACTGCACTAAACACTGTTTTAAAGCCACAAAACTATTGCACACGCTCAAAGACTTGCCTGAAAGAGGCGTAGGATGTTGGCAACCATAATCGATACTGAACTCGCTGAGGCTCCGATGACTCCCACCACTTTTTCAGGCTTGACAAACACCGGTGGCTCCCCATTAGTGCACCTCACGTCGGAGGTGTCCTTCGTGATCAGGGCTTGGACGAAAGTTAAAGATTGCTCCAACGCGTAGGTATCCCTCGAACAAGTGTCCAGCACCCGGGCGCCTAAGGTGATGTTGGGTAAGAGTTGCTCGTCCTGGTTTATTTGGTCCAAAGCGTACATCATGGCCTCAAGCCGCTGGATGCCGTTCTCCTTTTTTAGGTCCCCGCACGGAGTGCCGTCGGCCCCTCTGGCGTGCACTGGGAAGAGTCCACCGAGGGTCAGGTGTCCCTCAGTCCGTATTGAATGTGGTGCATAAGTCTCCTGAGGCAGCGCGAAATCTACCACAGTCCTCATGAGCCAAAACACTCTCCATATAGAGCACAGCTTCGCGCACAGACCGGGACGAGCCATGATCAACTTTTAGGAAAGATGGAGTCTGAAATCCGCCGAAGATAGAACCAGAAAAGGCAGATAAGTTTGTTAAAATAAACCCATTCTTGTCACCAGGGAGGAGATTCAACAAGCTGGGCTGAAGAACCAAGACGCAGTAGATGGCTCAGGCAAACTGCGCCCATCGCTTTGCTGCCAGGAGTGAGCGGTGCAGCTTGTTGAATAGTGAAGCCCCAGACGGTAATTCTGTGCCCTCGTAACGGGGGAGGCTACATCCACTAAGTCAGAAAATATCAGTAAAAGAAGATGAACACCCGCCGCAGATGAACTGGCCTAATTTTGTCCATTTATGCTAAATCCAAAGCGCGAGTGGGAGCACAATGAAGCCGCTGCTGAGAACTGACATATCTTCACAACACTGGAGCGGTGATTCTACCAAATAACATATATGGATATATGTAATTCTTTTTTTATATATATAGGAATTACCTCTCACAATCAATACTTAAATGTTAGGACCTGCAGAAGTGGGTGACATTCTTCTTCTCCTCAAACCAACTCCATGGGAGCGCAGAGATGGCTCGGTCGGCTGTGGTGTCTGTGTCCCCGTGGTGCGTATCATCTCCACAGTCTCCCCCCTCAAAAAAAAAAAGAAAGAGAGAAAAAGCGACCAGTACGAGCTGAAATGCGCGTCCACTAGGGTAGAGGACTAAGAAGATTCCACCTAATTAAAGCCCGGCTCTTTCTCTGTCTCCGCAACCGGTCGCATTTATACAAAATGAATGAGTCACAGCGAGGGATTCACTGTGTGCGCCGAGTTTTCAGCCCCCTTTTTTCCTTGCGAGACGTCATTCAGCTGGTTGAGAAAAAAAAAACCCAGTAGCATCACTTCATGGCAAAGGTTTTCAGGAAGTTGGCGTTCAGTGTCTTCAGACATGAAAAGATCGAGAAGGTAAACAAGGCGAACAAATGCACTTGCAGACTTTAATAGCAAGACAATTGTTCCTCTGAGTGCTTCTCAGTGCGCCGCATCTCAGCATTCATAATCTCTTTCTCTCTCTTCTTCCCCTCCCTCCTTTATCCCCTTCAAACACACACACACACACACACACACAAAAGTGTCTCTTTTTCTTTTTGATGTTGACGGTGGCAGGCATGAAACACAGATCTGTAGCATTATGAAAACACAGCCGAGCTGCAGGTATGAAGGGCTTCATCCGCCGACAAAAAAAAATAAAAATAAAAAAGTGCTTTTCCAGAAATAGTTTTGGATTCATTACTGATGCACCTTTAAAACGGAGGAGGAGGAGGAGAGAGGAGAACAGACACGTTTGGAGGGGTCCAGGCTGGTCTCCCAGGCAACCCTTCTTCAGAAGACACTCCTGATTCATCCTGTGCACCCCCCCTCACCCCACACACGCACACACACGCACCATGCTGGCACGCACACTGGCACACAGGTTGGTGAGAATTAACCAAACCTTTAGGAGTAAGGATCCCTCACATCTTCCTAATAAAACACTATCATCACCAAACTATTTAATTGCACAGATAGTGCTTTTACAAACAAGCTGATTATAATAATTTGCTTTTGTGGGCATGCATTAGCCAGGGATTCACTTGGCAATTTGTGGCATTAATTGAAAAAAAAAAAAAAGGTAGTTTGTATGTAATTCCAAATATTCATTGTTATGTTATACCGAGGACTGCTGTATTCTTTCAGCTGGTTACAGTGTGAGAAAAGGTGCCAACTGAGCACTCCGTTAGATACATAATTCATGCATAAGCCTTCATTTTCAAGTAACCTTAGAAACTGACCACTTCTAAATCAGCCACCACACATGCAACAATGGCATCCATGGGGCTGCTGTTGTTGTTGGAAAATCACAGCAGCACTCTGGGAAATGGTCAAACAAGAAACAGTAAATGGATTATAGAATAAATCGGTTAAGTTGCTTGATCTTTGAGTAATAAACAGCCTCTGAGAGTTGCTTTATCGTAGAAATGATTATGAGCCATAGAATCCCATTTTATGAACATGTTAGTTCCATTCGTTTCTGTTCAATTAAATGATTAGAAAAGGCGATGTAGCTCTAATTGAAACATGTCCTATTGACATTACAGGCTTGGATGGACACATTTCTAATTAATTAAGTTGAATAGAGATTAATTCAAGCCTAATCCTGCCATGTAGTGTATTTATCTCCATTAGCCGCACTGATTGCATGAATATCTTTCAACAGGCAAATTGTTCATGTCCAAGTGTGTATGGTTTTGGGTGCACAAACTGTACACTGGGGCCAAAATTCATGAGATGCACCAAAAATACATTTAAGGAAACTGTGTGGGAACTGCTGGGAAGAGACTGCTGAAGAGAGAAATGAGGGATGTGAGAGGAGAGGGAGGCAGATGGCCTCCTCCACTGTGAGCACACTGAGACAGGCAGGCAGGCCTGGACAAATGCAGCAACAGCCCCTACAAATGACACCCTGAGAGACTGGTGTCGCCACGCAAGACACTAATTCCACTGCTCGGACTCTACAGTGAGAGCCTGACTCCCACTTACACTGTCAACGGAAAGGTTACTTTTGAAAAATGGGGCCCTCACCGTGATTTAATTCACTGACTAACCCCAGGAAGAGGGGCTTTTCCCCTAGGGAGGCTGTGTGATTTAGACTGAGATTACACTTCGGTTTGGATCTTCTCTCTTTCTCCTTCCTCACTTCCACACAGACTCTCAGTCACGTGCGCGTGCGCACACACACGCACACACACGCACACACACACAACACACACACACACACACACACACACACACACACACACACACACACACACACACACACACACACACTCGGATAAATTCCATTTCAATTTTATCATTGGATGAAGTAGAAAGCAACAAGCAAGTAGGAGAGAGAACATATCCTGGAAGAGGTGCACCTTCAGTATATAGCTGCCCAAACAAACAAATACAGCCATGGTTGCCATATGCCAGAGGTGCACTACATTTCAATGAATCCCACTAGATAAATCATGGCCTCCGATGAGAGACCAGAGCTTTTGTTTCAAGCATTCAATAACACGTCTGTTCGATGCAGTCTTCTTCAAGTCAATTACAGGGCTGGCACTATGTGCTCCTTTCAAGAACGACGAATCAAAGAACAATAAAAAGTCAACCTTCAGGACAAGAGGCAATGAGGTTTCCTTTTGGGCTGACACTACACAATGGGGTCTGTCTGTCAAATTAATTAACCTGGAAACCTGTTTAATTCCCAGACTCGAATGAAAGGGCCATCGTATCCACAGGAAAGAAATAACTCTGGAGCAGGAGGTAATTGCATGTCGAGGTGATTTGTTCGAAAGCATGCAGGCCACCAGTCTGTTTGGAGTCATGCATAGTCTGTGAGGGGTGAGGTGTTAATGTTAGATCAATGTAGGGGCAATGTTAGATTAGCAACATGAAGGTCACTCAGCTGCTGGGCCCCGTGTCTCATTTTCTACCATCTGCTTTGGAATAATAAAATCAGGCTATCTGTGCTTTTCTTCATCATTGTGAGCAGAATCGGTGCCTGTAAGGAGAAAAAAAAAACTCCCCCATATTCTAATTCTACAGGCACGCTGTATGAGAAGACAAATTCTTACCTCTTCTGCTGTTTATGCCAAAGACAAAGCAGGTGCACTGCAGCTAGGACGATGGACTCTCCATGCTCTCAATTATGATTGTAATCCATCTGTCATACCTGCTCCCTTCTAATTATGTCTCTGTAAAGATGCTGCTGTGAGCTCAGTGCCCATTCACAGTCTGAAATGTGAAAGATAGACAGATAATGCACAAGTGACCACTGGAATACATAACGGGAACGGGAGCTGTGTAACAAGAGGTTTTTCTCCCCGAGGCTATCTATGAAACTCAGGAGTTATATGACAATGATTCTGCTTAGATGGTTATAGAGAGATGTGGCCTTTGAGACAAGCAAAAAGTCAAAGTGAGAAAAAGCAAAGCCAAAAGAGCATTAACCCACGACTGCTGTTTTTCTTTCTTACAGATGTGACAGGTACCTGCTCCTGATTGGGGGCCCACTTTCTAGCGATAATGATCAGAGGTATTATATGTGGCAGTAACAGGCCCAAAGGTGCTGACCTCCCACCTACGCAGTCGTGGAAACTTCCAGAGGCCCTATTAGTGGGTGACTGGGCCTTTGTTTTGATGGCTAACCTCATGGTCCACTGGACTTCCGTGACAAGTGGGCGCAGCTGTGTTAGTTAGCCAGGAGGACTTTCGCCACAAATTTGATTGTGATAGCAAATGCCTCTCGCCTTGTGCCTGTTAATTAGCTGACCTTCTGAGCAGCCCTGTACCTCTGTGAATTATTTCATCACAACTGTCTCCACATCCTCATTGTGATGGAGGAGATCCTATTCACAGTCTTTGTGAGTGACTCATAACCATCCCTCTCTGTGTGCAGGGATGGGTGGGCTGTGATGTGACATGCCTGGACCTAATGAATGAAAACATACCTGTGTATATTATATTCCATTTCTGCCAACAGATCTTCCTAAATGTTAAATACTGTATGGTATAATTAAAGCTGGAGCCAGCAGCAGGTTATATTAGTTTAGTATAAATACTTTAAAAAACAGGGGGAAACAGCTAGCCTAGTCCAAAGGTAACAAAATCAGCCTACCAGCACTTCTACCATACCACTAATTAACATTTGTTTAATCTGTACAAAAACTGAAGTGTAAAGACAACAAGTTGTGGTTCAGAGGGTTATGATTATTTCTTGGCAGGGTGGAGTAACTTCCTGGAGTGTTGTCGTCACTGTGAAGTTGCCAGAGACTCCATTACGCTTATTGAGAGCAGTATTGATCTTCTCATACAACTCTTGGCAAGAAACCAAATAAGCATATCTCTCTAAATGTCAAACTTATCTTTTAAAAGTGGAAAAATCTCTAATCTCAGGCTTAAAATGATTAATACCTGTGGTGTCTGCAGTATCATTGTTGAAAGAGGCACAAGATGATTGGTCTGAGAAGTATTAATAAGCATTCATGTTTAATATTGATCTGCCCATCTGACTTTCAGCAAGAAAGGGAATGAGATAATTTCCCCATTATGTGGAATTATTCCTTTAAATGAAGCTCTATGTTCTTTGATATGTGTGAATCAATATACCGACAGCTGTCTTCATAAATAGTTCCTGATTAACTCTGAATTAGCTGCTGAGTGACACAAAACTAATAATTGCTCATTAATTCTAACTACTTACGATTCAGTTGTTGTTGGCGATCCAAAGTTAGTTTCTTCACAGCAAACCAGTCAGACCTGCACCGCGTTAAACAACGGGACATATTCTCAGTAAAATGTGTGCAACTTTTTATTCAACAATGGCCTGTTCTTGTTTTTGAATTAATTTCTGTCGCCATGGTAAACATCGTCATGCAATACAGCAGTTCTGTAAAGTACAGACTGCAGTTCAAAATAGATTGCAGCTCTGTGCTTGTGATGTGACACAAAGGAGAGCCACACTGAACTCAAAAAGGGCCACAATTGCCAAATGTTAGCGTGTTTAAACGGACCAAATTTGGGCAAATTAAAACAATCTTCATGTTAATGAGGACGCTAACAGTGAGACGTTGCACATACTGCAGATGGACATCATAATCTCATCATCCTTTCCACTTTGGCAGGCAAGCCTCCTAGTTTGTTATTCATTTCAATTTATGTTCTGGCAGCTGGTCACATACCAACACAGTGACTTAGCATCTGACGTATTTGCATTGCACAAAGGCTTCAAACGTACTCATTGTATTATTGCACAGCACAAATTAGCTAATTTCTCAATTTTTCACGTGAACTTGACACTTGTAAAACGCTGTTGCTGTTGAAACTGTGCGAGTGCATTATGCCTATGCTGCTTGAATTAACTGCAATGCTGTTTGTGTTGCGAATAACATATTTTCTTCATCTTACACAGCTCATTACCATATGGAGCTGCTGGCGAGGAGTGCGGTGGAGGGCAGGCCTACTTATTTCAGATAAGTGCCCCTGCAGTCTTTACCAGAGTTTGAAAGGCATTCACAAAAGGTACACACATACTCATACGCGCACATACGCATTTTAAACATGAATTTGCTCAGCCTGACTGCTTGCCGCTGCGCAATTCATCATGCACATCAATTAATCTCTTTCACTCATTAGGCAGAAATGAACTCTGTTACAAATTACTGCACATACGTAGCTATCACATAAGATGGAACAATAAATCACTACCTTTATGTATAAAAGCCATTGACTTGAATCGACACTTATGGCTGCAGTCTCCTACACTGCATGTCACATCCTTTAGCTGGAGGCCGTACGCAATTAAAAGAGGTTCAAGTTAAACCGCTCCCCACTTTGGCCATGTGCAAGCCTGAGGAGCATGCAGTCTGACAGTAATCCCTTGGGTTTATCTGTTCCGTGAGCTCTGTGCTTCCACGGTCCCCCAGTATCCCTCCTGTCTCTTAGCCACGGTCTGTCTCCCTTTGGACTCCCTATGGCCCAGTGGTCCCATAGGAGCACTGTGGCTAGAACTGTGGGTCACAAAAGCGGCCTTTTCCCCTGGGCCTCTGCACTGTTTTTGAGCCATCCCAGCTGATCTCTCTCGTATGAGTCAAGGTGAGGAAATGCATATATTCATACCTATTGGGTTACAATAGTCATGGCTTGTTTTGGATGCACTATGGAGACGTGGGAAGTCACGGTCAAGTCAGGGTGCCTGTCCCTAAGTGACATCTCCTGCTGAAGGATTGCTGCTCAAAGTGAAAGAGAGAAACAGGGAGCATACTGTGTTAACAGAGTTTGGAGGGAGAAATGATTGTGTATTGTAGCATTTAATGGGTGCCCGACAGTGTCGAGTGAAAGTGAGTCCTGTCGACACAGGGCACAGCACAATACAGACAGAGCAGAATGGGACTTCTTATGGCTGCTCGGGGATTGAATAAAGCCCAGTTCATTTGCTACATATCACGTTTTGTTACATGGTTTCCGACAATTCCTCATATTTCATCCTTGGAGCTGGCAATGGGCGTTTTATATCCTTCCTATTTCCCCCACCTTTCAGCTCGCTTTAAGCTCCTCCATGTCATGATGGTGTTTTTTTCCCCATTCGGAATTTCTCTCTTTTTGCTTTCAAGCTGAAAATCAAATCTATAAATCAAAGCCAATGGGAGAAAGACACGGGGACTGAAGGGCATTTAAATCCTTTTCAGAGTTCCCAAAGCTTCAGAGAGCGAAATAAACAGGAAATTAAAATGGAGCTAGAAATGGTGGCAATCCCTCTTTTCAGGGGATCGAAACCAGGTGCATTTCTTAACGCGTCTTCCTGCTTTATATTCTGTTCTGTTGGGAATGGATCCTCTTCTCCCATATTAACTTCCTTGAAGAAGAAAGGGAATTATAGTCTTTGAGAAATGCCAAAAATTCATAACTGATTCTTTTTGCTAAATTGTTTTAAAAATGTTTTCGTATTCTGAGACATGCTTAAACCTGTCAGCGACAAGGTGCTCCTAAATTGTATCCCATATGGGCTCAGCCATTAGGTTGAACATCCTACAACAGTGTCTGCTCACCTGGCTGCATGTTTTACTGAAATATTGCTGCTGAACAAAATAGTTGGCTGACCTTCAGATTGAACTTAATTTGCATAAAAGCATATGATTAGACAAGGTGCAGGCTCCACTGAGAAAACTAATTTGTTCACACTTGACAAGCGCTGACCACATCATGAATGAGTGACCACAATTTACCACCAAGAGCTCAGACCAGACCTGTGGTTTGCAGCCATGCTGGCGGCTCTACAAGGCTGTACTTAGGCACAGTGGTGCTTTTAGCTAAGTGCAAACATACTCACAATAACAATAGCAACATGCTGATATTTAGGGGATAATGTTTACGGCTTTACCATCTTAGTTTAGCGTGTTAGCATGCTTAGCATTTACCTAGCACTTCACAGAAAGTACAGTTCTCCTCATCACCTGCAAGGCCCTGCCCAACCTCGCTCCCTCCTACCTCACCGACCTCCTGCAGCAAATTACTCCCACCTGCAACCTCAGATCTGCCAACCTCTTCACCCCTCTCAGCCTGTCCAAGCACCGGACATGGGTGCTTCTCCATTGCTGCCCCCTCCCCTCTAGAACTCTCTCTCCCAACACCTCAGCCATTCTCCCTCACTCCCATCTTTCAAAACCGCACTCAAAACCTAAACTATTTATATGCTTTTAATCTGTGTTCTACCAGGTGATGGATTCCCCCATTTTTTTCCTTCTTCTTCTTTGCTCCACTTGTTTTTTATAATGTTTTGATTCTCCTGTTGTTGTCTGTAGGCTATAGTTGTTTTTAAACTGATATTGCCTTTGCTGTTTTCTTTTTACCATGTACAGTGCCAGTATGTTTCAAAGCCTTATATAAAATAAATGTATTTTTATTATTATTATTATTACCGATGAGGATGAATGGATTTTCATTTCTTATGTGGGTATTTATCATAAACCAAAGCATAGGACAACTTGAAATGTTGACTTGATGATAATGCCAGACAAAAAGCTAGGGGATTAAAATAGACTCTGATGAGGATATGAATGGATGTGACAAATCTCATGACAATCCATCCAAAAGTTTTTGAGACACTTCACTTAAAACCATAAATGTCAAACTGATTGTGGCACTAGAAGAAAAGTCAAGAGATCACTAAAATGAAACAGGATACGTTGTCTGGGAACCAGACTGACTGATCTAGCCATCCTCAGCGCCACGCCCCTAACATTGCTAAAAAGTGCCACAACTGGAAGTCGAGCTGCCTATCCATAAATCTGGATTCTATCAGTCCAGCGTGCTGTGAGTAATATTTTCCCTTTCAGAGCTGAGACATTTAGCTGAATGACGAATTCAGATGAAATACATGACTCTCACTCCTACATCTGTGTAGAGGAGAGGTGAATATTATGAGACGTGCAATTTTGAACAGCCACTTTGCCAAATTGTAATGAAAAACTAACCCTAATGCCTACACATAATCACACCGTCTTGATCACCCAAGTAATACTATTGATTTACATCCTATAAACCTTTTCACATAATGTCAAAACTGGTGCTGATATTGAACATTCATTTCAGGCAACATTTCTTAATCAAAGAAGAGCCAGGAGCTCAGTGCTGCACAAATCCTAATAGATTTACTGCTTGTGGTGCATAGATCAATATTTTTCTTCATTGTCTTGAGTTGATGTGTGAACTAGAAATCCGAAACTCAAACATAATCACATCAAAATGACTGTTGTATGAAAAATGATACGTCTGGTTCTTTTCTTCAAAAGACTCCTATACAATAAATTGCACACCATCAAACTGAAGCTATAAATCACTGCACTCAGAAGTAAAGGCGGGAATGAAAGGCATGCTTTCTTTTTAAGTGGAGGCTTACAATTCAACCTCAGGCACTAGAGTCCATAAATTGCAGCATCAATTATTAACCCAAATCTGTTTTAATGTGCCAAAAGAAACCCCAGTGGGCAAGCTAATGCAACTAGCAGGAAACGAGGAGAACAGATAAAATGACCAGTGTGGCCAGAGTCGGACCCTTTTTACGCCAGAGCTGGTCTAGAGTGCCTGAAAGCATCAAACACAAGCCCATCCTGTTAGACTTTAGGGGCAATCAGGAGCCATATTAGCAGCTAAATAATAGAGAATTCCATTCATTTAAGAGTGGAAATATGCTGGCAGATTGAGCCTTGAGGACATAATTGATAAAAAGCCTCAGAGACATGGCAGTGCACAAAGGAGAGACCGGGTTTAGCAAAGCAACAACATTCCCGGCCTGCTCTCAGGATGCTTTTAGAAAATGTGTGTCGAAGTTCACAAGGTGATCCAAGTGTTTTGAAAGTGCAGTGGAAGTATAAACTGCAAACCATTAGGAGACGACCTCAGCAATCACAACGTAGCTGCAGGGGTGTGGGTATATCATGATCACAAGCTGAGACCAAAAGCAAATAGAAATTCATTCCCTTCAGGGTCAGTAATTTTCTCCGCAGTTCATTCTGCAGTAAATGTTTTTCAGTGTTTCATTAACGTGTTGAAGACTCTCACATGGTCTGCAGCAGATCACTGAATGCGCAACATCTTAAGGACAGTTGGCATGAAGGCTACTGTGAGGTAAACACCATCCCATTTTATTAATTTATATAAAATCCAATCACAGTTGGAGGAACTGTAGATAAAAAGGATGTGTAAGTTTCAAAATTGAGCAAACTGAATACATGAAGATATTTTTCTCCTCTTCCACTTCAGGAAAAATTTATAAATCGAGTTGAGGCACTGATGACATTTGCGTTGCTTCCACTATTTATTATTTAATTATTCATCATATTTTCTGTGGAAAGGGAAGGCATGCTGATATGGGAGCAAGTCCTAATTTTGAAAAGCCGGTGCATGCCAGCCTACAGCGGCAACCCAATTGCCTCTATTCTGTTTACATGATGCAAAACCTGCATGTTTTTTTGATTTTCACATATTAAAACACTGATGGGGCAAGATATGCCGCTGCAACACATCTAACCAGTCAGTTGATTGTGGTTGTTCTTACTTATTTAAGCAATCGGCTTTATTTCCACCCAGTGATCACTGGGGAGGCTCTCCAGGATGCACTCAGATCTCTTCCTTCATCTGACAGAGGAGAGGAGGGGAGCGTGCAAGATGAACACTGAAGCTGTCTTATTAGTGCTTAACTCTCCTGCTTAGGCCTTCAGATTGACAGCAAAAAAAAAGAAAAACGGTTCATGCAGCCTGCGCCATAAACAGTGGCAGTGATAAATATCTGCTGTCACTACCAACATGACTCACTTGTCTGAGTCTTAGCTTTACTGCACACAAAGGAGGCTGGAGCAGAGCAACCATACACTGCTTCTAAATCTTTATCAGATTACAGATAATAGATGCACTCTATAAAATAGCTTATATTACCAGAGAGTGAGTTGAAGCGGAACACAGTTCAGCAACAAATAGTGAATAATGAGCATAATTCTATAAAAGCACGCACAGGCATTGATACAGGTAAAAAGCCATACAAGCCTTCATTACTCTTCGAATGGATGGCCCATTCATGTTGTTTTATGTAGGCCTCAGGAGCTTACTCCAATCCTCACATTCAAAGTGGCCACTCCAGATCACCACCAGTCACCACAGACCTGCCTGTGAGTCAGACGAGGTGAGGTTTGATTATTTATTTATTTTGGTTTGCAGTGACAGAGGTGGAGGGTGTCAGTCCTGCAGACTAACGTTGTAGGAAAATGAATATGGAGCCTGAAATTATTCTGCAGAAACCCATATTCACACAGACATAGTTTCTGTGAGGCCACAGGCTATGTTACACTACCACAGCATTTCAACAATGGAGTGGCGTATTCAGATCCAGAGAAACAATTCTGCAAAAGAAATACTCCACTGCAAAAGTCCTGCATTAAAAATTCAACTTACAGTAAGTCAAAGTACATATATATTTCAACCAAAAGTATCAAAAGTAAAAACTTGTCATAATGCAGAAAAACAGCCCCTGTAAATGGTATACTTCTCTTATATATTTATATTATTATATTATATTATATTATTTCATTATTACTGCTGCATTCATGTGTAAGTAGCATTTAACTGTTGAAGTTTGCAGACTTGGAGCTAATTTAAGCAATGCATCATATTTTATAAATTCAATGGTAAAATCTGTAAAGCAGCAGTGGAGTAAAATGTAATATATAAATACTGTATATATATATATATTTCTATCATGATCTGTAGTAGCAGAAGTATAATTCTTCTACAATTTGTGAATGAATTACAGCACTTGAATAAATGTACTTAATGACATTCCATCACTGCTTTTCAAAACCACTTAAGATAAGGCAAAGGGACATTTTGCAGGGTAGTAAGGACTAAAATGATTATTTTATCCATGTAATTAATGTATATTCTCAAAAAAGTGCTTTTACCAATGTCTATCCATGACTTGATGCATATGTGAGCTCGTCACATGTTGCCATTCACAACTCATACATCAGTTTGAATTATACATTTCTTCTGTGCATGTTCATGAGGCTTTCCTCCCACAGTCTAAACACATGCAAATCAGGGGGATTAATGACTCTAAATTACCCATAGGTGCAAGCGTGACTTATTATGTGAATCTGTGATTGCTCTGTGATAAACTAGCAGTCTGTCCAGGTTGTTTTCCTGCCTTTCTATCCAGTGTATGCTGTGAAAGACTCCTCAGGCTAGCAGACATGAAATTAAGAATTGTTGTATTTTTGTTATCTTAGATTGAGACTTTTAGGTTGCCTTCCACAGAGTCCACCATGTTGAACTGCCATGTTTCTACAGTAGCCCAGAATGGACAAACTAAACACTGGCTCTACATAGAGCAGTTTGTTTTTTTTTGCAAGTTTGCAAGTTTCTCCTTCACACTTGGAAGGGGGGGATATAGCGAGGGAGGTGCAATCTGCAACTACACTGCTAGATGCCACTAAATCCAACACACTGGTCCTTTAAAAGACTTGGAGTGAACTAAACTACTAACACATAATGATACATGGTAATCAGGCATATTTTATGAGGGTAATAAGCCAAGTATAATACTAACAGCAATAAGTAAGATCTCTTTCTAAGTTACCAGGCAGTAAAAATCCATTTGACTGCCGCACAACCTACTTGCTTTGTCATTTTAGTTCACTTTCAAATTAATTGGAAAGAACCCTTCACTTACCCTCTGGAAAAAGAGCAGTGTAATACAAAATCAATTTACGAACAATTTATTAACATCTACAACTACAGACTTTATATCTTAAAATAGTGATCATTTAAACTGTAGACGTGACATCAAATGAGGAACTCCATGTACAGTATTAGTCCATTTGTCTGCACAGGTATGCATCTACGTATCTGACAAAAGGTGAGCAGAGATTAAAACAAAAAAACCTGCTGAGCGTCCATGTGTCTTTTTCTTGGAAACCCAGCTATATCAAGGATTAGCTGGTGCTTTTTGGCACTGTAAGAAAGAGAATTATAATCAATGTGCTTTAATTAAATCTTGTTTACTCGCAGCCATAAGCATGATTAATCTATATTTTGTTTCAAATACGATGCAGTGGGTTGGGTTTTTTTCGCAGGATATGTCAGCTAAAGTTTTCCTCTGAGTAATGAAGACTGACTACCTCTCACAAATACCAGACACACTGGGATTGAAGTGGGATTGGCAGCCCTTTACAATCCCTCCATTTTTATTTCTCAGTACAGCGACAACATGCAGAGCACATATGCTGCCAAACAGCCTTTACAATGAAAAAACACCTTAAGAATCTTCCAACCTGCACACAAACATTCCTTCCATTTGAATGAATCAGGCAGCAGTGGAAACGCACAATAGTCCTGTAATCTTACAGCTTTTAAAAAGCTAATGTTAGCATGCTTTCCCGTATGCAATAAGCCACTTTGTTTGTTGAAAACTCGCCAAGTGGCAAAAAAGCAGCTGCTATCTCTGCAGTCTCAAGGGGCTAGTTAATTTTAGAAAGATAATCTCCTGCAATATGCTGAGGGATTAAGACGTTAAAAGTCCCAGCAAGGGAAGACGATAAAGCCGTATAGTCATGCACTGCAAGAATCATCCGGTGCATTTTAGGAATAGAAAACTATGTTACTTATCATGCTAATCAGCATGCAGATCAGGAAAAACAAACACCAGTTGTTCAATGACATGTCTGTGTAATTTGCCACTACCCCTCTGTCTGTGGGCCACAAATGATGATCATGATGACGGCAGTTCATCTTTGGCTATTAGCATTGTCTCCCAAGGCCGTATTGCAGTACTTTCTCAAGAGATTACCTGCAGGAGAGGAATGCCACACTGAAGCAGGAGCAGTGCTGTCTCTGGCTTAATCAATGTCATTTGCATATGCAGGATAAAACTAATCCTCATCAGGGGGAGGTTCTCCACCTGAGGCCCTTTCTTGTCCTTTCCAAGCAATCCCTCTCTTATTAAATGATCCCTTGACAATACTCACCTTGCCAGAGAGAACAAAGCACGCTATCACACTGTGTGCAGAGGGAGGGAACTCTACAGGGATGTTTGGTCTCAGTATGAAAGTGTGATATGATGCAGAGTAAAAAGACTTGGGCTAGGCCGAGCAGAATGCCGGGAAGTGCACAGAGCAGACCTGCTATAGCGCTGTTTTGGGTCTGGAAGTCAACCAAACAAGCAAGTTCCAGGTGAATAACAATGTGTGGATTTGCAGGAATCAGGTTCAAAGTCTTCCGGAGCACAGTGAGCTTGGCCTGGCCACCCGCTTGCTTCTTGGGCTGCTGCCAAGGTTTTTAAACACCCAGTCAGGGGTAACAGTCGGGGTTCCCCTGCTGTTTCTCTGCTGCGCTTGAACGCAACACATAACATAGAGGGCAGGAAAATACAACTAACGTACCTGAAGCAACCTGAGGATGGAGGAGCCATTCCTCTGTTGGAGGGATTTGTGTCACATTAGATGGATGCTGAGAAGAAAAGAACTGGCTTTCAAAAGATCCCTTCAGGCCGCGCTCTGTGGAGACAACCTCTTCCCCCTCGCGGGCTCCTTTCTGTATAAGATAAGCAAATTTACACTGGCAGACAAACGTGACATTTTCCTCGTGCAGGAGCTGCTTAAGAGGAGGCTTCATAGGTGGGCAAGGCTGATAAGACGACAGCCGGGTTTAGAAGGACCGGAAAACCAGCATGAAAAGAAGATGACAGAAATCAGCAAGAGTGGGATTTCTCCCACCCTTTCATTTTCAAACATCTCTTATGTAAAGAATAAAGATCCACCAACAGGGTGAGGTTTGAGCAGTGGTGACCCACTAGCCGCACTAGACTGGTGCTCCTCTTCATGCTTATTTCTTTATGGTAATGTCTACCTCAGGGGGCTGTTTGGCTGTCTTTCCTGGCTGAAGCTCATAAGAGTCTCACCCAGTTTATAGGCTATCAAATGGATTACAGACTCATTATCAACAGTGCTGTGTGGCCGTAGAGGGTTTACACCACATTTCTACTGTGTCAGCCGCAACACCAAATTCCATGGCAGGCGAGTGTCGAGGCATGTGCTTTTGGGTGTATTGTGTGTGTGTGTGTGTGTGTGTGTGTGTGTGTGTGCAAAACAGTGTAGAAAGAAATGTAGCTTCACTAAAGGCATGGCTGATCCAGTTTAACACGGCGTCTCATTTCTGAAGTTGGAGCAAAGTGATTGGCCATTGAGTTTACCGACAGACTTAAACTTCACGACCATGGCGGGGAATTACTCTCAAATACACAGCAGCACTATATTCACCAGGGTATAAAAAAAATAAAAAAAAGCTAATGCTACTTTTTCTGCTCTATTTTTCTTTTTACTGCCCTGACTTCAGTGATGCACTAAACCCAGATAACCATGGCAGCTGCAGAGTGCTGCGGTGTGGCATGTTGGTGTGATATAATGCTACGTGAAGCTCTCTGAAGGTCTGGGCTCAGCGACGCCATACATACAGACAGTTTAACATCACTAGCCATTATGAATTTACCTGCAAAGGTGACGGGAGAAGAAACTAGTCTTATTCTGCTTGGAAATGACAGCATTGGCCAGAGTCTCTCTAAATCAGATTGATGATCCATTTTCCCTGCCCCGGGGCCACAGTAATGTAAGGGCCTGGGATCCACCGAGGCTGCACAGAGACAGATGGGACCTTGTCTGCAATGACCTTGCTGAGCTAATATTTCTCCCAGGCCTTGTCTGTTGCCTCATCATTAAAGGTGCCATGGCTATTAACATTGGGGGAATACTTCAAAGACACTGTTTACTTGGACAGGACACAATCCAGGGCAAAAAAAAATCACAGCAGAGTAACAAGGCAAGGAGTGATTGTTTGGCAAATGGTGAGAGCGTCATGTGTTGCAATGTGTCTCAAAGATGTCTGTATAATCTTTGATGGTCATGCTGCTGCGCATATGTAATATACGGCACAAGTTTCCAGACAAGCTGCTTTTTAAAAAGAAAAAGTAATACATTTATTATTACATTATATTTAAAATTAATGGTACACCTGACAAAAAATTAATTGGCAAATATTTTGATAATCGTTTATTACAAATGATTTTTCAAGCAAAAATACCCAAATTGGACTGGCTCCATCCTCTTAAATGTGAGTCTGTCATTGAATGTTTGTGTGGCCCTAAAGTATGAAAATTTAAAATTCTAAACAGAGAAGCTTTAAAGTTCTGTGGCCAGTTTCACAAAGATATTTTAGACCGGTCGGACTTAATTTTGTTCTTAGATTAGTCTACTCCTAAACTAGACAGTTTTACAAAAATAAAGATGGGCTGATTTTAAGCCTAATAAACTTTGCCACCCTACACCCAGGCTAATTCAGAATTAAGAGCCATGTTTCCATGGTAACAATCAGTGACACCTGCTGACCAGTGTTTCCATGGCAACACCAAGTGACACCTTCTGACCAGTGGCACCAAATGACAAAAAAAAATGAAAAAAAGAAAGAAGAGGAAACATGGCTACTAATTTGTTCTTTGGAAATAATGTTGTGGAGCGACTAATGGGAGGGGAAAGAGTTTTTTAGAGGCAGCAGTAACCTGTTGGAGATATACAGCAGTGAGGACATCATCAGTTGCTTTCGTTTGTCCAAATAAACTATCCTCAGCCTGACTGAGTGTCACAGCAGCTCAGCTCTGCTAAATGTCTGAACCGTGTTGAGATTTTACGCTGCTGGATGTTGTTGTTTTTTTTATTGTTACACTCTATGCTGAATTTTCCCAGAAGGCAAACATTTCATTTTTGAAATGTCAGACAAATAGTCTTAACTTACTCAGGATACATGGCAAAATAAGACAGCAATGCACTAAACAGCTTTGTGCAACAGATGGATTTAGAAGTGAAGACTGATCTAAGATAGTCCAGACCTAGGTGTTGTGACTTGTTTTTATTTTCTTATTCAGTTTTGGTAATGAAATAAAAGAAATTAAATACCAGATCTTGTATTTGATCATTACAAAACACATTCACACCATTTATATTTAGCCATCTCATGGCTGCATGTTAGCTACATGTTCAACACTGCAGTTCTTTTTATCGAGGTTTCTTTATTGGTAAGTCATTTTTGTGCTGCTTTGTGGGATTTTAAGGCTCAGAATAAATCCACTGACATTAGGAATGGATTGCGATGCCGGAGTCAGACCAGGAAATATGGTCTAGGAAGCAATCCAGCAGGTCACTGTTACTCAGAGCCAGCCAGTAAGAGAGAGATAAGGAAATAATCAAAACAGAGAGGCGAGGGCTAACTTCAGCCAGACTGCACTGACAGATGGGCTCCCACTTTTATTCTTTGGTACCCCTCCTCTCTTATTTTATCCAAACTAACCAATGCTTTCTCTGTTGATATGTGCTTGCTCACGGAGACTATTTAGTCTCTCATAACCTTTCTGTGCTTAGTATACAATAAAGCAAAAGAACAGCCCGCAAGCCCAAATTCCCTTATCTACAGCTTGTTATCTCTCATTAGCTGTGGCCTGTGATGAGCGTTGGTGCTTTGTAGGGGGGTAATAATCTATTGAAATATGGTTTCATTTTGGATAGACTTTATCAGCAAAGCAATTTAAATTTTGATAATGAAGAACACTGTAAATCCCCCAAGTGCCCTTGTACCGCGGTGTACACATAGCACAACAGTACGCAGCGGGTGGTAATCATTGTGTAATCACTCAAACAACAGTACACATCCAAACCTGTGAGCCTGCAGCCACTCCCCAGGCAGCCCAACCCCTGATATTTGCAGGGCTTATGATTTGTTCTGGGATCGAAGCAATAAGTAAAGCCTCCTCGTGGCCTTGTAGCCAGATTGAATTGCAAAAACATGTTGCACCTGGTGCAGCTAGAGTGTGTAGGTGAAGCAGCAACAATGTCTGCATTCGGTATCTGATGGCTGCAACCTTATTGAAAATCTGATAATGATATTTGGTGAGCTTAATGGTTGCCCTCTGCAGGCTACAATCAGTCTCACTCAATCCTGTTTTCTTACAACCCCCCCCTTCTTTCTCCCCGCTTCTCTTTTTCATCTTCACAGCATGCGGCTGACAGAAGAGGCATGATATACGGTTGCTTCGCTTAGTTTTAGAACCGGCGGCACCACATCATTTTTCCTTTGCATTTTGTTTTCAAGTTAAATTAGTCTCTGCGTTAGTGAATAATCAATGAGAATCACTGCAGGTGATCAACGTGAGCCTGTCTGCTTGTTGTGTTTATTCTACGGCTCTCATCCTCAGATTCTGCTGCCGATCAGCAGGTCTGGCGCTGGTACATACGGATTCAGTGTCCTGCTCAAGGACACTTCAGCAGGAAAGATGCTAATGTGACAGAGACTGGAACCTGTACTTCATCATTAAAGGGAAGTCCTCATTAAACCCCCTGCTCCTTTATCGTAAATGTAGGATGCCAATACATGCTACATGTTCAGAGCTTCCCTCAAACACGAAGGTGTAATGACCCAATTTGCCCACAGGGAACATTAAAGTTTCATCTAATGTGTTCTAATGGAGTCATACAGACTTTACTGAAAGACAGCGTACTACATCTAAAGCCATATCTATCTGCTGTTGTGGCGACTTTAAGGGGAGACATTTTATTGGGAGTTCTTCCAGAAACGCGAACAATACATCACTTCTCCTGAAATACCTAGAGGCTTTCAAGCCACATTGGCATTTTCATTGTAACACATTTGCAATAATTAACAGAGCTAACTTTTTTATTGTGATTAATAATGGAGTAGAAGATACCATTATTGAGCCACACATTAAATTGCACTCATTAAACTGACTTTTTTGAACGCACCAACTCTGACTACTAAGCAGGACGGTGGAAGGTCAATGTGATCGTTATATAATTTAGCAGGAGAACAATTATGAAATGGTCTATATAAGAGTGATTTCTAATGAGCGGTGTGAGAGTGACACCTCCTTCTCTTTGGAGTTAATCTATCTAATTGTCAAAATGTGAATATCCATTACGGAGTTTTATTGCAATCAAAATATGTAACATCAGCCGGTTTTGTTTTCTAAATTCAATATTGCTGAGGTACAGTTTTGAGGGCCTTGTATTTGTGCTTGAGTATTTCTTTTTTCTTTTTTTTGCCATTTTATACTAGTCTGCTGCATTTAAGAGGGAAATATTGTACTTTCTACTCCATTATAGCTGACAGCTATAGTTAATAATTTACAAGTTCCTTTACTTTATAAAACATAAGCACTTATAAAATACAAAGCACCATTAAACATTACACAAGTGATTCACAACATCGTCACAACCAAACAGTGAATATCTGGGGCCTCTTTTCACGTTTCAGATGTCTATACGTCAGCAGTTCCACCAAAGTTAGATTACCCCTCTAAAACTTCTCAGATGGTTTCATTTAAATAACAGTTTGGACCCCAACAAGGTAAAATGAGCTAATATTTGACAAACAGCAGAGATTAGAAAATAGTCTAAACAATAAATATAAATCTGTGTTCTCCTCTCTACCCCTTAATCATCTCACGCCCTCCAGAGATTTATCTTGTCATCCTTTAGAAGGGCCTGACCCCTGGGTTGGGGACCACTGCATTATACTACCTTACTGGCTGTAACACTGAAAGTATACTTACACTGATGCATTGGTATAAACAATCTAGAAATGTATATAATTAAACATCACGTTAAACACGTTACAGAGGCCATTGTTCTGTATTATGAGTACATTTACTTTTGCTACTTTATTTTATGCTGGTAATAATTTTACCAAAGTAGAATTTTGAATGCAGGACTTTATCTCATGATGGAGTATTTTTTCATAGGTATATTGCTTCTTTGTCTTAAGTAAAGGATGCAAGTTCTTCTTTCACCCCTGGGGCTAAAAGTAAAAACTGAAAGACTCACATAATGTGCTCTTTTTTTAGACATCCTTTTAGAAAAGAAGCCATTAATTTCCATGTGTGGAGCACAAAGTGGAACTGAAAAATATACTTTGAAGGCTTTGCTACAAATTCAGTCCAAATACAGTATTTTCCCTCCTGTGCAGGCATATGCCTTTGAAGCGGGGGGCAAAGTTGGGAATGGTTCCAGAAGACCAACTCTCCATTTTGCTAGCTTCAGCACTCAATAGCTCCATGATTAAAGCCAGTCTATTTTATTGATTGAAAAGGAAGGGGAGAAAACCCAGAACCTTTCTACTCTTCAGTCTCCGCTTCTCCATCTGTAAAAGTGGTGGAAAAGCCTCCCTTGGCCATGTCCAGGCAATTAGGGTGGAGCGGGCCTCCCCTGTTGCACTCAGTGACTCTGGCCATGCTCTGTTACCTCATCTCATCAGCTGGGAAAGTATTTGTGCTTGTAGCTCCAGAGAAAGCGGCCACGAGTTAAATTGAGTTACCTGTTCAGAGATGGTTCCATTTTCCACGGATGGCCCCGGAGATCCCTGATGGAACTGCTAACTGCTCATCACCCTTCGTGTCCCAGAGTGTCTGTCTGAGCAGAGAGCAGCGACACAGCGACGTGGCTCAGGTGGCAAAGACAGCTGGCTGCAGGATCCATCACACTACATCTCAACTGTAGAGTGCAGTCAGATAAACCTGCTGCGCGTGAGACATTGCCGTTTTCATCTCTCATCTTTGATGACAACATTCTGTTTCTCTACTTGCCTTCTGTGTACATGTATAGATCTACCAAACATATATATCTAAACTAACACCAGCTACTTCCAGTCAAATTTGCAGATTCTCTCAACTTCACTTATTCTTTACAGAACAGCACAGGAGAGCAAATGTCTGCATTCATGGCCATACCCAAGGACACGCACATATGCAATCAGGCATTTCAGATGATATACGAGTAATAGATTCCATGAGTAGAGGGATAATGATTAATTTTATAGTTGTGATTTATAAGAAAGCCCTATATTATGTTCATTAATCCTTATTGATTAGGACATAATGGATTTTCTAAGATATGTCAATCCACCCTAAGTGATCCTGGAAGGAGGAGGCTAGAGGATTGGCTCATGTCTGTCTGTGTTGATAACCACAGGGCAGGAGATGAAAGGCGGAGAGGAGAAGTGTAAAAAAGTGATGTGGAGAGATAAGAATTGAGAGGATAAACCAAAGTAGTGGAGTAGAGGATGAGAGGAGAGGAGAGGCAGCAGGAGGCAAAGGGAGGGAGCAAGTGGAAGGTTTAGTGCGTGAGCAGAGGAGAGAGAGAGAAGATATGAGAGCAGATGAGAGAAATAAGAGATGACAAAAATGTGGGAAAGAAGAGGAAGGAGATGAGAGGACAACAGATAAAAGAGCAGACAGCCTGCCACCCCACAGTCACGTCACACAATTTACTATGTTCTGGCCCATAATGTTTTATAGCACAATCACTGATAGCACAGTAGTCAGTAGTGATCTAATTTCACAACCCATATCCTTCAGTAATGTGAACACAAAGGGAGAAGCAGAGCCATTAGCAGCGTCCAGTACTCATCCACTGCTACTCATGCATAATTGGCTTCCATGGGAGGAAGCAAGAAAGGGTAAACAGCAAGCAATCACATTAACTTCTGTGAGTCCTAATTGAAATCCGTTAACAATCAGCGCAGATGATAGAGGTTTTGAGGATACGTGTGGCTGTTCATACCCCGAGCCCTCTGTCCTGCACGCTGCTCTCTGTGTTATGACATGCGTGAAGGCGTGTTCGCGGTATAATCAAGAGTTAAGCTTGATTCCTGTGCTCATGGGAAGCGGAAACACAGCAATCTGTACATTTGGGCATGTCAGATTTTTAACTCAGTCAGAGATTTCTTTCAGATTAATATCTGGTTTCTGCCCACATTATTCAGTGTGAATTAGGTCTTTACTATCATTGTCATATTTTACTTTTTGTATTTTATTTTTATTTTATATGTCTATACGGATATATACATTTTCTTTTTTATATATATTGTTAGATATTCTAATATAATTATTATTTCAATTCTTTAGTGTCTTAGGAGCACCTTGAGCAGCTGTAACGAAGAAATTTTCCCCAGGGAATCAAATATTTCTGATTTCTGATGGTGATTCAATGTTGAATTTTAAATTGAATGCCATCAATGAAACAATGAAGGAATTAATTAAATACTTTAAATTTACTGTCTTGCCGAGAGTTAGATGAGAAGATCAATACCACACTGATAACATGAAGCTACAACCAGAAGCCAGTTGGGTTAGCTTAGCATAAATACTGGAAGCGTGGAACGTTTGTATAAAGTTAAAGAAATCTGCCTACTAGAAAATAAAAAGTGTAAAAATCACAAATGTTCTCAGACAAAAAAAAAAATACTTAAGCAGTCGGATAAAACGTTATAGCAGTGAGCTTAAGAGGTGCTGGTCGGAGGACATTGTTAACTCTGGACAAAGCTAGACCGATAAGTTGGCTGATATTAGCTTATTGCAGGTATATCGCTATCTGTATATATGTATATGCTGTATCAAGATTGTTTCTTGTGTGTGTTAAAAAGAAGTGTTTTTTAAAAATATACTATGAGCCGTTAGCAGATCTTGTAAATCGTATAGTTTTTTCCCATTATCTGTAGTTGTATTTATCTATATGCTTAAGTATTTGTTTAAATGTATTTGTTTTCTATTTATTATCAGTATTCCTTTATGTAGCACTGGTAATAGTAATAAGGGGAAAGGGGAGAGTGCACTGGATGCTTCATCATTCCAGTTGAGTCTTAAACCACTAGATGGTGTGCTTGTCTCTTCACACTTACAGTACACAACATGCACCAGATGGATTGAGTGGAGACAAGCCAGAGAAAACACACACGTATTGTCTACATATCAGCATATCAAACCATTATCTCACCAGGTTTTGGATGGTTTTTGCGTAAGACAGACTCAAATAATGCACTGCAATAAAACTATGAATACAGAGCATATGGAGCAGCTGAGCAGCTCCTCGTGACAAGCAAATACTCTTGCACTGTCTGAAACTCCTTTTCAACAGAGAGCTCATCCAGACTGCAAATGCACCCACGGGGAGAAAAGAAATAAAACTCAATCCTCCGAATCTTTATCCAGGCACTGGCTCATTCATATTTGAGAGTCTGGATGTCAGCCATGCTAACAAAAAGCTGTTGAAAGGCAGTATAAATACTGAACAAAGTTGTGTATGTTCTGGTTCAAGGGTTCATAAATGCCAGACAGAGGCTATAGAAACCCTTCAACTGCAAAGTTCACAGAGTTGCTTTTAGTAATGTTGGATATTTCAGTGCATTAATGTGGCAGTCAGGCATGCTCTTGTGCCTCTTCCTGCCATGTCACTTTGTTAAATATTTATTCAGCAATTAACATAGAGCCTGGTATTGTTTATCTCTCTGTCTTCCGCTGTGATTTATCTTTCAAATCAAATCATCAAGGATCATATAAAGCAGTCGGTATTAAGCTATTGTGCTTGATGTTAACATTATTTCAAGACTGGTTCTTTATGAGCCTGGACTTATTTTTAAGCATCGAAGGAAAATAATAACCGAAAAGGTCTTACATACTGCTAGCGTTCCTACACCCCAGTGCCTTTCATGTTCAACAAAAATATTCTTCTTGCATCTGAGAATGTAAAGCTTTATATTATCGACTCTTAGTGAGCTTCACTGCTTCTCAAGGGCAAAATAAGAGCAGACTTTTCCCTGTGCTGTTGTGTTCCTTTTATTTTTTTCCTCCTTCTCCTCTACAGCAGATGGTAAAGAGAAAATCACTTTCTGCTGGGGGCAGGATGCATCAGGGTCAGGGTTTAAGCTTTGAGGTCCACTCTGAACCTGGCTGATTTGACAGGACTATTTTGCATACGCTGAGTCTAATCAAATATATGCAGAAGAAGAAGGCGGGATTTGCAAAGCAGCTTGATACAAAGATACTGATTAGATAAGGGATTTTACAGAACAGCAGGCAGGAGCCACATAGTCCGGTCTGATAGCAGAGACATACAGCAACCTGCAGAAACAAATAAAGATTCACAGAAATAATTTTAATCCACTGAGGGGGAAAAAGGAGGGGGGGGATTGAAGGTGTTAATATTGACATTCCAGAGGACCTGATTCTGCTGAAACTACACAGATTATTACTGTGTGATGAGAGGCAATCAGCAGAAAAAGACAAAAATAATTGACTTACAATTTAAGTGATAAGTCTGCGCAGAAACTTGATGATCTCCTCATCTTGTTTACCTGTTCATGCTTGTATCTTTGATTGAACTGATCTTCAAGGACAATGACAAATGATTGTGCTCGAAAATGAAATGACTAACCCTTACAGAACGAAAGTCAATACTGTAAATAACGAGGCACTGAAATGTTCGAGTTATGTCAACAGCAGCAAAAGAAGGGCCTCCTGAGAAAAAGAACATGTTCCCCGCACAATTATACTGTAGCTAAAAACAAATGCAGCCACTGACATCATGCTGGCACGATGATGCGCCTTATTTAAATGCCTCATATGCTCATATTCTTCTGAGCGCACCAAACCATGAATCATTACCAGCTTATGCAGATGAACATGCTGGTTTATAGGTCTTATGTGATCCTTTTACAATTAGGGACTTAGAAGAATTCTGCATACATGATTGGAGCAGCCCATTGACCAAACAGTGTTACATAATATCTTAAAACAATCAATGGAACATGAATAATTAAAAAAGCTATTCATATGAAAGGTTTCCATTACAGTAGGCCAAAGTTCAATTTGCAGGAAAACAGACAAATTACTTGGAGGCCATTTGAGCCATGATATAAGCCACCTACACCTACAAGGACGGCCTGTTTAGAAATCCTTTTCTAACATATCTCAAATGTACATGTGTGGGTGTATATATTTCTTACATGTTCCAGCCAAGCTGATGACTAGCCTTGGGACAAGATTGTGTGCAATGCCACAATGCCAAAGATGGTGATAGCTTGCTCATTTCAACACCAATGCATCCAAATGTGTTTTCTTATCCTTAATCCTATTCCTAAACACTGAGGATGAATACAGTAAACTGAAGCCTCACACCTTACATTCCCCTTCAATTTATTACAACCATCTTCCCATGGACTCTGCTCCCGTCAGGCCACCTTTTAAGAAGTGAACCCCATCCAGCGAGCCTGAATCCACGGGGAATCCTATGTGTCTCTGCAGAGAGAGTGAGTGAGTGAGTGAGTGAGAGAGAGAGTGAGTGAGTGGGAGTCAGTCAAAGCCCCAAGCACTTATAGGGAGGGGGTGGAGGGTTTGGGGTAGCAGTGTGGAGGTGGCTGCTGGGAGGCAAAGCTAATTCACTGTGACAGAAATCAGAGCTGTCAGGACCACCATGACCAAGCAGCATGGACAGCATATATCCAGTCAAAACCACAGCCAAGGGGAAGGAGGGATGTCGAGGGCTCAGAGAGAAAGGAGGGGATGCACTGATTAAGGCACTTAAGAGAGAAAGAGTGTGTGTCAATGTGTGTGGTTGTGCGGGGCAGAGGGGCAGGCAACTTCTATTCAGTCAAAACCACTAGAATAGAAACGACAAGGTAAGGAGGCGACACAGGTAAGAAGGGACCTTCACAGTAAGGAAGACCTTCAACACAGATGCTGGCAAAATACACGGGGAGATGAAGAGGGACGGATAGGATTTGCCATCTTCAACTCACAAAAACAGGCACATTTACAGTGCATAAGTAAGGCGACATACACAGTATAAATACATACATACATACAGTTATAAACACAAAAAAGAAAAACGTACAGTAAATTATTGGTGAAAGATTATCGGATAACACATTTAATATTCAAGAGGAAAGGTTCTAGTAATCTGATAGTAAGCAAAACACTAAATGTGATTAGAATATAATATTAATAGAATATTGTGGGAAAACTGATATTGTTGAGAGAGGGAGAAAGAGCGGGAAGGGCAGCCACCAGCATCATTACTTAATGATGAGAGAAGGAGACACAAGGCTGGTCTCTAAATGACACAAAGGAGGAGGAGGGGATTGTGGGAGATTAAGTGAGCTCTATGCTGTTTGCTGTACACTGCAAAGCACTGCAGGATGTTTGTTGAGCGGCACTCTCATTTGGGACGAGGAGAAAGACAGTAGGGGGACCTTAAACTTGGCAGAGAGGAAAGGCGGAACGCATTGGTCCTCGAACGCCTCGGGAGGAGGATCTGAGAAGAAGATAAGGATTAGACAGCAATGTTGTGGGGATTCATTGATGGGATACAACTTCGAAGCGCAGGGAAGTTGGACTTCACTAAGCAGTTTAGTCTGGATTTGAGGTTTTTTTCTTTTTTAGAAGGGAGAATGGGATTAACTAAGTGAGCAAAATTGCTCACTAGTCTGAAAGTGGTCTGAACTTTTCCCCTTTTCTGCCTTCAAATTCATCGCGAAATACAAGTCAGCAGCGGTAAATCAGTTTGAACTGATCTCTTATAATGTTCAACTTCATGTCACCTGATACTAACTGCAAAGAAACATCTTCTTAAGGTGAAGTATCTCTCTTTGTGCGCATGACATTTAAACACTAAGCTCTCGTAATATGTTAAAGAGTTTTCCTACGTAGTGGACAATGATTTGGATTTAGTCCATTAGTTGATAGACAGGAAATTAATCTGCAACTACTGAAATCAACAAATGAATCATGTTTTAAAGAAAAAAATACCAAAATGTTCTGCTTCCAGCTTCTCACAAATGTATATTGTCTGTTTGTTTCCTCTTCTATAACAGTGAAGTGAGTATCTTTAGGTTCAGGACTGTTTATCAGACAAAACAAGACATTATGAGATGCCACCTTGGGCTTTGTGAAAAATAGAGATCACTGTTTCCCAAAGCCCAAGGTGACGTCCTAAAATGTCTTGTTTTGTCCACAACAGAAAGATATCATATTACCGTCAAAGAGGACTTAGAGCAAACCAGAAAATATTCACATTTGAGAAGCTGAAATGAGAGAATTTGGGAAAAAAATGACTCAAAACGATGAATTGATAAAAGTAGTAGTTTGCAAGTAATATGATAGTTGACAACTAATCAATGAATCTACTAATCGTAGCAGCTCTGGTTGCATGTCTACATTGATTGAAAATGTGAATTATTTTTATAAGCACAGAAACATCTCTAAATAGTCTGAGGTTAGTGTGAGATTTTACTGGGGCAAAAAGGATTTGTGGCTGCTACATTTTTCATCTGCCAAAGATAGTGAGAGTCTGTGTATGGCATTAACCTTGTAGTCATTATGTGTCTGTTGAATAGCTCAAAGCAGCAGGTGGGTCAAAAAAGAATAGCTGTTTAATATATCATGCTGTTTCTCATTTGATTCTTATCTGACTAGGAAGAGCCAGAGGGATTAAAAAACCTTGAAGGATCTGACTTTCAGAAAACATGACCTGTGGACGGTATCCTGGCCCTCTCCTGGTGCTGCTCTGTCTCCTCCACGGCTCGGAGGAGACCTGTCCGTCCATGTGCCTCTGTGTATCTGACACAGTGAGCTGTAGCTCCAGTGGTCTGACCAAGCTACCTCTGTCCCTGCCCGCCTTCTCGGTCACCCTCGACCTCAGCCACAACCAACTATCCTGGTTGAACCCGGGCAGCTTCAACAGGATGCCCAGACTGGAAAACCTCCGAATGGCCCAAAACCAGCTCAGCTCGCTCGGCCATGGGGTGTTTCACAACGCCTCTGGCCTCAGGCTTCTTGACTTGTCCTCCAACAAGCTGCAAGTGGTGGAGCAGCACTACTTTCAGGGGCTTTGGAGGCTGGAGGAGCTCCTTCTCTTCAATAATAAGATTGCACAGGTGGAGGCCGGCACACTGAGCGGTCTGAGCAGTTTAAAAAAGGCCTACTTCAGCCTCAACCAGATCACACACTTCCCGTTCTTCTCCATCCAAGACCACAGCCATCCTTTCCTCATCATGCTGGACCTCTCGTCCAACCGTATGAGTCGTCTGCCATGGGAGGATGTGAAAGCTTTGCCCGGGTTGGTGCAGCGGGGGCTGTACCTCCATAACAACTCTCTAATCTGTGACTGCTCCATGTACAGTGTGTTCTGGCACTGGGATCTGAGGGGTTATGACTCACTGAAGGACTTCACGGATGAGCACACTTGCAGCATCTATGGGGACCCACGAGCGTCCATCCGGTTCCTACGACACAACCGCTTCTTTCACAATTGCACTGTGGAAAAAGCAGTCTCAGAGCCAGTGACCGTGCTCCTCTCCAACGTGTTGGTTTCAGAGGGAGAAAGAGTACGTCTAGACTGCCAAACGTCCCTGAGTAGCATAGAACTCTCATTTACATGGCTCTCCCCCAGCAAGGGGTATATCACCCAGACCAGCATAAATGACACGCTAATTAGCCTGTTTGCTAATGGTACCTTGGAGATCCAAGCAGCCAAGGTCAATGACTCAGGTCTGTACGTGTGCACTGCTCTGGATATTAAACAGGCACTGAATGCCACCCGTGAGGTGAATGTGACGGTGCTCCTGCCAGCAGCAGAGTCATTCAACACCGGCTACACAACGTTGCTGGGCTGTGTGGTGACTTTGGTCTTCATCCTCATTTACCTCTACCTGACTCCATGTCGCTGCAGCTGCTGCAAACAGCCCAAACCTCCAGTTATCCCCATTGCGACCTACGACCCCAGCACCCTAACGTCCGTTTTCTCCCCTTCTACCAGAGAAAGTAAAATCCAAACTAACAAGCATGTAGCATTCATGGAGCCAATGTTAAGTGAAGAAGGAACAGAATGGACACCACAAAGTTGATGCTGAACATGTTTTTTTTTTTTTTCTCTCTCTCTCTCTCTCTTCCCTGTAAACAAAAGACCTCTGGACAAAGCAAAACTCCTTACTCAGGAATTAGCTGTGAGATACAATCAGATGTGAGTGTTGTCGCTGTAAAAGGAAAAAAGAACATCATGTCTCCCCCGACTGCCAGCTGCAGTTAAAAGGCCTCCTGAACAAAAAAAAAAGAAGCAATATCTCCTTTTCTATTCTGCTCTTCTCTGTCATCTGGCTCAGTAGTCGAAATGAAAGTTTCAACTTTGGTTTATTACCCTCTGTGTACTGACATTGGTAAATCACAGTAGAGCCGTTATCAGCCCTAAAAATCACCTTATAACTTCTCTACGTACGGTACCAAGGGGGAATATTTCTCGCGGGATCAGAGAAGGAATCTGGCTCACTTTTCAAAGAAAGTGTTTAACAAGGATTAAAAGCCCTGGAAAAACGCTGCAAGTTTATGACTGTAATGGACTGCAGGAAGTAAGCTCAGTCTGTGTATCGTAGTTGAGTGGAGGAGCTCCATATTTAGCGTTGTAGAGACAGGCCTAGCACCTGCACTGCACCTGCTGAAGATAACTTTAAATATACAGCCCATATCTCTTATAATATGTAGCTTAAACATGGAGCAACCTGAAACTCTATCCAACTTCTGAAAACTTCTGTTCCCTGTGTTCCTAATAAAGGATTTGGTCCCTTTACATCAGTTGCCTGCTCTGCTGATATAGCTTTGGTTTAGAAGGCACTTTTAGCAAATACATTACCATCATATACAGAAAGAGAGAATTAAGATACAGCAAGGAAAGCAATGAATGTTTTTGTGCAGACACCATAGCTTTCAGCAAACATTTAAAACTCTTATCTAGCAGAAAACAGAGGTGCATTCTGCAGTGATCCATCATACATATACATATCTCATATAAACCTGTTGCATTAATCTGGCAGCGAAAAACAATGACTCCCTATCTGTGCTCTGCTTATCTGGCAAATAGTGAAGTACAGAAATCAGGAGTGTCAACAAACCAAAAACAAACAGCAATTGGACTGCTCTTCAAAGACAGCATCTCTTTGATCAAACACAGCAGAGCACTTTGAACACTGCGGAACAAACACAACCACAAAATTCGAACTGAAGTGACAAATACTTCAAGCAGCACTGACGTAAACCCCGAGGAGGGCATTACTTTGTATAGCTTTGTTTGTTGTTGTGATTTTTTTAATTCAGTGTAACATGCTTCAAATGACAGAATTACACACTGTAACACCAGGGATGAAAAAAGATGTTGCACAAGGACTTGCACATGCACTGCCATGACAGGGCATAAGTGTGTGGGATGGGAACATTAAGTCGATGACATGAAAGACCAAAGAGAGCGTACGGGCAGTCGAGGATGAAGGGATATTTTAAACCCAATGAGACCAACAGTAGCCTCAAAAGAAACAAATCAATTCCTTTAAGTCCATGCATCCATAATGTTTTGAGATTGTAGTTTAATCTTAATGCAAACACTGGGTCAAACTAGGGATTGCATCGAGATTGAATAGGATTAGATGTAATCCTTCATATAATGTCAAAGAGAAGTTGTCAGTAACCACTCCATCTCACAAAAGGAGAGCATATCGTTAGAGGAGGGGTCTTTGATTATTCCTAAATCCTTAATTAAAACTTGACTCCTTTCAAGCCTGAGGGGACTAATATTGTTGTGCAACTTGAATGTAAATTCACAGACAAAAAAGGTGGGAATCTGAAATCAAATGGGCAGCCGTGCATGAAACTGGGACAGACTAGCTCTTTGACAGCGCCGAGTTTCATCACCATTAAACTCTTAGGGATTAAGCAAAAATCCGTGAGACTGGGAGAGCACTGTATTGTGATGCACCACTCTGTTTAATCACACTGCTACTGACTTGTTACATTTGGCTTTTAAAAGTTTTACAGTTTAAAATGTTTTCACAATGGTAAGCAACGTTCAAATTCCTCACAGAGGATTACGCAACATACCGCTACGCGCCCGTGTGATGTAACATCTTGTATGAGAGCGTGTCGTGACCCGTTGTTTTTTCAAACCGGAGACATTACATGGTGTCATGAGTTGAGGTTAGGTTTTAGGAGATTACCACGAGGATAAAAAACAGGTGCTTTGTCAATTTCCGTGTTTTTTAATCCCTCTAATCTGGTTCTGCTCTCTGACACAGCGCACACAGCTGAGTTGGGATTTATTGTTTCTGATATGATTAGCCGACAGGTTAAAACATAGAGGACATAATGTGAGCATTTCATTAAGGGCTTTCTATTTCACAGAGGGTCCACAGGTGACCCTGGTTATGTAAGCATACTGCTGATTTAGGGAATCAACCTCAGTGTAGGCAGCGTGTCAGAGTTAAAATGAGTGAAGTTAGTATCCTGATGCCATTTGTTATCCAGCTTTTTATTTTAACCTTATGACAGCAAGTACTTTACCGATAATGGGAGGCCTCAGCAGTGCATTAAAAAAAAAAAAAAAACGGAGGTATAAAAAGCACACCAAAAATAATAATTTTCTCTCTATCAAATTGTCATACATATTCCTGCTCATTTCGAACATGAGGGGATAATAATAAAAATGCAGATTTAGTTTGCTGGAATTGGGAGCATCACAGCCATCCCTCTTTCATTTGTTCTAACATTTACACATTAATAGATTTCAAATAACATCACAAATTCCAGGCTACGCAGAAAGATGCGAGTGTGTATGCAAATTATTCTGAACCGCTCTAACAAATTACCTAGATGTAAAGGGAGGACCCCTTGATGCTTTAAAATATGTCCTTCATCCAAAGCAAAACACTCCACCAGGCTTCAATTAAAACATGCACTTCCCTTTTCCAGATTAATTGTTTTCCCTAGTTTGGCTGGGCTCCGAGGGATTCAAAATCATCTTATTCAAGAATCTAATTACTGTGAAAGGGGAGTTTCACTCTGAATAGCACACACTGAATTGCTTTCACTAGTGGAGGGCTGCCTTGACTGTCAACAGGGGCTATTACTGAACTGTCAAAACAGTCATCAGGCTTGAGTGGAGGCATCCAGCTGTGGCAGATACATACACATTTTTCAGGCGCTGCAGCACCCACGGACACAAGCTCGGTGGAGCCCCGGTGTCCCCAATCCCACAAAAAACCCTTATTTCATTCTAATTGGACACTTTACTTGGAATATATGCTCGAGAAACATACACACAGCGTTCGTTTCAGAGCAGTCCACCAACCGGCTACCCTCTGCAGTAGATCTTTTTTTAGGAGGTAGGCTGGTTGCTTCCCAAAAAAGACTAAAATAAATGTTGCCTGCTGCACACCAGACAACAAGCTGTTTATCATACCTCTGCACTGAATATGCACCGGCCATGTTCTGTCTTTTCAAAGCAGTATGAAGCAGCTGGACGACCAACATGTCAAGCAGGATCAGATCACTGCGGGGCAAATTGAACATGAATGCCTCATTAATCAAATGTATAGATTTATCACATTTCATTCGAGGCTGCAGTGAACAATTATTTTCGTTACTGATGAAGCTGTCGATTTATTGATTGTTTGTTCCATAAAAGAATCAGAAAACCGTGAAAAATGTTCATTTACTGTTTCCCAAAACTCAGGGTGACGTCCTGCAAATGTCTTGTTTTGCCCACAAACCAAAAAGATTTTCAGCTTACTGTCACAGAGGACTAAACAAGAGAATTAAAAAAATGACCAATATTGGATGATTAATTTAATAGTCGATAACTAATTGATAAATCGACTCATCGCTGCAACTCTATTAACATATTTCATTGCAAACAAACAAGAGCATATGAAGTGACGCACCAGGACCAAAGCCATTCGCCGTGTTAGAAGCATTATCCTGGCTCGCTGTCTCTCTGGGGCTGTTATGTGCTTCAGTGAGTAGAATTTAGCTGGATATTATAAGATTTGACAAGCACAGTCACCAAAAGTATTTTAAGTTTTATATTGTTGCTCATGACTACTTTTCTACAACATCCTCTTGTCTTTTTATTCTTCCTCTGTGTTCAGCTCGTGTCATTTCTCATACCAGCTTTATTGTATCGTGTTGTAATGGCGCTACCCTTGTTATTATCTGTCACACAACAACGACAACAATGAACTTGAACTCGGATGAAATATTTATTATTGCCACGGAAAATAGACCTTTACTGCCAGAGAGAGTACAGGTACCGTATCCTATCTATAATGTATTATAGTGTCAGTGATACTCATTAATGTACTTTATGGTATTTTATTTATTTTATTTTTTTCCATAGCAGCAGCATGGATCTAAGGAGACAACATATGTTAGTCGAGACTGTCCAGAATGTAATATCTCAACAACTACTGGATGGATTGCTGTGACTTTTTGTACAGACATTCACAGTTCCCAGTGGATAAAATGTAATCCTCTAACACCGCCAGCAGGTTGCCATGACTTTAAAAAAAAACACCCTGACTGAATGCAATGGCACACAATTTGGTAAAAGCATTTATTGTTCTTAGGTGATGAATCCTTTTGACTTTGTTTATCCCCGTGGCATTTTCTCTAGCGCCACCATGAGGTTCACATTTGTGGTTTTGGGTGAAATGTCTCATAAACTGTTGGAAGAAATTTGGTGCAAACATCAATGTTTCCATCAGGATGAATTGTAATAACTTTGGAAATTGATGAACTTTTCCTCAGGCACCACCATCAGGTCAAAATGACAATGTGTCCAACACTATAGTTAACCAAATACCTTCTAAACTAGTGACATTCCCATAATTCAGAAAGTAAAAGTACATAAGTATTATCAGCAAAATGCACTTAGTATCCGTACTGGTACTGGTGCTGCAGAAAAATGGCATATGTAAGCATTAGCAGTGCATAAGCAGGGCTTTACTGTTGCCGTTGGTGGAGGTGTGTCTAGTTTTGACTACTTTACTTTTAGTCCAGTGGTTCCTAACCTAGTGACCGGACCTCATCAAACTAATCTGGTGTGTTGTGAGATGAGTCAGTCAAAAAACAAAACATAAAGTTCTGCTACACGTTTTGTACTTTCCTATAAGCTGTTACTTTTTTTTTTTTTAAAACCACCTATCACCTTTTTTGGACCCCACAAGCCAAAAGCAAGCATTGTGGAAACACTCAAGTTAAGTGCCTCAAAATTGGATTAGGTACTCGAGTGTACTTAGTTACTTTCCAACCCTTCTTATAATGAGGAGCCCGAGAATTATCACCCAACTCTGTGGTTCCCTGCAGCTTTAAGAGCATTATATCGCTTTCAGCTCAGTGTTTTGGTTTAATGGCCTCAGCTTAGCACAAATGTTTTGCTCCACTCACATTTCTCAGCAGCCTTTAGCCCAGGCAGCTGTCTGCAGCATAAAAAAGCTCTGATAAACCCGCTTCATGCTACCTGCTCAGCGTGGCAAACAAGGTCAGCAACTAGCTTTAGGACAGTTAGCTGATTAACATGGTGGACTGTTTAGCATTAGCTGCTAAAGAGCTGATATATCCCCCAGGAGCGGGTGGAGAACAAAACAGAGCCAAACAGAGAGTGAATATTGGACTTGCATTCACCGCACACCAATATGAAAGTTGCTTCACATCTGCTGAATGTGTGAACAGACACCTGCATGCTGACAGGTTAGCCTGATATGTCAATGTTGTGTTTACAGCTTGTTTCTGCTGCCCCCAAGTGCCCAAAAAAAGCAGTTCATACAGGTCAATTCCTGCTTTTTATTAGACAGACAGGTATGCACTTCTTAATTTTTGTTTTTAATAATAATAATACATTTTATATAAAGAGTGCTCTTCTAGGAACTCAAAGACACTTCACATCAAGTTAAAAAAGGAAAAGAGAAAGGTAATACAAACAACACACTTATATATATATATATATATATATATACACCTTTTACAAAATATACAAAGAATGTACAAAACATGCACTAATATTTATAAAAATGACTTCCTTATTTTCATTATAGGCTGAGAGTATGTTACTCTCACTGTTTTTATTTCCCTTTAAAAGTCTGTAGAGTCCATTCAGTTATGTACAGTAATTTAATATATATATCAGTGTTCTTCCCCCTACATCATTAACACCTCAGAGGACCCTAACACAACCCTCAAAACTGTATTTATGGTGGGGTTTGCTGCTGTAAATGTAACAGTGTGTTGTAGGGTCCTGTAAAAAAACATTCTGCTTATTGTTTGTGTGATGGATCTTAGCTGCAATTGATTTAATGTTTTTTTTTTTTCCTTCACACAGTTTTTAAAGATACCATGTCTTATCTATTGCACAACTGGTATGGGGTTCTGGAGATAAAGTGTTAACCTATTTACCACATTAAGAGGGAAGGGCGCCCTCTGGTGTTTCTCTCCACCACATACTCCACTGACTTAATGAAACAATACAATAAACCCACAGAGAAGACATCAACCCTCCTAATGATCCTTTCAGTGGTGTCAGAGTTGAGGTGCCAATGGCAGTCAGATTGGAGTCTCAGAAGGATTGTAAGTGCTGTATTTCCTCCAGACTGTTCCCCACACACAGCTTAACCAGCTGGAGAAAATAGATTAAATTGATTTCTACTGCAGTGTATCAAAATGTTTTTTAAAATCATTTTACATGTTTAAATGGTTTCCATATTACACACTTTGTCTACCTGTATTTGAAGGTTAAATTCCCACCTCCATTTATATATTTTGAGTGAAAGGACAGTAAAACACCTGTGGTTGATATTTTTAATAGTTTGCTTGACACCGTCATCAAACTGGTCACACAAACAAGATTTGAAAGGTTTTATTTTAATAGAATTTAACAACAACAATATGTAAAATAAAAAAAAAGAAAACCAACAGCAAAAGTGAAATTTCCTTCACTAGTTTTTTTTTTTTTTCCTTAAAAAAATATCAGCCTTTCCCCTTGTTCACAAACCGTTTCAAAACCGGACAAACAGAAATAACATGATAAGTTCCGAGAAGCTGGAAGGCCATTAACATTTGTTGGCAAATATAAATATAGTGGTTTGAACAAGGTCTCAAATAGCTCACATGGAAAGAGTGTACATACAGTTTATATGACAGTAGGACACTCGGCACTGCCTGTATCAATTTTTATTAATGTAGAAAACCAGGATCCTTATTTACTGATTTAAATCATTGTGTTTGACAAGGAAATATATACATTCAGCCAGCTCTACCAGTCTCTAGAGTATGGCGTTTGTGTTGCCCCCTTTGATCACGTTGATTGTCTATTCGGGGGCATAATTGTGAGAGTACGAGTAGTCCGAGTAGTAATTCTGTGTCCCACCCCTGCCTGCTGGGTAACCCCAAGAGCAAAGTCCACCTCCAGTCCCGCCCCCCCGATCATGTCCTCGTCCTGGCCGAGGCCAAAGTCCTACTGGGGGGACTCCTCTCCCTCGATAGCTCCCTAAAGAACCAGGACCCATACCACCGCGCACAGGCCCATGGTCCATCTGTCCAGGGATGCCACCTATACTACCATAGCCCACACCACACACTTGATGTGGAGGTAGCTTAGGTCTGACTACTGAGCCCCCCCTGGTGGCCACTGCGGGAAGGCCCACAGTAGGTCCAAGCTTGTCAGCGCAATTCACCTGAGTCCTGCCCCCCTGACTACCAGGGGTGCTACCTCCTAGGGTTTCCCCAGTGTTAGGGAGCCCACTTGGGTCCACTGGGCCACATGTGACCAAACCCTGGCTGATAACAGTCTCACAAGTACTGGTCCCTGCTGCCCCCCATACACCTTCCCCAGGTCCACTGCGTGTCCTATCGTGTTGCATGGGGGTCACACTAGTATTTTTAGGAATTCCAGCCATGTAACCTGGCTGGGCTAAGTCATTATGGTCTGTGTAGGGGATGGAGGTGGTGAGCGGAGAGTTCCCAGCAGCCCCTACTCCTCCAGTGTCCGAGCCATACGTGTGGCCCAGCATCATGAGGTGAGGTGGAGGAGGAGGTTTGACTTCCAAGGGGAGGGAGGCCAGTTTGGCTAGAGGTCCTGGTGTGGCCATGACAGGGGGTGTTGGGACTGTGGCAGAGGCTGAGGCTGGGGGGCGGTAATCCTGTTCCTGGGTGCCGCTGCAAGGTGAGGCAGGATAGGCCGGGGAGGCCGCATAGCTAGAAGAGCCAGTGTAGGATGACCAGGAGGCTGAGGGACACAGGAAGCTCTGGTGGGGATTCACAGGAAAGCCTCCAGGCGATAAGCTGCCAATGTCTGAAGAGCCTATACCGATCTGGTTGGTGGCTTTGAACTGAGAGATGGCTGTTTTGAGAGCGCTGTAGTCAGACAGCGTTGGAGTTCTCTCGGGGGTGGACTGCTGCTCTGGGAGCGGAGGACGAAACTCCTCCATTTCTGGTGGAGGCGGCAGTGGAGGCTTCCTCTCCTCAACCTCCTGGTTCTGCTCTGAGGGATCCGATATGGTGGGTGGTTCACCGTCATCAGAGTCTAATGACATGTCCTCCTCTTCCACACACTCATCATTCACTACTGGGAGAGCAGGAGAGGGCAGAGAAAGAGAAATGGAAAAGTGGAGAGGAAGATATTATCAAATAAGTGTGTTAAGATGCATTAACAGCATCAAACTGCTGGGTAGTACAGACATCTTTAACTGGCGAGATAACTGTAAAGGGTATAAAGCAATTTAGCAAAGCAATTGCAGTACACCAAGATGACACGAAAGGGTTTTGGTGTCCTGTTGTTGACGCTACCCACCAGTAGAGGGCGGTGTTGGAAGCTCGTTCTGATTGATGGAGCCAATCAGACTGTGAAAACCGCTCATAACGTCATCAATGCTTCCTATCACAATCCCATTTCTGGAGTACTGTAGGAACATCTCAAATGGCCTCTCTGTAAAAACACATCACAAGATACAAAATTTGGTGAGCAATTTGTTGTACACATTTCTGTAATAAAGTGAATTTAGAAAAGTAGTTCCTTTTTCAGAATTACAGCTTTTCGTATGCATACGGAAAAATTAAGTTACACACTTTATAGATAGCAATGACAAAATTGTAAAGGCCATAATAACAGAAATCATTTCAGTTTCGTCTGCTTAAACAAAAGAATAGAATCAGTTGTTACGGAATTTCCACCACAATTTTAAATGAGTTTGCAGTCAATATAATAGTCAATTATTCATATTATTCTAATAATGTATATAATTTATTCAACTAAAAGGCAAAAAGGAAACACACCAATAGCTCAACACTGACACATAAAGTCGTAGTTTTTTGCTTGTGTCAGAAGACTGATGAAGGGATGGATGAAGATACCTGTGAGGAAGATAAGGTGCCGCTGTTGCGTGTGCTGAGCTTGGAGCTTGATTAGGCATTCCAGATCTGGAGCCTGACGCGACTGGGTGTCACACTCGTGATAAGGAAGGAACTCCACTAGGTGCTTCTTCTGATAGGCTGTAAGAAGGTTCAGCAACCCCATGGCGTTGGTGTTTAACCTTTAACAGCAAAAGTAGATCCAAACATTTATTTACAGCTCAAGTCTGATTAAAGATGCTAAAGATCACTACTAGATTACTACCATTTTGGTTGAGCTCCTACTGAGATACTGACCTCCCCAGTTCTTTAAGCTTCTTCTGGGACTTGCAGTGCACCTTCCACTGCCAGGGGTGTTCCGGGGTGCTCTGCTCCTCCAAGAACTTCAGCAGCCCCTGCAAACGATCTGGACAACACAAGCAACATGAGCTCTGAAGTATCGTCCAACTGATATTTCCATGAACTTGCACAGTTCCCACAAAGAAAAGTAAAACTTACCCTGTGTGATAAGGTCAGGGTTGAGGACAAACTCATCAGACACCATGAAGCCTCCAGACACAAAAAGCTCATTATAAGTGTGGTTCTTGACGTCGTCGAGAGTGTCCACTCCAGCAAAGCTCACCGAAGGCAACTTCTTCAAAGACACCAGAGCCGGAATCTGCAGGGTGAAAAGATGAGACTTTTACAAATGGAGTTCTTTGATTTCTTTTTGTATTAAAACTTTTCATATAAAAAAAACAACAACTAAATTTAATGTTTTCATGTAATATATACAGTATATATACACAATGTGCAAATAATCCATTAATTAAAGTAACTTAACTAAACAACACTGCAGATGTATTAATATAATTATGATGCCATTATTGGTGTTTGATCACTGCTCGGCCCACTGGTGAAGAGTCATTTGAACTACATATTGGAGGTGAGACTGTGACAGTGAAGAGGGTGACAAATGAAGAGGGTGTCAGGAGGTGATCAGATCGTACCTTGTGCACGTGGGCAGCGATGTCCTCATTCTGAATGATGATGAGGAGCTTATCTAAACTGCCGCTGTTTTCTAGGAACGTCTGTGGGCTGCACTCGCTGTTGCCTAGACTCTTCAAGTACTCCTTTGTGACAGACAGGAGAGACGTAATTGTTAGAGACAAACAGATGAATGTGTCCTCCTCTCTTGCATGCACAAGTATTGACTGACAAGATACGGAAAGAGCTGAGCACTGAGACGTGAAACACATAGTGACAAAGAGGAGCTAGTGTGGCCTTTCACATTCCAACAGTAGATCCGTGTTCTACCTTGTGTATGTCTGTGCAATGTACTACTGCAGAAAGCTGTGGAGGCTCTTTGGCTCCAATAAAAAAAATCTAAAATACATCTATAGATGAAAATGTGGGGAAATGGATGTGAAACTGTGGAGAATAAGAAGTAATAATTAGGCCTGTATGATATGGTAAAAAAAGAAAATCATATTTATTTATTATATATTTTGAAAGATATGATTCTTGATCTCTTTCACTGAAAGAAAAAGCTCTTAAAATCATGATAATGTGACAGTTGTTGGGGTCTCTACCAAATGTTTTCTTACAAGTAGAGAACAAGATTTGTAGGCCAGGGCATCTCTGCAGCACTACAGTACTTCTTTAGAGTTAAGTCACATATTGTCCCTCAACAGCAGCTTCTGTGATTTGGATGCAGCACCATATTGCGATTTTGATAACATTTCAATTAATTGTGCAGCCCTAGTAATAATAACTTTGATTCACAGAACATTATTAGACAGTAGACAGGGTTTGGGGCTTTTGGGTGGATAAAACAAGCAAGTTGAAGTTATCACCAAGGGTGCTGGAAACTTATTTTTTCTGCCATTTTACTGACTAAATGATTAATTGTTTAAAACAAAAAAGGCGAGAGAAACCAACAAACAAAAAAAGGTGAGGTAAGCAATTTTAGGTAAAGTGATTCTAGTCCAATGCACTTTTTGTCTAATTCAGCAAATATTTTCTCATAGTGCACTAGCTTTCAGCTCTGTGTGTGCCTTGACAAAAAAAATGGTGTTTGTACACAGCCCTGGCTCTGTAAATGGAGGGAAAAAAATGGGCCGAGACACACAACACTAACTTGTTCATTCAGCCAGGATTTGTGCGTCGGGTAATGTTAAATTACTCGCCCATGGTCAGCTTACTTTCTACTTTGCCAAGATATGCTGCTGTTGTGATGTTAGCTATAGTAGCAGGACAGTTGTGAGTACTGCTGTCTGAAGCTGGTGTGCTTGCTCTGGAAAACCGTCCACTCTGCATGTTAGCTTCCCAGCAGCAACGTAGCAACAGCTGGCAAACCCACAACATACCATAGCTAACATTAGTTACATTACTTGTGGTGTCGTTATGTGTGTTATATCATGGTATTTGTCAAGGTATTGGATTTCTCTAGAATTGCTTACCCCGCCTTTAATTGATAATATGAATAACTGTTGCTGCTCTACTTTCAAGACCACATTGTAACCTTGTGTTGTACCTTGATCTCCTTGCAGACAGTGCTCTCCTCCCCCTCATCCCCAGAGTAGATGTAGAATTTGACTGTATTCTTTGTGACGTCCTTAAAGATCTCCACCAGGCTGCTGAAAACCTCAGGCTTCAGCTGACCAATGAGGCTGCCAGCCAGCAGGCCAGACCCACTCCCAGAAGCATGACCTGGGTTTTTTGAGTTGGGCTCTGGAGAGTCTGGTGTGACTTGAGAGGGAGAATAAATCTCTCCCCCCAGCTCTGCTGACGGGCCGTCTGTTTTAGCCTTAGTGGATGCCGTCTCCTTGACAGCGACCACTTTACCACTCTTAGAAGAGGTGGTGCTCTTCGACAGGGCGGGCTCTGCTTTAGTTTTGGAAGTCTGGACAGGGGTGGGGGGTGGTGTTGTAAGATTAGATGTTGTCACTGGGGGAGGTGGTGAAGTGACCTTGGAGGGAGCAGGTGGGGATGGGATCAACGTGTCCATCTTCTCACACAGTGCTTTGACATGCCCCTGAACTGGGACAGGGGAGACAAAGGGTACAACAAAGTCTGAGAAGCAGCTGTTGGGCAGCCAGCAGTGGCGTAGAGGCAACCGCGGGGGTAGCTGCGACGTATAGCAGATTTGGTGAGTCTGCATGATATTTTTTATGTCAGAGGTAAGACTGTGAACTTCCTGGTTGAGTATGGTGTCCAGGCTGATCGAGGGCCTGCAGGAAACTTCCTCAACGACTGGTAACGCGGATGGTGCAGCTGCCTTTTTTGCTTCCGTGGCTGCAGGTGTCTTCGGCTCTGGGTAGCTTTCTACAACCGTCACAGCCTCCGGCTCAGACTCCAGCTCTGGCTCGGGCTCTGGCTCGGGAAAAGGCTGGGCTTTGTCTGGAGGAAAACAGACAGGACACTTGTCACAGTGATGCTCAGATCTGCCTACAATATACAAGATAAGCCTACAAGGGAGAGGTCTGTGTGTACTGAGTGCATTGAGGTACCTTCATTGACGGGGTTAACCCAACTTGTGTTGTCTGAGGTGTGAGCTTGCTCTGGCGGGGAGCCGGCGCTGAGTGGACTACCAGGGCTACAGTCCATGTCCTCCTTAACACAGAAAACACCAGTAGTTATTTTTAGGTCTACAAACACATTCAATGCATGGTAATGGTAATATATAAAAAAAAAAAAACAACCCTAGAATCAACTGTTTACATCTCACCTCTGTGTAGTTTGTTTGTGACGCTGGCTCATTTTGTTTCCTAAGATCTGGGTCAACGAAGGCAGGTTCCGCCCTTCCTGAACCGGTTGACGGTTCACCGTGGTTTGACTGCACAGACATTGAACCCTGAGCCACGGCTTTGTTAAGAGTAGCCAGGAGAATCTTGAGAAGGCGTTGAGTCTCGTTGACTGCTGAGGCGTTGGTGTTACCATGAGCCCTCAGGTCAGTGTCATAGATGCCCATGCTTTCCATCACTGCTGTCAGATTGTCGCTCTGTCCACCCTCATCTCCAATCTCGTCTGCTTGGGCTCCTAGCAGGACACATGCAATTAATTAGAGGCATTTGCTAAATCTGGTATATTAGTGTACCAGAATATCCAGAACCCTCAACAATTGTAATAGCAATTGTTGCACTTGCACACAGGAAAATGAACTGCAATCTGAAATAGCAACAAAAACGCATGCACCCTGACATGAATGGGTTTTAAAAATAAAAATGTAAACAATGATAAAGTAACTTGATTTTGATGTAAGCAAATACAGTAGCTGTTATATAGCGCCAATGGGCAGGAATGTTTTCTTAGTCGCAGTGCAATGAATAATATAATATTCTTCCAGAAGAATTCACTTTGGAGGCTGACAAAACCAAGCTAAATCAAGCTACATTGACAGCTGCAGCCATCCTCACCTCTACTGGGTTCCCCATTACTCAGCGGATCTGTGCGTTGGTGTTTATTCATGCCCCCCCTTTCATCTCCCTCGAACTTTCTCTTCAGACTGTTGACGTCCCAAGCCCCATCCTCACTCCGTTCCTTCCCAGGATCCTTCACTAGTGCCTTCTTATGGAGCTGGATTAGCTTAAGCAACTGCTTCATCTTGTCTTTATCATACTCGTTCTGGGACAGCCGCAACCTCTGAGGGGGCTGAGGTTGGGACTCAATGTGGGACTTGTGCTGCAACTGGGCCCCGTTAGAATGGGCCAACCCTGACCTCCGTCTGCTGCTGTCAGGGGTTGGCTTCTCCGGTGCTGGCCTTTCTGGAGGTGGCCTCTCCTGGGGCAGCCTTTCTGCTGGTCTCTCTGCCCTGTCTGAGCCCCTGTCCGAACCACCCCAGTCAGAAACGGGGCTGTATTCCACTGGTGCCGGTGTGGGTATGGGTACGGGGTTCCGTATCCTTTCAATGATGTCCTTCGCCTTGTTGAGAGGTAAAATGTAGTTTGCAGGGTTGTGGACGTAAGAACGCAGCACAGACTCCATGTTAAATTTGGGTCTGGGCACTTGAAGCGGGTTGGTCTTATCGTCCACATTATGTTTGTAATCGGGCAGAATGAACGGCCGCACCGTGCCCGAATCCATACGAGTTAGGTATTCGGTGGCCTGACGCTCCGCCCCAGAGCTCACGTCCTTGCCTGGGTTGAGGCGCAACTTGAACAAGGCGTAGTGAAGAGCAGGGATGAAGGGCTCCATGGAGGACAGCATAGCAGGCTGGGGCTCCACCGTCAGCGGCTCTGGCTCGAACAGTCTTGATGCTATGAAGGAGGACATGTGTCAGTGTCATTTACAAGACTACTGCAGTCTTTAGAGACAGCAGTTTAAGAAAAGCCAAAACAGGTTACAACATGGAAGCCACTGAACTCTATTTCCGATGTACTTTTTTTAAAAAGGAGGAGCGTTCATTAGCTCACAGATCTGTTTCTCATATCCAAACATTCTCTTTTTGCTAATAAAACGGTCCAGTTGTGAGCTTCATGCAGATGCTGAAACAGTCAAATAATAAAAAAAGGGATGGATAGTCAGTGAATAATACTTACAATACTTGACAACCATCCTTGACTCCTGAAAGATGAATAATGCTTGCAGGTTCTTCTCCACCCGCCCCCGCCGCTCTAGAAAACAAACAGAATCATGTTTTTAAAGCTGAACCCTTGCAGAAAGGGAACAAGTAGGTGTTCAAGCTGACACAACAGAGAATTATGAGAGGAGAGTAAAAGCTTTTTGGCACCTTTGGACTCAACCATCTGAGCTGAGGAGAGCAGGAAGAGAAAGCCCCTGTCAAACAAGGACTTCACCAGCACCTGAATAAGGACAGGAGACACCACAGTCAGAACTCACTAGGGTATTATCATTGTCAGATAACGTGAGCGATCATAATACCAGTCTGTTGGCTGGAAGGGTTTGTACATATCCCTTGTGTACATTGTGTTTGGTTATAGTTACTGAAAAAACTAAATAAGAATAGCAGATGAAACAGATGTTTTCTCTCCACCCTTTTCTTGTGGAACATGAAATGATGCATAAATGCAACATCATGTGACAAACTTTACTTTCATTCTTGTCCTTTCTCCGATTTTGAAACAAGAGGGAATTTTGTATGAACTAAACGCAGAATATTTGAATTCAATTCAGCACTAAGACGAGTGAACTGATTCTGTATCTCTTGGGGGATTTTCAAACACGAGAAGCTGGTAGGTAACAGCTAGAGGGTGACTCACCATCCTGTCCCTCTCCAGTTTGTTGACCAGCGCTGCCAAGCTGCCGCAGGTTGGTTTGCCTTTTCCATCCACCACCTCAAACAGGCTGCAGGACATCCCACACTTCATCACTGCAGACAAAGAAAAGAAAGTTGGAATACAGAGGCAAGCCATAACTTATCTATGTAGTTAATGTATGCTCAGTTTAATCTGAAAAAATGCAAACACTTTGTCTATAATGGATGGATTTAGTAAGATACGTGTTTTTGTTATGCACAATGCAGTATATGTATTTCGAATAGCTATAGAAATTGTAATGCATTATTACCTATATTCCACAGGCCTTTTTTTTATTATCATTTAATTATGAGATACACACATGTGGAGTCCGGACTGACCTTCCCGTGATATGCTGTAGGTGTCCCAAGAAAAAAGCACAGAGGGAATCTTTCGCTTCACCTGCTCCAACTGCATGCCCCGATTTACCTCCAGTTTCTCAGGCCTGCAGGGGAGCGCATGGGGATTTATCAAAAAGCAAATCATAACAAATTCCAGAAACAATAACTACTGTCTGTATATAACACAATGGAATTCCAATTTTCTCTTCTCACCCAAAAGGTACGTGCATTGTTTAAGCTCAGCACATAAAAATCTTCTGTGGCAAAAAGTGTCTTTAATGATTAACAGAACAATTCTGGTAGTGCAGGTGTTATCTCGAGAGATGCATAATTATATGAGAGACTAAAGGTTTACTCACAGTTTGAAAGGGAGGTAGGGGCGCGAGGAAGATCGTAAACAGATTGGGAATAACTCCTGGCCCTTGTTCACTAGTGGACCACTCCACAGAGTGTAGCAGCTCTTCCCTGCAAAGGCATCAACAGCACAGGTCAGAGGTCAGACATGATACAAAGAACGCAGGGCTCATGAGTTCACATAACTGCTGGTTTGTCACTGAAACGGCCCACGTTTTGACAGATATAATTTAGATAATTAGCCCTGAAAATGTCCTCTTCTGTAACTGACTAGAAGTGAGCATGTCAATTAAAGTGCTGATGTTAGATCTTAGGTAATTAATAAAATAACTAGTTTTCCACTCCTGGTGTGAAATGGCTTATATGTTTCATTACATATTTATAAAATATATTAAGAAAAAAATATGTTTTACCTTTACTTCCTTCAGGGGAAATAGTGTTAAACCTGTTAAGGAGAGAAACAAAAGCTTGTTTACAAACACAGCACACTGTGGAGATGTTACACATCTCTTGCAAACCGCCTGAGTTTCACCATTTCCTGCAGGAATATGTACCTGTGTGCAATCATAGGAGTTGCTGCAGCCTCCTTGCCTTTGTACTGAAAGGAAACCACAGCGTAGGGGCACACGTGCCTGGGTCGTGCCTTGATCTCGTCAAATGCAAACTCGAAAAAATATTGCTGAAAAATAGCAAGAAAGATGCATTAACTTACAACTTCTGTCCAAGAAAGAACTTTAAAACATCACTTTAATAACACAATATGAACAATAAGCGAATGGAAAACAAACCAATGTTTACCTGTGTGAGCTCAAAAGCCCTGTAAGACAGCAGAGAAGTAACCCTATTGGCACTTTTAGACAAGTGACAGTCAAACTTGGGTGTAGGTTCTATAGCATTCTTAGGCATGTTCTCATGGATGTGCTTTATTCGGCCCTGAGAAACAAAACATACTGGTGAGCTTAAAGTCCCGCAAGAGTTAGAACTCTGTCAACACTACAAAATGAAAACAGAACGGTAGCCTTACCCTCATAACTTTAAAAATGATAATGTCTCCAGAAGAGCCCACTTCAAAGGGATTGATTTGTAACAAATCAGAATATTTGGAGAGACAGACACCTACAATGACAAAAGAACCGAATCAAAGGAAAGGTATAATAAACATACTCAAGTTTACCCACACAATCATTTCTTTGCTTCAGTGGGTAGTCAGTTATGAACCAACATTTAAGCGACATATTGTTGCATATATCAGAGCTGTTCCCAGCTGATAAGGCATGAATTAGCCGTCTTCAGTTGTAACTTTCTGGTCCAAATGCTAAACAATAACACCTCCTATCTACAACAAAACTGTCTCTTTTTAAAATCAACAGCAACATGCAAGAGACAAACTTACCCATTGATGGATTTCCTAGTGTCGTAATCCTTGAGTGTCCAACAGACAGACCCTTCTCACAGATCCACTGGAGCTAAACATACAAGACAACATAAAAAGTTCAGAACAAACACAGAGAACAAACACAACACGCTTTATAACTTGTCCATCAGCCATACCTTGGATTTGTCCGGATAAAGGAAACAGTACGACTCAGTCAGTTCTTGTTCTGTCCGCCCCTCCTGCTTCATTTCTCTCCGCTTCTCGATGAACTGGCACACAAAGGGAGGAGACAGCAAATGAAATAGAGCCGTCTGAAACCCACAAACTCTCACATGCATGGCTCTGGCACAATGTGTGCCCTGGGAAGATTACATACTGAAAACATTTCATTACAACCTGCCCTCAGCATGTGCTCTTTCCTGTCACATGAGCTACACGAATTTGATCAAGAACTTCTTATTCAAATTGCATTATTATGTTTCAAGTGTGTTATTATGTTTGAAATGCTCATGTTGACAGTGTGGGGTACAGGAAGACAATGACCAACCTCCTTCTCCAGCAGCTCATTGTGTATTAGTCTGGCCTTGCAGTAGGAGAAGGTTCCTCGTGATTTTGAGTCTAGGTAAAACGAGGAGACGATCTTCACGAGGTTCTCAAACTCCCGGCTGTCGGGGGGCAGAAACTGGTACAAGCCTGCACACACAGAAGGGACTCAGTAGATTAGCATTTGTAACATCTGTAAGCGTAGACCTAAAAGTAGCATGCCACACAAACACTTTAAGTCAAACTAGAGCAGAAAGCAGCATAATCAAACTGACCTGTCCTCCTCTTCTCTCATTTACAGGGTAACATGACATTAAGATATCAACTCCAAAACATGATTCTTTCTTGCACAAGGAGAAGATACATGTGTCCTGTGTTTAGACTTCAGCTCGATATCTAAGTCTGATGCTCTCATGTAAAAGCCACTAGGAACATGAAGCGATGTTAACTTGGTGCCTGTTCTTTGTGCATGATTAGAACAGGTCAGTGGGGTTGCAGTGAATCTAGTCTTGTGGTGAACTCATTCATCATGTGCTAAAGCCAGCTCAACACAACAGGCTACTGAAATGTGCTTTGGGAATTACTAGGATGGGAAGAACACTAGTCAACAACAGTACAGAGGAATTCCTTACATCAACAAGTCGCTATACGGGTGACTGTATCTGTCTACATTTACATGAGGTGTATTCTGTCAATCCAAACACATGCAAAGAGGTGAAACAATCACTTTCTGACTCCAGGCAACCTGAGTGGAAGAATCATCAGCCTCGAGCCGTGGGGTAACAAGTACGAAACATCCCCTGTGTGAGGCAAAAGAATGAAGTCTGGAGACATACCGATAGAGTACACAGTCTGTCCCAGAGTTAAGTTTCTAACTTGGGCAATAAGACATTTTGTACATTACATACAATACAACCTGCTGAGGTACAAGCTACTGCAAGCACAACACACATTGTGGGACTCATAAATGTTCAGGAACTCCAGCTCAACTTTGCATATATACAAATAACTGATGTATCACAGCAGGGTTTGTAACAACCACTATCCATATGCCACTTTGCTAAGGATACTACGGCCTTTTTTTTGGAAATATGATGGGGAGTATGTGGAGTACTGTACACTGAGGAGGTGAGGTGCAGATGGGATGCTCTTAAATGCCAGTCACATCAAGCTGGGACAAAAGGGGTGTGGGCAGCCCTACTTAAAAGAGTTCATAATAAGTGTCATAGTACTGTGAAAACATTTCAAATAGACGGGTGGGGTGGATAAATCCATGCCCTTCACTGAGGTCAATGGGACACCCACATGTTGTCAGGTGATGGCTGCAACACACTCATGACACCATCAGCAGCAGCACTGAATGAGACTATGGTCCCATTAACAGGTGAGGAAACCAAACAAGGTGGGCTTTCAAATGGGCAGTCCTCAAAGTGCAGCTTCCAGGCGCCTTCACGGGAACTGTTCCCGTTAACTGCCTGCTTCTCACTGGATAACTTGGGATACCTGAGTAGGGTCTACCCGAAGCTATGGCTACTGTAACAACTCGCGGTGCATCAACACTAGACTATCCGTGTGCTGTAATCGCATAACGCATGATTCAACTTAAAACCTGCGTTGTGGGTTAACATTTAGTTAAACTAGTTAAACTAGCGACCAAACCAGCCAGCTAGCTCGTTAGTTAGCAGGCTAGCAACATGCAGCAGCAAAATTATGAAAGACAGGACAGGGTCTGTTCAAAATTGCAGCTATATGGCACCACCTTTCCGTTCTTTTATCTTCCTCGGGATTTGAAAATTTCTCCGTGGCAGCTCTTCGCTCGGTCTCTGGCCCGGTGAGGGAGAACTGCTAAAGCTCCGGGCGTCCGTCTGCACGCTCCTCCGCCGCTCAGGGGCTTCTTGTTCGGGCATTACACTGTCTCCACATCCAGCCTGATCGCCATTTTGGTTGGCTGTGGCCGAGGTGGCGGCTGAATTCTTCAGGGGTTCGCCACCCTCCGGCTGGTGATCGTCCGTCTCGGTACATTCTGAGTCCCTTTTCCCCACCGCGTTGGGGTTCAGGGCCATTTTCGGGCACCGTGCACGTAATACGGGCAATGTCGCTCTAACGATTACGGCGCCGCTTCACACACACACTGTCCTCCTCACCCAGCCTCCGCCATTGTGAAAATGACGTACACGTTCTTCTCCACCACTGCAAAACGCTGCCGTCACTATGTTTACATACGAGGAAATCCGCGCCACCCAGCGGCGGAGGGATATACTGCGGCACTTAATATAGTGATGGGATGTGAGTGAACGTGGTGCTTATTAGGAATATTAATTTGTTTTTCATTACGCTTAATTATTTTGTTTTTTATGTGTTCTTTAAAAAAAATAAAAAATAAATAAAAAAAATAATATATATATAATTTTTTTGTTAGCAGCAATCATGTATTGTGCTGGGTACTATTTGTTTGTATTTGGCATACTAACTTATGTACACTTTTTTTATTGAATAAAGCTACAACAAATAATGCTCTCATTTAACAGAACACAACAGGAATAAGCTGTGGGATGAAGTGAAATATGTGTGAGTATTATGAATCTGACTGGACATAATTACTCTACATTTTAACATTTTGTTTTTGTATCATTATGCACCACTTTATAACACCTTGTATCACTGCTTTACCCCACATCCTGACATGGCTAGTAGATGACTACTGATTATTGAGGTGGGTTGATGCCAACCTATGGAACAATACTACTCTTGTAATACGTCATTGTACCACCAGGTGATGATAAAGAGGCATAGATTCTTCATCTCACAAGAAAGGCTAAAGAAATGTGTAATTTTAGGTTTTTTTTAATAACATTGTAAACATTTTAATTAGATACTGGCTGTATGCTTTATTGCATTACATTCTGTATTCACATTATAAAATGTGACTGAGCTTGAAATAATAATTAGAATATTAATGTAATCCCATGCATGTTTTTCCTTTAGGACCCATTTGCTATAACAGTAAATCTTTAAACAAGGCATTAATGTGTCACTGTAACTATTAAAAGACAGAACTAAACAGTACATACAGTTTTGTACAAATAATATTGTAAGGCATAAAGTACATGTACTTGGAAAGCACTTTCCAAAACACACAATATCAAGGCAAACAGATAATGGATAGTGACTGTCTTTGTCCCTCTGTCACAGCGGTATCTGTGACAACTGTAAATGTGTTTTCACTCTGGGTTAAACATGGTGCCCCTGCTGTAAACATCAAACTCCTTGTAGCGTAGGTAATCTTTCAGCCTGGTAGGAAGAGGAAGGAAGTTGATGAAAACTGGGGCTCTCAAGCGCAGGCGACTGAGATGCTCCCTTATCCGCAACCGACACAGGTGCTTCAGGCTCCTTGCATTTCCTGTGTGTAAATAAAGTCAGTTAATTCAATGAATGCACATAAAGTCATCAATACACTTTTGCTGACAGGTAAAAAATAACTGCATCGTGGCAGTTTTTACTTTGAATGTGACAGATCTCCAGCCACTGTTTCTGCTCCTCCAAGGTGTCTTTAAGTTTGGTGCAGAAGGAGACATGGTCGGTGTAGTCGAGCATGATGCGCACCACCTGAGCAGATAAGTGCTTAAGCCAGGACACTGTTATGACCTCACAGAACTAGAAAGAGACAAAGACACACGGCAGTCAAAGCAAAACCCTGAAAGAAAGTGTTGGCACCCCTGTGGAATTCATTCATATTATCTTATAGATTCTTTACGCCGGAGGCCTATTTGGGGGTTTCATGGGACGCTCAGTGAACAGAGGTGAAAAAACAATTATATTACTTATTACATTCGTTATCAATGCTCAGAGATACTGTAATTTTTGGGAAAGTTTTTCCCACTTAGAGACAGAAACTTATAATTGCCTTTTTTTATGTGTTTGGTGTAGTCTGAAGTTTTGTCAAACATAAATATTAGGCAATCTTTATCAATTGTTAAGAGTCTATGGGATCAAATAAGATAGTCATGATCCCATCAATGGATTAAGTGAAACTAAGCATGCAAACAAATGGGGGTGGGGTACGGAAGCCCTAAAGGGCCATGCATTCATACATTTTATTTCCTCCGTTTTCCTGTGATAACGACTTCATTTTCTCGAGATCTCGAGATAACGAAACTTTGGTTTCCCGAGATAACGATATAATTAATTTGAGATCTCGAGATAATGACTGTGATATGATAACTGCGGTCAAGCCAGCTGTTACTCCGATCTCCGTGGTCAAATCAGCCGCACTTAAATTTACAGCGTATTCACTTCCGGTTTTCAAAATAAATGTATTAAGAAAAGTAAGCTATAATTCAAACCTACATTTAAAATAAAATATGTTACACTGAAGTGTTTCATGCGCCCATGATATTTGTATCTCCAAGTGGCATCTTTTCTCATATTTGAGGTACTGTAAACATATTGCTCAATAATTCCTGGCTATGGATGGTATATTTGACTTCTACACATCTAAGACTACACACACACTTAATATCAAGCATTTTTACTGCACCAATTTGGAGAAATTCAACAATAAAATTCCATATTTGTACCTTTTACTGTACCTCAAATGTATGAAAATATGCCACTTGAAGGTACAAATATGGAACTTTTGTTTTGGCATTTCTCCACATTGGTGCAGTAGAAATGCTTGATATTAAGTATGTTTTTTATTCATCATGGGCGCATGAAACACTTTAATGTAACATATTTTATTTTAAATGTAGGTTTGAATTATAGCTTACTTAAATCTCGTTTTTTATCTCTTTTTAATCTCATCGTACATGTGTACAGGGACAATAAAGGCATTCTATTCTATTCTATTACTGTTCTTAATACCTTTATTTTGAAAACCGGAAGTTAATACGCTGTAAATTTAAGTGCGGCTGATTTGACCACGGAGATCGGAGTAACGGCTGGCTTGACCGCAGTTATCATATCACAGTCATTATCTCGAGATCTCGAATTAATTATATCATTATCTCGGGAAACCAAAGTTTCGTTATCTCGAGATCTCAAGAAAATTAACTCATTATCACGGGAAAACAGAGAAAATAAAATGTATGAATGCGTGGCCCTTTAGGGCTTCCGTAGTGGGGGGCACATTCTCAGACTTTAAAACCCATTTTTGCTTTACGCTATTTTTCTCTCACACAAGCTTTGCCTTACCACCATGTCTTTAATGATTGAGGTCGTCCAAGGAGCGTAGTCATGGGAACTGTTGCCGTAGGGACAGTCAAAGCAACGCTTAACATCATATCCATGGTTCAGAATCATTCTCAGCATGACCTCATCTTTCAAGGCATACTGCAGTGCCGAGGGGAAGTGAGTGCTGTTGACACGGGAGTAGTAGTTGACATTTGCTCCAGACTTCAGTAATGTGTTGATCATCTCATAGTTGCCCTGCCTAAGAGCCACCTGCAAACAGTTGAGAGGATCCTGGTTCACCATTGCCCCAGCCTCTAACAGCAAACGGGTGCACTGAAGATCATTGTTGGACACAGCAAAAAAGAGGGCAGACTTGCGCTCATCATCATAGTTGCGGCGCACCCTTGGGTGCAGCATGAAGTTTGGATCATAGCCAGCTTTAAGCAGCATCTCCACACAATGGGCATGTCCCCCGGCAGCTGCAGAATGGAGAGGACTCATCCCACTTTCCTTTACAGCGTCCAGCTTAGTCACTGGAATGAGGTGCTCCAGGGCCCTGTCAAAGAGGAGTCCTCATTTAAGAACATGACAGCAGATCAAACTGTAAGAGAAACCTAGATGCTGTAATATAGATATTCCTCACAGTATGTGTCCATGGTAGGCCACACGGTGAATTGGCAGGTGCCCACTGTAAAGAGGTAGGTTGGGATCTGCTCCATGGTCCAGGAGTAAGGAGATTATGTCAGGGTTTCCTGATGCTGCTGCATCAAACAAAACGGTGCCAGACTCCGATTCACACCACACATCAGCTCCTACAAAATATATATTCAGTATATATTCAATAGACCATTTCCTGAAAAACCGTATGGAAAGAGTTATCCACAGTTTTGCATACAAATAGATGATTTTTTTTATCTTCTACGGTTGCACCATACATTTCAGATCAACTCACTGAGTGATTGGAGGTTAAAACACCTTATCTCAAATACCTTTCTGTAACAGGACCTCGACCACATTCAGATGTCCATTCAGTGCAGCCAGAGACAGTGGAGTTTTCTTTTTGATGTCACACGCATTCGGGTCGGCACCCGACTCTAGGAGCAGATAGACAAAGTTCTCCAGGCCTAAGAAGGCGGACTCATGTAGAGCTGTCCTGTTTAGTGGTCCTGTTTGGTCTACTTTGGCATTGTAGCGAAGCAATAGCGTGGCCAAGTCGTACTGGTCATTGAGAATAGCTAAGAAAAGGAGAGAGAAGAATTAAAAAAATTAGCAACTATCTTTAGGTGTCTGTAAAATGATCTAAAGGTTTATTTTGTATTCAGATGTCAGATACCTGCCACTAATGGAGAATCCTGCTCATCGTTCTGGAGATCTGGGCTACAACCGTTCTGTAACAGGAATGTGGCATTCTTTCTGAGTCCATGAACCACAGCCAGAAACAGTGCAGTCTCACCCTTCAGGGTACGACACTGGACTGCACCTGGGGGTGATGCTGGAACCCAAACACAAAACTAATCAACATGCCAGAATCGGAAAAAAAGAATCACTTGTTAGAGTCGTATTGTTAATAACTTGACTACAACCTGAGAAGATAATCTCAAGTATCCTTTTATTCTCTTGGACTGCAGCCTCGTGCAGTGGGATCCACCCTCGGTCATCAACCCTGGACAGAGTCTCTGGTTGCACTGCAATTCTGTTCAGTGCATCTTCATCACCTAAATACAAAAACATATTATCAGAATATATCAGAACCTCTGGCAAGATTAATAATGGTTCGACAGGTAAAAGAATTACATCAGCTTACCCTCCCTGATGGCTTTGAAAATCTCATCAGGGTCTTCACTGGGTTTCAGATCACTATGGAAAGAAATAAAAAGGATTCAAATGATCAAGAGACGCACGCTGTACAGAGATATTAAATTCTGGGTGGTGAGAGATTAACCTTGGATTCAATCCTTTGAGCTTTCTATATTGAATCAGACTTTGTTCAATCATATATTGCGTTGCCTCGTCTTCATCCAAGTCGTCCTCCGATTGATAAAAATCATCTTCTGTCTTTGTGCTCATCTGTTAGTCCAGAAAGTTTTAGTGCACAAGGGGTTGCTCTGGGAAGACAGTCTTAAGGTAAACAAGATCATTAATTCTGGTACCTGAGAACTTGTAGCCCTGAATACCAACATGGAAACGTAAACTTGAGCACACTACAGTTAAACACAGAGTAGTTGCAGACAGCTTTATTCCTATTGTTAAATTAGATGTCAAATGTCACTTAAATGTATTCAAGATACTGGATCTAATGATTTTGATTTTGCCCTATAGCTCTTAATTTTACAGGCCATGTGAGAGCTACAGTACAGTATTTTATTTTTTATAGTTTTATATTACAGTATTTCTCAGCGTGTCCAAAACAAAAAATGCATGGAGGTTCCTACTGCACAAATGACTGATGGGAGCATTTCTTAAATATGAATTTTAACAGTACGAGTGCTATTAAATGATCTGTAAATTCAACAACATAACCTTGAAATTCAACAAACCATGAAGTCCAACACATTGTCTATACTGTACACTCTGCACTAATCAGTCTAGTTTTTTCTCAATAGATGCATTATTTATGTATTGTATGGTGTTTACCTTCAGTCAAATGGCTGTGCCTTCGGTGGCGTTAACAACAGTAGAGCCAGTAGGCTCCTCAGTACCCCTACATGCTGCAGTTATTTATATCTCTCCAACTATAAATATCAGATCACGGGGTCTTTACAGCCAGCACCTGGCTGTGACCCACTGAGCACTGCCATTACTGACACCATTCAGCTCATATGCACATTCACTCATAACACAGTAATTATTAAACACAGCAGGATGACTTTTGCAGTAACACCTACTACAACAGTAGACAAATATTAGGTGTTTGGATTTCATTTGATTGCACATGCAACAAACAACTAAATTAAATACTGAGACTGCTGTGTACATATAAATAAGTTTTACCTACATTGTTGCTTTACTGATTTGTTTTATAGGGAACAGCAAAGTCTGTATAATAAAGACAAAGCAGCAGATGGTTACCTACACATTTATAGCTTGTGAGATATGTAGACAGTCACAGTGAGGTGTTCCTCACAATGAGGAACTAAAACACATTGGAAGGAATGTACAGATTATTTACAATGATAAGATTCAGTCTACAAGCAAGATGATCAAGCTTTTACACCAGCACTAGTTTAACATTAAGGTTCTTAGTTATTAGTGTTCCTGGTTCTTATTACCTGCCAATTTTAGAAAGTTTTTTTTCCCTCACATTTGGCTTGTGGCCACATTACTGGTGCAGTATATGACTGTAAATGTTTTTCTAAAGTTACCCTGCTTGATGCCACATAGGGATTTTTATGATGAACTGGTGTAAAAACTCCAAAGGCAAAAGTGGAGTATTAAGTTGCTAACTGAGTAAGAGTTGCTGTACACTTGGCAGAATCTATGTATAGTATGTACAGTACTTGTGTGCAGGAACGAAATAAGAGGCTGCATGCATTATGTTTCTAAAGTTTCTTAGATATAATAAAACCAATGTAGCGCACTCTACTTTACTTGCGTCCTTTATTTATTGAGAAATCAGTGGATCTGTTGCACACTTTGTTACTTTGTGAATTTAAGCATCTTATAGTTAATATTTTTGGAATAAATTATGTCAGACATGCATTGTGCAGGAACAGAGAATCAGAAAAGGTGCTTAAGTGTTTAATGTGTCTCAGTAAGGTCCTTGAGTCTTGAACGGTTTTCTGACTTCAGTCATCAAGCTGGCAGAGCATGGCCACACCGCGCTTGATCCAGTATTGGGGGCGCCTGCTTGTGGGCAACATCATGGAAATTACAAAATTGGTGGAGTGGCCTGTGGTAGAGAGGGTGCCTTTCCTCTCAGTGGTCTTGTAGAGAGGGCAGACAAACAGCTGCTGAGGCTGATCAGTATTCTTCCTTTGACCTGAATGGGAAAGAAGGAAGCAAAGAAATGAAGAAAATCAGAAGCAAAGAGTCAGGAATATGAAAAGGAAATTATAATTATAGAAAAATACAGCAACATGTTAACAATAATGGGGTTGAAATAGACACAGCATACATTTTATTTGTCATACATTTGGCAGTGTACAAAGTATGGTAATACTTACTGGGTTTTATCCAGATAATGGGCATAAAGTCAAATAGGACTTTGGGGTGCTGCTCTGCCAGAACTCCACTTATGAGGAACAGACAATAGTTAAGGTTTATCAATGCTCTTTGCATGTCAATATTATAATGGTATATAATTACTGAACATTTACCTTCCTTTGTCCCATCGAGCTCCATCCAGAAACAATCCATTAACGTAAACACCATCCTCAGGCGATGCGTCTGACTCATATATAGGAAGAACCTGTAACATAAAACCATGAAAACTAAACCACAGGTCAGTTTACCCTTAGTGCTACGAGAAGATCTGAGGTGGAGAAGGAAAGTGAAAGCCTTTTGACCTCAAAATCAAAGCCAAGCATGTCAATGGGGACATGGTATTTCCTGGCGTAGTTCTGCATAGCCCCAGTTAGGAAGGCCTGGGTGAAGAAGAATCCAGACAGCCAGAACACATTGGGTTTACTGGTGTCATACCAATCCTACAGACACACAAAGTAAAAGTGAAACTTTGAGTGGAATAACAAACTCAACAAATCTCCCATATGATTACAGTCCTTTCTGCTGTTCATTTAAATGATCTTTATTAAGCAGTCTCACCTGTAAAAACTTGAGCCTTGAAAGAAAGTCAGTAATGTAGCTGCCCAAAGTCTTGAGACTAGGGTAGGAACGCTTGGCCCATTTCTCTGGGACCTTGCCCACAATTAAACTGCCTGCAACTGCCTCCAGCTCTGCATCCATCACTACCAAACCCTTTATGGCCTTCAACAGGTTCTGTAGACTGACACGGATTGTACTACACAGCCTGAGGGAGAGCAAAAACAGCAGTTCAGTCATATGAAATAGGTAATGATGTGCTGTATGTCTTAAAAATCTGGACTCAGCCGTTAGTCCGTACGTGTTGTAGCGCTCCATCTCTTGAACGAGAACAGTGTTCATGCTCTCTTCGTAGAGCACTGGAAACTTCAAGAGAGCTGTTTCCGTGTCAAAATTAGCTGGAAGCTGGGAGAAATAAGCAAGTCAGCTAATTAAAAAATATACAAGGCAGCGCATTCAAATTATAATCATGGTTAGGTAAACACAAATGAAAACTGGCACTTTAGTGGAAAGCTACACCTGCACTGGTGCCATGTGTATTTCCTTCCAAAATATTAAACCCAATCCAATGTGTTTAGTGCCTCACTTAAGAGACACAATAACACTCTCTAGATATCTCTAATCTAAGACTCTGCAAATGTTAAGGGATCACCAAAGTTATTACAAGTCATACTGAGGGGAACATGGTTCAGCAAAGTACAAATGTCTGGAGAAAATGTTGTGCCAATCTATCAAAGAGATGTTGAGATATTCCACATGATAGGTGAAAACTTAAACCTGCTGGTGAGGAAATTCAAAGGATCAGGACCATGAATGTCTGTAAAAAGTTTCATGGCAATCCATCCAATCGTTTGTGAGATATTTCAGTGTAACCAAAGTAGTCAACCTACCGCCACCCCTAGAGCCTCGACACTAGCATGGCTAAAAATAGCTAAATGAAGAGGAAGTTTATTAACTTTATACCTTAGTGAGGATGTCATTCGCTATGTCATACAGTGCGTTGTCACTTCCAGAGCTTGCCCCTCCCTTAGCTCCGCCACCCTGGGTGAGTAGCAGTGAATCGAACAGTAGCTTTGTCTGCTGGAGATCTTTGGAAATGTCAACATTTTCATGCATCCCAAACACCTCTGGATGCTGGCTAAATGGAAGCTCCTAGAACATAACAAATGTATTGTTATTCAGTTCAAAGTCATTACATATATACATAAAAATAAATATTTATGCTCTTTATATGTGTTATCTCAAGTGGCTTTACCTTGATAAATACAATGTAGTCCTCATAGTTAGATTTAGGTGGGGCATAGTATTCGCCGCTAGGTGAGAAAGGGTAGCGGGGTTTCTCAATGATGTCCTTGTTGTAGAAGTCAGCCAAGATGGTCATCAGGAGCCGCCTATCCCAGTCGTCTGTCACACGGCCACCATAGTTGCACTCCCCGGTCAGGTAAGTTATGGCCTCGAAGGGCACTTCATCATATTCATTCACAAAGAGCTAAAAAGGAAAAAAAATGTAATCCATTTTAGAGTCTTGTGATGTACAAACCTAGCCACTGAAACTCTGAATGAATACCTGTAGCTGTCTGATGCTGATACGAAGGTCAGACTCATTGAAGCCATAGGGAATATTCCAACCAAGTGGACCAAACTTCTTCCTCTCCTGAACAAGAGCGTGAAAGAAGCACAGTCCGTACAGGAGCTTCTCCCAAATCTAGTAGAAAAAGAATGTCCTTCATGTGACTGACCTATTACACAAATAAACACAAATTCCTGCCACACACTAAATGTAAGTTAGCTTCCCCAACTCACCAGCTCTTTCTCGGGACAGTTATTGAAGAAGTCTGAGTCAGAAACAGGATCTGACAAGTAAGACTGTAACAGGTTGAGTCGGAGTCCTGTTGGAGGCTCGTTTGTCATTTTCACCCCGTTCTGCAAGATGGTCACTGGAAACTAATATCAAAGTTTTTCAGTTTTTTTTCTTTAGGACTATGATCAGAAAAAAAGCTCTATCTATCTATCTTTCCTGCTTCGTTAACTTTTACACATGTGCCGAATGAAATGCAATGAGCTCTACCTTGGCTGAAGGGTAGCTTGTGAGCCAGAGGCGGAAGTCTGGGTGGCATGTTGCTGGACTGAAGTCCTCACAGGTTTTCTCTAGGGTGGACATCCAGGAAACGGCCAGGTGACAGTTCTGCAAACACACCCATGTCCCATCCTGCATGGCTGTGGATATCATTTTGGCAGCGATGGGTCCCTGGCCCTGCCCCAGAGAGATGGACTGGAACTTGGCACCATCCATTTCCTTGTCACTGGCAAACTTGAGTAAGCCTGCGGAGGGATGTTGTTATTTTTAATGATTTTGAAGAGTAGCATTATGTAAAACCTTGACAGCCAGTCATTGGTACTGCAGGGACTTACTAGCCATTGGATCAGCTCCTGGAGACAACACAAACACGAGTGGGATGGTGGAGTTGGAGTCCAGGTAGCTCTTACTTAGGTCAAAGGGAGGGGGCTGGACAAATTTCTTCCCCAGTTTGCCAGTGACATATTTAGTCACAGCTGGTACTATCTTATCTGACCTGAGACAGCGAACAATGATCATCTGCTGCAGCTCATTGAGTCGTTCACACCATGGAGTGGGCAGAGGAATGTTGCACGGCTCTTTGCTGTCATAAATCGGCTTGAAGTCTCCTGGGCTTTTGATGAAAGCCTCTCTGTGGAATAAATAACACTTCAATTCACTCCATCAGACAAAACACATTTATAATGGCAAACAAAGAAATTGTAGTAATAATAACAAGTAATAAAAAAGCATGTTTTGTTGAGTGTTGCTTTTTACTTTATTCCTTGTAAGCCCGGCAGTTCGCTGGCTCTACAGATTTCATCCCAGCTCTTGTCCTGTAGCCAGGTGGGGTCGGGGTTAGCAATGGTGTTCTGCAGGCCCACTCCTCCGGTCAGCAAGAACATGAGGTCAGTGTATTCAATCTCCTCTTTTGCTCTGAGTGAAAACAGAAAAACATGGAACAACATAAAACTCCTATAGTAAAACTTCATATGGTTAAAAGCTGTAATCAAATTATAATCATCTAATCAATTTAACCAATATGCCCCAGTAGCAATAACACTTACAGGAGTAGATTGCAGCAGAGGAGGAAGGAAAAGAGAAGTTTGTCCCTCTCAAACAGAGAGCGGCAGACGTTACAGTACAGGTTATAGGTGAAGTGATCAATCAGGTATCGAAGCCTCCTCTCAAGGATCTTGGACTTGTTGCTGATTAATAACAGAGAAGACATAGGAAGCTTCCAATTAACACAGACCAACTCCTAAAAGCTAAAAATGCTATGCTAAAAGTTGTGAGTAAAGGACACAGTCTCCTGCCACTAGTGTGTCCCACTCAAATATGCTTAGAGTACAAGGAAACATATTCAGAATGTCTACAGTTGCAACTTGTGATGTTATTGTACAAAAATGCACAATTCCTGTGTCTGCGGGCACATCTGCTAATCTACAAGTAACTCCTCCTCTGTTTTTGATCATAAAATGGTGTTGCATGTCTTCTCTGTGTGGTTTACTGGTCGGACATTTCTGAAAATGGTTAAAACACATTAGGGATGATTTGGAGACAATTACACCATGTCTACCACAAGTGATGACACATATATTTTCTAAATCTAACAGCATTTCTGGTTTATTTCATTAGATTCTGAGAAAATAAGGGAACATGAATAGCTGGTACCGTCACAAATTCTCAGCATATTGGTCTCAATGCATTACCTCTTTTGGGACACTGCAGAACACAAATGTGCATAGCTCACCTGTCTTGAATAGAGTTTATGTAGAGGTTGACAAACCAGCTGAGAGAGTACTGGTACATAGGGTCTATGTTTGTCAAATCAGCAATGCTGAAGAACAGGATGGAGGAGTGCTTGGCAATGGCTCTGTAACCCTCTCTAGACTCTGCTATCTTGATCTCTGTCTTCTCTGCGATCTGGGAAATGTTTAAACAGTAGGAATTATATTTATATTATATCAGATTACCAAATATCAGACTCGTCATAAACACAATCCATGTCTCATTTTCTCTATAAAGCATTTATTTGTGCATTGTCCACACCTGCTGTTTCTTGGTAATCTCATTGGACATGATCTTTGCAGAGTCTAGAATCTGTATGGCACTCTCATCCTCCAAGATATTTCCCTCAGAGGACTGCAGTGTCTCCAGGATCTTGTCCTCAATTTCCTTTAGTTGCCTCTTATTAGCAGCTGACTGCAGGATTAGTGCATTTCTCTCCTCTTCCAGTTCTGGCCTGTAGAGCAGATAAATCAGAAACAATGTTCTAAAGAAGTGATGAGAAGTAAACAGTGGTATACCAGCATGACCATTTTATGAGCACTACCTCTCCTTGGCTACAACAATCCCCAACAGCTGGTCCTCCAAGCCTTCCGGGGTGATCATGAAATTGAGCAGGGACACCTTGGTGGCTAGTTCTGGTAGGTAATGTGGGTTCCTCAGCTTCGTGGTGATGTAGAAACGGAAATCGCAGGAATACTCAATCACACTCTCCCCGAGCCTGATGCAATCCACACCGCCTAGATGAAACAAAAAATAAATTGTTTTTGTTTTAAATTCAAAATCCCAGTTGTCCCCCTTGGCAGCCATCTCACATTCACAGCACCTTGTTTGAAGGTTTGTTTAAGCAGCAGTGGTTCCAGTGAGGGGTCCAGCTCCTCTCCTACATTTTCCAGCAGCAAGGGTGTTCCAAATTGAATACAGTTTTCTAGAGTCCTCATGTAGTCCCCGTCTGTTAGCTTGATTACACTCAGGTTGCTGTCTTTCTCTGAATTCTTCACCCACTTGTTGGCCTGACCCTGAGGGTCAATCATCAAGGGCCTACAAGAATGCAAACATTAAGGATGGAATGAATCTTAGGTTGAAGTACACACCTTTTCTGGTCGTAAACTTCAAAACATTTCAGCAATACAGACTCACCATCTACGTGAATTACTGACAATGACACCATTGTCGATAGAGAAAGAGTCACTGGGAAGGCCTGCAATGTTCCAAGCCCTGATCTTAATGGGATCTCCCAGGGTCTTACTGAGAGAGAAGTCATCTGATGATGGAATTTTCTTAGACTACAGATATTAAGGTAGGTGAGAAGAAAGACAATAAGCAATTAAATATGTGTGAATTAAAAAAAATAGTGTATAAATAAAGCATTGGAGGACTGTTACTTGACAGAGTTTGGTCCATGACTTGGTGCAGTCCTGTCTGAAGCCAGCAGTGAAGGCCCCCAGGTAGGCGATGACACCAGCAGAGATGAGAACATCCCCAGTCAGGTTGTCATACGTGCTCTGCAGGTCATCTGCTGCCTTAGACCATCTTAAGACAGACATTAATTCAGTCAGTGGTGTACTGTAGTTATGTTTTTTGCAGAAAATAATAACCAATAGAATATATACAGTATGGATCATCCGGACCTGGTCTTTTCACCGCCCAGACCACCAATGAGTTTCTCAGCCCTCTCCAACTTCCTGGCACACAAATCCACCTGGATTTCCAGCTGAGCCTTCTCCTCTGTCTTCTCCTCAAAGGTTTTCTGAAGGGCAGCCAAACGGTCCTCAACCTCCTTTAGCTCACCTCTCTTCCGGTCCAGCAGAGCCATTGTAGTAGCCAGGGACTCCTGCGCCTCTGCGAGATTGGCCTTCTTAGGGGCCACAACCTAAAAGAGTGGTTGAAATCAAAGAATAAGTGTAAGTGCATTATCAGGACAAGCCAATAGAACAAAAGTCTATGCAAAGCCAGAAACACTGCACCTTGGCCACCCTGTCATACACCTCCATCGCTTTAATCCACTTGCACAGGCCTTCTGCTGCAGAGGAGGCCTTTGCCACTATACTGGGGTCAAAGTCAGGATTAGTCATGTACTCACTACGGATTTTTTGCATCACTGGGACCTGCAAAGAAGGAGTAGAGGAGTTAGTCACAGCAAAATACAAAATTGTAAGTGTCAAATAATGAACGTAGAATGTAGACGGTGACACTCACAGGAATATTGTCCTTGTCATATTCTCTAAGATCTCGTAAAAAATTCATATCACCCAGTAGTTTCTTGCTTGGACCCCAATAGTCAAAAACCTAAACAATAAAGAAAACATGTTACTCATCGTGACATTACTACAAGTTGCAATGTTAAGTTTCTTGTTATTATGAGCTTTGGCAGTGTTTTTAGGGTCTAAAAATGAGTAGAAATGTTTATCCTCAGTCTAACCTTTTTTCCAGTTCCAGCTGGGTCAGCTATCTTATCCGGCTTTATATCCTTCATCACACACACAGCTGACATCACCAGCTTTACCCCTGAAGGAGGATTTTTCATCGACTTCACAATTGTGACATCAGAGGGCTGAAACGAAACAGGCAGCTCAACTTACTCAACTGCCTATACTGTGATTGTCTGAGTGGCTGAACTTTGATACAAGGAAGCAGAAGCAGTGCAGTTGAAGGGTGTTCACCTTCAAAGTGTCCAAGGCTGACAGAGCAGCCTCCAGGGCAGGGATGGCCTCAGCTAAGTCACTTTCACACTCATTCTTTAGAGCCTGAGCCTCATTGGCTTTTATAGTTGCTGCCTCCTCATCAACACGCACAATTTTACTTTTGGCTTCCACCTCTACAGACTCCACTTCAATCACCTGAAAGTCATCACATTAAACAATTACACTCAATATATTTTAGCACACTGGTATACACAATCTAGGTCAATGTTGAGGGTGACTGAAGACGTAAAATTAATTCACCTTCATCATTTTGGTGTTGTCTATTTTTGCCTGTTCTAGTTTGGGCTGCAGGTCTACAAGTTCCTTCTTCATCTCACCAACCTGCAGAGAAAGATTGTTAATTATTAAAAGGTATGCTGAACATTTTGTAATTTAAAAACAAACACAAAAAACAATTCTGGTAAAAAATGCTGTATATACCTGAGATTCAGCGAAGGCAAGTTTATCCAGACCATTAGTATACCTCTGTTTTGCTTTCATAACAGTGTCTCTTCTCTGAGTGAGTAGCAGACGGAAAGCTGCAATCAGCTCCAGGTAGGATGTGGGTGTCACATAATTATGGCGACCTAGCTCAGAGAGGAATCTGCAATGAAAATAACAGTGCCATAAAGGGCTTATAAACATACTTTACCTTTGAATATATAAGCTATAAATAATCCCATGTCATACCTCTGTGAGAGCTGTTTGGCAGAGGTATGGAATGTTTTGCAGATGGGTATGACCTCCTGCCTCTCATTTTCACTCATATCCAGTGACTCCAGGAAGGAGTTGGCTACTCGCTCAAGAGCCTCCTCTGGCCATGGCTGTTAGGGCAGAGAGCATAAAGGATAGTGGGGATAGGAAGAAAGACAAGAGCATACAAAGGCAGACTACTGACACCAAAAATGTTGTGTATGAGCTAACCCATGTCGAATTTCCTGGTATCTCTGGCCCAGGGAGCACACATAACTAATACATAGATAGTATTTAGCATTTTCTGTGTCTATCATATGTAGTGTATTTTGCTAAAGATAAAATATAAAATACAACTACAAGCAATCACGCCAATCCTAATGCCAATACAGTACCTGAAACCAGTCAATGGTACAGCAGTTGATAAGAGATGGAAATTGGCGCAGGCGATTTCGGAAGGCGTCTCCAATAGGACTGAAGGCAACAACAATGTGCAGGTTCTCTTTACAGCGTGTCACAAAGAAAGCAAAAAGAGTCAAAGGACTCAGTTCCAAATTCTTATTACCAGCCTGGGCAATGGGACGTACTGTCTGGAGAAAGACAGATAAAGTATGAGCAACATTTGAAGATGGCCTTTATACAAGGTATACTTTGCTCTATAAGGGTATACATACATTATGTGACAGCCTACCTCCATGATCTCTTGCTTCTCGTCTATGGCAAACAGATTAGGCACCTCCCCTGTGTTCAGGACACTGTCCACGTCTTCTAGAAAAGCCTCATCTTTTATCTGAGCATCAGTTAGTAAGAACACTGTCTTCTGACCTTTCACTCCAGCATTTTTCAGCAGCATCTAAAGTATAAGAAAAAAGCAGGGAGACAGGGTGTTTTTAAAATCTTCCTCATCTGTTTGAAAATGCAAAAGAATCACAGGCAGGGATCAAAAGGTAACGCATCAAGTTGACTGGACAACGAAGTCTAAATCATAAAGCTGACCTTGAGGTCATCTCTCCACTCAGTCATGCCATAGCTCTTTGAGATCTCAGGCTGGAACATGGTCATGTGGGCCATGGATGTGGCCAGACGGGTGATGGACTGGCGTCCGCTGCCTCCCACTCCCACTAGCAGGGCATTGCCTCCTGGCTGCTTCAACACACGGCTGATACGGGACAGGTGCTCCAGGACATAGCTTCATAATCAAGTTTCCATGCAAGGATAGAGTTATACAAATATATATTGATTGACTTACTTCAAAAAAGCTCAAGCCATTTGCTTGTATGTTCAGTCAAATCTTATCTTTTGTTTAATTTATAATGAGATCTTAATATTTAATACTATATAGCTTGAGACTACTATTTTTGCAGTGCATGTAGTCAAACTGACTCTGTAATACGAGAGCTGTTTACCGGAAGATGACGAGGTTCATATGATTCTTGTTCATCTGATTGTATTCATCAAGACACGACTCCACAACCTGAGCAAAGCTTTCCATTGAGGGCACCTCAGCGTACAAGCGTTCATCGTCCTCCAGGTCAGGGTCCATGTAGTCACCAAAGAGAAGATTTCGCATGTCTTCCTCAACCAGCTAAAAAAGAGGAAAATATATGACGCATATTAAAACATATAGATTTTCCTATTTAATTTGTATTTACCTATTTCATATTGGTAGAGCTAAAATACAGCAATGAATAAAAAATATATCCAGAAAACATATATCACAGTGACAAAAAGGCCAAAGCAGCTTTCCTGCATTTACTAAGATACTGTGAAACATAATAATAGAAAACGACATGACACTTAAGCAAGTATAACTGCATCTCTTAAAATAAATAAATCTATCGGTATAATTAGGAGGATTAGTAATCTTGTTACCACAAACTGTCTTCTTACACTTTATTACAGTTTAATTTATCCACATCTTTCATATTGTAATATAGTTTGGGCAAGCACCTTTCCTACTTCACTCCATAGAATTTTGGTTCTTCAGAAATGTTTTGTTAGGATGGCAACCCGATCTGAGTCACATGTATCTGTACCTATTTTTCAGAAACTCCAGATACTTACTGTTCATGACATCAATATCTCTCAAATATGTGTTTTTATTTATAAGGTATATTCAGATCATGAAAACTTTCCAGAGCACTTTAAGACTTATTTTAAATTTAATTCTCAGGTTCACTCTTAGCCAACGCGACAATCTTTAGATCTTCATCCCCCAAGATTTTTTACGTGCAGAGGTCAATTTACTTTTAAATTTAGGGGTACCAAATTATGGAATAACTTTTCCCATCTGGCAAAAAAACTATAAAATGTTTCAAAAGATGTCTAAAAGTCCATTTAACTGCTGTCTTAAAATTCTAATTCACACACAAAAACACTTTTATATCATGTTCATACTTTTGTTTTCATATTGTTATTTTGTTGTCATTATAACTTGTTGTTGATGTTATATATTATTTTTCTCTATTATCAGTTTGTTATTACTTTATGTAGTTATAATATTCTCTGTATGTCAATTTCCTGTTCCTTATAACTATGAAATTTTAGGTGGAGGCTTTAAATAAGCCCATCTGGGTTTTCTGCCTCTCCCTGCACTTTACACTATTTGTTATCTTTGTTGCTTTCATGTAATTCTAATCTGCAAAATAAAAAAATAAAAAAATCTCAACTTACTTTATTGCCTTCTTTGAGGTGATCAAACACCTGGTCAAAGGACTCTTTGAAGTGATCTTTGAGGATGCTGTTCATCAGCTGGTAGAGCCATGCTCGATCTTTGTCATCCACCAGGCGGTCATAGTAGACACGGAAGACTTCGTGGACAAACAAGCGTATCATTGTGCGTTTGTTCTCCAGAGACTGCTTCTTCAGAAGCAGGCAGCCTTGGATAACTCGCGAGAAGTCCCGCAGGTTGAAGGTGTAGTGAGACTTGGCAGGAGTGGGAAGCAAGTTGTCCATGGCTTCCTTATACACCTATGGGAATTAAAAGCATACAAGCAAAGAATAAATGTATTGGAGGAGACAAGATATGATTGATAAGAGCCTTTTACACATGAAAAACTATTCATCTATCTCATTAACAGTTAATTTGGTATCACTGTTTTTGGGTGACTCACTTCCATTGTAGCTGACACTATTTGGTTACCAACTGTGAAATATTCAGGTGGGAATTCATTGTTTTTGAGATAGAAGGACACCACGCTGGAGAAGATGCGAACCATGGTGTCATCACTGAAGGCATTAATGCTAAAAATGTTGAAGTGCCGCAGAAAACGGGACGTCACAGCATTCCTCCCACCACCAGGGGGCCCCATAGCTGAGATGAGCTGGAGGTCAACAAGAGTGATCCTAGAGGTATCTTTCAGGTCATACCTGCCAGAGCATAAAAAGATAAGGTCTGTCTGTTTACTGAACAGTGCTTAAGGTTCTCTAATACAGTACATTTAGTCATCTTCCTTATCGTTTTCTTGTGTTGACGTTTTATTGGCATGTAATAGTGGATAGTTCATACCAGTTTCCATGGTCCATATACTGTCGAAGAAGCTCCACAGGAGGCTGTGCTCCGAACTGTTCCAGTGCAGGCATGTTCATGTCATCTACAAAGATGACACACTTCTTTCCCATGGGAGGCCCAAACACTCCCTTCCTCCTCTTATCCAACCTGGACATGATGATATTCTGGACGATGCAATGATTACAAAACAAATGAGTTACAAATAAAAGAACAATCATTTCTTGTTTGTTTTGATTATTACATCTAATAACATTTTCCTATCGATCCAAAAGGTTTTCAAGGACATCTTTTCATTTATACTTGTTACATGCTGACCTGAGTTTGGTTTGCACTAGTGCGAGCTGAAAAATTGATAAAGAAGGGTAGATAACGGTCTTTGTCCAGATTATTCATCAACTTCTCCTTCACATACACTGACTTCCCAGTGCCAGTAGGACCAACAAACAGGAGAGGCCTAAGCAGAGAAATAGGAAAGGTTTTGCAAAAAAAACCAAATAACATTTTGTCAGCTGAAATGTAAATAAATCCAGGTTAAATTAAAATGAAAAAATACTCAATGGAAACCAATATATATGGCAGTCAAACAATAATTTATGTCAATAATGCTCTAAATATTTGTATGCATCGGTGCCACTGTGATCCTCTTGAATACTGACATTCCGTAGCTGATGCAGAGGTCCATGAGGTAGGTGTAGCGAACTGTGTCTATGGTGGGAACAATGATCTCTTGAACTTTGGTGTTTTTGTCCCCTAGGTTGACGTTCTTGATGCCATCATTCCAGTGAATCCAGCGGCCTTTTCCTTTAAACTGCGCAAGAGATTACAGTAAGATTTATTCATTTAAACACAAGTGAAACACCTCTGAGGGATGTAACAACATATTACCTCATAGAAATAGTCATACACCAGGCCTTTCTCATCCATTGGACACTCCCATTTCCCCACAGCGGCAGGGATAGGATGTTCTTCTGTCTCTCCCGACACAGTCACCCTGAAGAACTTACTAAACCTCTCTCTGCTGTCTGCATCACAGCTGCCACCCATAGACCACACCAGGGAAAAGGCAAATGCTGCCTGCAATCAAAAAGAAAGACAAGGGGAGGTAGTGTACACAATTATAATTTAACTGAAGTGGAAAGTGCAAATAAAAAACACTGAAATGTTGCATGGAGGTGCAAATGTTTGTCAAGTGCAGTTCCAAAGCAAGAGTTTTGAATAAATGAGGGTATAATATTATTCAAAATGTTTCAGTCTTTTTACCATGATCCAGGTACGAATATTTTTATCCCCAGAAGACGTCTTCACAGGTTCAGTGAGTAGCATCTCAAACAGTCGACACAAAGACACCACGATGTTACTGTTGTTCGTAGAAACCACTTCCTGTAAACACGACCACAATCCATTATGACAAGGAATCTTTTATATAGTATATACAGCGTAAACTCATAAATGTTCTACAGCTATTTGTGTCTGGGGCTGGGGGTTATTTACTCTGCACTGTTTACGCAGCATCCTGAAGGTAGGCGGCAGGAGCCAGTGAAAGAGCTCCAGCAGCAGGGACTGGTTATCTGGGCTCTGCAGAGCCTCAGGAAGAGTGTTCATCCAGGAGATCACTAAGGGATCCCAGCCCAACTGAGATGGTTCCATGTATATCATACCACATCGACTGACTGTGGCAGGCTGCAGTGGGAAAAATAACCAAACAAAACCAAAAGAAGACCTTTTTATAACATCCAATTACATCCTGCAAATCTAGTTAGGTACATTGTTAACTCTCATTGGCTAATGAAAAATTGTTCCACATCCTATCAAGCACATTTATTAAAGTTTCATTAAAGCAAAAAGGCAACCATTAAAAAAAACTAGCAATGGTTACATTATAAGATAGGATAGTCAAAAAAGTCATCTATTTAACTCCAAACATCTAACTCACAGAGGCCTGTGATAGATCCATTGCTTCAAAAATCAGACTCATCTGATTGGACATCTGGATGATTTCACCACTCATCAGGCACAACTGTGGAGGAAGAGTAATGCAAAGACGGTCTTACTCAAGGATAATATAAATATTAAACATTTTTACTGTGTATTGTGTACCTTTTTGTTGTCATCCAGCACAGTGTTCATGCTCTCAATCCATAGTGTATCTATGGGACCATCAAACACCACCCATTTACGGTCTGGTGTTTCAGCTGATGCAAACTCACGAAATGTGTTGGCCACAATCCCATCAGTCCACTAACAATGGGGAAAAACAAAAAGTTAAAAGACTAACAGGAAGAAAGGGCCACCTGTTGTCCCTGCTTTACATTAATACTGTAAATATGTAGATGTGAAACAGAATAAATACGAGAGGATCCAAAGCACAGGTCTACCTCATGAGAAACTAAATCAAACTGTCCAAAGAGCTGTCCCATGGTGATGGACTTTGGGTTCAATGTCCTGAAGATGATCTTTTCCTCCTCACCATACCCTTTCTCATTCATGAGAGTCAGTGTGTCAGCTAGAACGTGTAGCACCTTGGTCTTCCCAGCAAAAGGTTCTCCCACCAGCATGAACCTGAAAAAAAGAAAGAAGAAGAAAATCTTCATGCAATATCATCTTTCAAAATATTACAAGTTGCATGAAATACTGTATAACTGTAAACATGCTAAACACGACATCATAATATGGCAAATGTGAAATTGAAATACAACATACCCATGCCTGACTATCATCATCTCATATGTCTGTATCATCTTCTGAATGAAGACCTGTGTTGGCTGTACATTGTGCTTTTTACAGCACTCTTCAGCAACCTCCAGAAACAGCTGCCATAGATATGAAAAAAACAGTTACAATTATTAATTGTAACTGTTTATTAATAAATACACAGGTATCATGGGATCTAGGACAAAAGAATACGTAATGGCAGCAAAATATCTGACCTGATAGTCAGCTTCAGGGAGGGAGATGCCTGGGAACAAATCGCTGGTGATTCCATTGAACAGCGGAATATCGTGGGAGAGAAACTTGGGCTCATTGACATCCTTTATTGACCTCAAGAGCTGGATGTTACAACACATGGAAAAAATGTGAACGGGTCAAAAACTGCAAACTAATTGACAAACAAAAGAATTTCTCAATGAAAACAAACAATATGGACTAATATTTAGGAAATGCATTCGTTTCAGCACAAATACCAGTATGTCCTCATTCTCATCAGGAAACTTGAGCTTGAGGTTCCCTGCAGCCACAAGTACAGCTTTGACAGCCCTCATGCCATAATCATAATGGAATTGGGAGGAGAGCTGCTCTGAGCAGAGCCTGTATGTCATCACAATCTTTACTGACAGTGGTTTGGCATTGAGGAAGCCGTATGAATATAGAGAGATCTCTGCTATCAGGGCATAGTTGGGAACCATCATGGCCACTGTTCTGAACAACACCTGCACAGAAAAATGAAAAAAAAAGTTAGGTTGTTAACGTGTTCCTGCCATGTTGGACAGTTACACACACACACTTATAGAAAGTATGGTCTAGACTTGCTCTATATGAAAAGTGTCCTGAGATTGTTATATAAAATAATAAATGGAATCTATTGAATTCATCCAAAGATGTTACATTATACTGAAGGGGTGTAAAAGCTCTATCAGTGCATTGTCAGCAAGCGAAATAGAATGATTTGATGGCTCTGAAGCGTAGAAGTAGTAACAGCCAATTTAGTCATATCTGACAATCCCAACCCACAATCCCTGATAAAATAATTGTTTGCTAATTAAAGACCTTTAGGTTGTCTGGGAGTTCCGAGCGTCCTGCGTAGCCAGGGTTCATTGTGATTGACACAAAGCAGTTGGGGTTGAGTTTGAGCATGGTCCCTTCAAAGTCAAAGTACTCCAACTTCAGCTCGACAGCCCTCTGGATGCAGAGAACCTGCTGGGCCACTACAGACAGCACCTCCAGCTCAATACGGTTGAACTCATCAAAGCATGCCCACGCACCAGATGAAGCCAGACCTTTAAAAAACTATGAGAGATTGCACCCCAACACGTTAAAAAATGTTTTTGCATAATACTATGTCATTAGAATAGAAATATCCTGTGGATGTTACTTTGCCCATAGCGAGGTAATCGAGTCCATCCGAACAGTTAAAGACCACGCACTGCACAGCTAGAGCTTTGGCTAGATCTTTGGTGGTTTCTGTCTTTCCTGTTCCAGCTGGACCCTCAGGTGCACCACCCAAATTCAGGTAAAAAGCCCCAATCTAAAACAGAAGGACAGGTCAGGTTTAAAATATCTGATCAATCTGCATTATTCCAATAAAAAATGTATTTAGGAAGATGGCTATTAGTCAGATATTTTACCAGGGTTCTGTAGCATCTGTCAGTCAGTGGAGTGATAACCAGGCGTGGTGAGTTCCCCAGGTACTCATAGGCATACTTCACATCACAGTTGATTATGCGAACACGAACATTGTCATTGTTCCAGTAGTAACGAAGCTGGGCTAGCCATTGGAAGTCAGTTTCATTTGAAACACCTGGTAAAAATGGACACACATTTTATTCTTAAAGCATTTTTTCTTGGTACTGTTGTCAAACAGTATATGTAGTGCTGTTACAGTCCACTCTGCATTCTGTGCCATTAGGTACCTTTGTCAATAAGATCCATGACCACATCTCTGGCATGGACATCAATTGTGACCAGGGCTCCCAGAGTGGTTCGTGTTTGTTTGGGCAGTTTCCCTCTAACCAGCTCCACAATGTCTTTCAGCTGATTCTGGAGCTGCTGATAGTAGTTAGTTAAACCCTACAGAGAACAAAAGCCCAATTACTATTCTAGCCTTTTCACAAGGTTATACTGTTATTATGTCATGCTGATCAGAAGACAAATACAGCAAGATGAATGAGTTATAGTATAAAGCTCAAAATCAACTTTTTTTTATCACCTTCCCAAAACTCACTAGGGGGGGCACTAACATTGTTCCACAGCAGCCACAATGGCAAGTCCCCCTGTAGATGTGTCTAAAGCCAAATTAATCGGCAGACCAATTAATCACTAATCTAATCTAAGTCTATCACTATTGGTTTGTACATGTACAGCATTATCTTAATTAATTTTAACTAAATCTTACAAATTTAAATCTTCATAACTTAATCTTCTTGTATTCAGAAAAACACTAAACATCAGTTCCATTCATTAAACTGTAATTTATAGTATTTTAAAAGTAAAAAAGAAGAAAAAAATGAAATCTTCTACAAAAAAATTATATAAAAACTTACATCAGCCCCTGCTTTGATGGCTTCATGAACTTCCAAGGTCCAGAAAATCTGTGAGGTGCAGAGCACCACTTGCCCAGGCCACTCCTTGACCCACTGGCTCCGTGCTGTCTCAGCGTAGGCCTGTCAGTACAACCTCATATTTATGTTCACACACATGAGAGGAACCACAGAATGTGATCCATACACAAAAATAATGGTATTAGTGTTAACAAATCACAGTAGTGTCTATTATATAAGGTATGTGAAACAGTAATCTCACCACCCTGGACCGAGCTACTACATCTCTGACACTGCGAAGCATCAAATCCTCCACCTGCACCAGCCACTTCTCCACAGCTCCTTTGGCTTCAGATGTAGAGATGTGCTGGATTAGCTGGACACGCTCCCCTTCACTACTATACATGGCCTAGTCAAGAGCAGTATGCAATTTATAAAATTAATTAATTAATTAATTTAAAAAGTTCATCAACCAGGATGTCATGCAAACAACAACAATTTGTGTCGACTTCCTTACCTGGATATCCAGATTGGGTAGGAAGTCCAGTTTGGAAATACCCTCAAAGCACTTCTTTAGATGGGGCTGCACTCGCAGTGGGTCCTTTGTCTCTGACAGAATCTCCAGCATTTCGTCATTGGACAGGAAGAAGAACCTGGCAGCGGCATTGGTGGCAAGTATCAAAATCTGCAATAATAACAAAGAACTGCACAGAAGAAATACTGCAAAATTGTTTTGTTTACCGTGGAAAAAAGAGACGCTTCTTCTCCAGATAGGCATTCAGTCCTTTCATGATGCTATCCAGGAGGTTGTTAGAATCTTGCAGTTTCTCTAGCAAACCAGGCAGCGACGTTGCTGGAAGGATCTACGATTACAAATCATCACACACACACAGTTCAGCTTTCAGATTTTCTTTTTGTCAGAATAATGAATTCAGCAGAAGCTTTTTTGATGACTACCTTAGGGTCCTTAACGCAGTGCCTCATGATTTCTTTCCAGTTCTTGTCAACAGTTTGGAAAAGCCGTCCCTCTTCCGGAATCTGCTGCATGATGTCTTGAGAAGAGAAGATGGGCTCCAGATAAAGCCACTGGGCCTGCACCTTCAGCCATTCATCAATTGTTTCCTGGATACGAAGCAGTCGCTCCTCCCACACCTGAGGTCACAGAGAAAACAGTTAAATCTCTGAAGGCAGAGTTAAAATAACTCTCACCTGGTACAACTGCCTTGCAAAAAAAAATATATTCTCACTATTATCACTATAAAAGCTGAATAAACTTGGAACATTTAAAGCTAACCTTGATCTCATTTTCAAAGGGTTTGATGAATGGCGAGCCCCTCATAGTCTGAGTCTTCACAATCTGGTCATCTAGCATTGTCTGAATCTCATCCAAGGCGGTCAGGATAGACACTCCGGTCTCTCTGTAAGGTTGATGGTGGAAAGAAATAGCATCCCAAATATGCACCATGGTCTGCATAGCCTTCTCCAGGGAAAACTCCTGTGGAGTCACATAGTAAGGGCGTATACAGCATTCAGCATCAATTTAATATTAAGGTTTTTATTGATAGCTTTACGAACAAGCACAAAATTTCAGCAGTTCTCACTTTACTAGCAGCAGCGCTGATAGACTCAAACTCTTCCAGATAAGGAGCAAGGTCTTGTTTGAGGACTTTGCGTAGTGTAGTACCAGAATCAGGAGTGAGGTCATACCCCACTATCTCTGACATTTGGCCCCAGTGGCGAGCTCTGATGCCTGGATTACACAAGATGGACACTATAGGGATATGGTTCTGTTGACACAAACACATTGCACATAATGGTTAAGCATCAGCAAACAAGACTTTATGTACTAAACGACCCCTTTGAAATTACGTTTACATACTGTACCTTGAACTCTTTGATCTGCTCCATTACAGTAGAGCACAAAAGTACTGTGGGGCTTTCCTGCTTCTTTGGGTCATCCTCACCAGGCCGTTGCCGAGTATTCCCAGCAACCTTCTCCATCTCTTGATCAGCCTTATTCCGTTTCTGTTGGAAAAACTTCAGCGTCTTGAACATCTCCCTAAAGAATTCATCCACTTTTACTTCCATGCTCTCGCCATCTAGCTCCTGGAAGGAACCGTCCATCCATCTATTCATGAAGAAGATAAATTGTTATCAGGGGAAGTGTTTTAATGCAAACATTTTAAAACACTCACCAAACTGAAATCCCACCTGTTCTCTGTGAGCTGCCACTTCAGCACATTTCCAAACAGCTTCTGATACGGTTCAATGCGGTCTTTGATAACCTCAACTTCTGGGTAACATGTTGTATCCCATTTGTAAAAAGCCTCTTCTTTGTTAATGGAGACGATCATCTCCTCAGCCTCCTGGAGAAGTTTCTGAACTGTTCTGACATCTGTTACATACTGCCGAAAAGTGATGACAAGACAATCATTTTCCATTTGATGTAATAGTATTGCCAGAAATCCACACTAAAATTAGGCTTTGGGAGGATTTTGTAAAATTCTGATCACTACTTAAATTGTACCAACACTGACAAGGAAATTGTAGACATATTTTAACATGACTATAAAATGTACTATTTATTGGCCAGGGGCAGTGACATCCAGGAGTTTTAGAGATGCTGGAAGGCGGATTTTGCAAGGCTAGCTGTTCCACTCTTTATGCTAAGCTAAGTTAACTGTCTGCTGGATGTAGCTTCATATTGTACAGACAAATACGAGAGTGGTATTGATCTTCTCATATTACTCTCAGTAAGAAAGCAAATATACATTTCGGAACTATTTATTCAAGGTTATCTGAAAGTGCTAATGACACTGTACCTGCTGCATCATATCCAGCTCAGAGCAATGCGGGAACTCTTCTATCCTGCGTCCCAACTTTTCCAGCTGTATCATTAATCTTTCTCTTTTAGCAATCAGCTCCTGCTCCCCTTTCTGCTTGGCCTTCTGCATCACCTGGAAAATGACATAGCTATCCGGAGTCAGGTCATCCTTAGAAAAACAACCATAATATACTGCTGTCAGCAGACACAAAAGCATTACCTCATCACTGAGCTCAAAGACACTGAGGATTTTATGTGGCCAGAGGAAGACGGTCGAATTAAGCTCCATATCCCCTGGCTCAATGATGTGGACCTCCAGGAGGTAAATCAGTCTACAGTAGACTTCCTGTAGAACACAATGTGGTAGTTAATTATGTTAGAATTGATTTTGAGATTACTGAAATCAATATGTTTTAGTGTAAGATACAACAGGGAGAACCAATTATATTCACCTTTATTTTTTCATTAAGCTCTGGAATACCCTTTGTCTTAGTCAGATTAATGTAATCAATAATCTGAGACATGTCATCTGTGTTCTCTGGTATTTTCAGAGCGTTCTGTCTGATGGCTTCAAATTCAGAGCAGATCCTTTGAACAGACACAAAAAGTATTTTTAAAGAAATCTAAGCATGTTAGACACAGAGAGACAGTTTTGTTAAAGAAGAAGTGACTCACTGTAGAGTTTGCTCACGATGGCTGGTGACCAGTTTCCTCAAAAGTATTTCAGCATAGTTGTTGGCTTTGTTGGCTAGCCCCTGTTTTAGCTCTTCACAGTCCAGATGGACCATTGTGAAGTGGGCTTTTGCTGGGAGGTTGACAATCTCCTTTGACAGAACATGAAACTCCTCCACTTGCTTTGCAGCAAGATTACACATTGACAGTTATCAGAAAAACTGGTAACAAGGCAGTGGGTCTATAACATATACAGCATGAATCAAACTCTTTATTTTATTACCTTAGTGTACTCATCAAAAGAGTGATTCTCTGCCATGAACTTCTCCACTTGAGCCTGTGCAGTTCCATTGACTAGCCAGTCATAGTTGTCAACTGCAAAATACAAAAAAAAAGTAATTATAAAATAATAAAAATCAGTGGGGTGATGGTAAGAATTATTGGAATATGGAGGCTCACCATAGTTCTGAAAATGCTCGTCAGGTTCCTCTAAACTTTCGCACACAGCGGTCTGCAAAGTGGCATGAGCCCAAAAAAGTACGTGATCAGCCACCTTGGCATCCACAAACGAAGATGTGTCTTGTGTCAGCCATGACTGGACCGTCTGTACTCTCTGTGGATCAATGTCAGAGATATCAAAACTTGCTCAAAATACAATTTTACATGAAAAATACCCCAGAAAGTGGTAATTTTCCTTAAAATGGCTATCACACGTACATAACCTCACCTGCAGTGTATTTGTGATGGCATTAAGAATCTCAAAAACAGCAGCTTCCAGATCTTGTAAGGTGGGATAAATTTCCATCTTTTCATCATCAAATGTCAAGGCCATACGAAAGACTGGCAGGAGATGGCGATTGCTCGGATCAAACAGATTGACAAACTCCTCTACACTTGTCTGAAGCAGGGATTTCAACTGGGATTTTACAAAAGAAAAATGTTAGTGAGTACATTTGTAATCGAGGGACTTGCATGTCACAGAAACACATTAGCTGATTAGTAACATGTATTTTCATTACTGCTTACAATATTCCTTGACCAGTTCATTTATTTACTATACATGCAGCATTAAAAAACTCAAACCTTGACAAGTTTCAGTTGTCAAGGTGTCTATAAGTGGACTTTTAATTCATGTCTCCAACAACTGGGTTGCTAAAAATACAATGTAGGACAGTATAACATAATGAATATTATATTCAAGTGCCGTATTTCAATATTTAGTGAAATAACCTTAACTTTTATTTCTTCATGTTGACTTTTCTCTAGTCAAATCCAAGCCCAAAATTAAATCAGCATTATCTCACCTGATTGGAGATGAGGGTGGACGCACAGTCGTAGAAGGAGTCCAGTTTTTCCTCTTTAACACCATTCAGCGTATCGTTACTTGTTAATAAGTGGATGACTTTGGGGAACCAGGTATTCATGATCCGATCTTCGGTCCTCTTACACTCCACAGCCATTTTGTTCTGTAGGCTTTTACAGTCCACGGGTCCTGAAGCCCTGAACCAGCAGAAGACAAAAATAAAATAAAATAAAAAATTAGTTATGGGCTTATTTTAGCTGTGCCATTTTGCATTTAGTCTTTCCATACCTGCACCCTGAAAGATCAACCAGGACCAGTGGAGAAAACATTTGGTAGCCAATATCCAAGACAGTTTGCATTACCGGATGAAGAATGTGCAAGTTTGTTTTTATCATCTTGCGGCTTCTGATAAAGCTATCATGCCAAGGTTGAGAGAAATCAAGAATTCTGCAAAAAAAAAAAAATTGGAAATGTGTTTTACAGAAGGAGAATTAAAGATTTTTAAAGAATTAAAAATAGACAACTACTATTAGGTTATTGTGCATCATTTGTGTACATTAGACACTCACTTTGGCTGGGTGGCTTTTCCTGCGATAACCCCTTCTTTGTCTGGATTCTTTAAGTCTGTGTCCACTAGAGGGAGGGAATATGACATAATGACATACTACATGTAGTCTGCAAACATAATACATACATACATAAACAAATAACTGGCAATACCTGTGTGCTTGACAATGACACTGTGGTAGTCATCGCTGACTTCTTTGCAGAGCTCCTGTAGTAGTTTTTTTGTCTCAGGGCTCTCTTTAAGTTTAGGCGGGACTCGGGCAACAATGGAGTCCAACAAATGTTGCTGGACTGGAACAAATGGGCAGCTCTCCATACACCGCTTCTTCAGGAACATGTAGTCCATCTTCAAACGGTACCCAAATAAAATAGCAGAGTCATGACAAAAATATACATAGGGTAGGTCTCTTTACAGGTCAGATTAAATAGTGAAAAGACAACTTACCAATCGCTTCCGCTTATCACTCAGCATCTGTAAAGCAATGATTAAAATACACCCCATTATATTGTGGACTATTTTAATAGAAATGTATATTTAAAATGTCTGCAGAGGTAGGTAACTGTCATACAGTAGATGGAAACTGTGGCTCTAGTGGCTGGCTGGGCTCTGCTTCCCTCTCATTGCTCTGTCTGTGAGCCTTCATCGCTCTAGACACCCTGTAACAATTCAGTCAACAAACTGTCACATTGCAGACCAATATAATAGCCTATGTAATGATTTACTGCCAACGTTACATTAGATCATCCTCCTTTAGTTGTGGCATTGAGGCACTGACAGAAGTGAGCAGCTGAAGTGAAAACATACAATATCATATGGAATTGCTCTTGTTGCACTTTACTCCTCTTGTGCCTCAGCAGTTTCTTGTCAACCGTTATCTTCTTCGCCATATCCTCCTTTACCGCAGCTGCCTGTCCAACCTCATCCCGCATGTCTTCAATCGGGGGCAGGACTGGAAACTTCGACATGCCCTTCGCCGCCGAGGCTTCGAAAACTTCGGGAGCGGTAGCCATTCCTGTAAACAGCAACCCACTGAAAAGAACCAGAAGGTAAAACAACTACGTTTACAGCTGTTGCTTGTTAAGGCTAAGCTAGTTTAGTTAACGTTGCAGCTGTTCGCTTAGTTATCTTGTTACATTTAACAAACTGACGTTATGTGGCAGTCGTTATCTTAAAGGCTAATAGTTAGTTGCAATAGTTATTAGCTATCCCTTTACCTGCTCTTTCATTCAATATCTTCTCGCTTTGGTTATTTGGTCAGTAACTACTTGACTACATTGCCGCAATTTTTTTGTTTTTACATCTGAAGGCACTTCTGAGACTCAAGTTAACAGCGTCGTTACCATGGAAACAATAAACAGGGTAGCCATAGGATGGAGGCGGGGCTTGTCATGTTGATTCCCGTTGCTAATATCTACGAGCTGAGGGTCACAGAACTTTTTCACAGCAGCCCTTTGACATGAAATAGTAGGGTAATCACAGGTGCTACCAACGAGACTAATTAAGGTTCTGTTCGAGTTAGTGTAACTGTGCCTTTCCAGTGAGAAAACATGCGTAATAGCGACACCCTGACTCTGTCTGACCTGTACACCGCTGTTTACCCTATAATTTAATGTCAGAATGGCTGCTGTGAAAAAGGTCTATTGTCTGAAACACAAAACGACATTAAATAGACAAGAAATACATATTATACATACAAATACAGCAATAATATATTATAGTAATGTAAAATATGGCTGGATAAACATATTTATTAATACAAATATTTATTATGTGTGATATGCCTTACAACATAAAACCCAAATTTCATCTTTATGGTTTTATGAAATTAAAAATAGAACTATTACATTTAATTGTATAAATGTTTTATTGTTTTTTGTGGGTGAGAGCATAATGGTGTTTGTATAGTGGAGATTTATCTTCCTGCAATTCTAACTCTAATTGTGTCCTCTTTCCTCTCGTAGTGAGTTTAACAACAATCACACTGTAACGTTTTGCAGGTGGCACAGTCATAATGAGCCCATTGGACAATACTGAAATGTCTCATTGTCCCGTTTTACACTATTTTTTAGAACTGATTGTGGCTAAAGACTAAAGACGTGCATATAAATTCTCTTTCATACACTCTGCTATTTCTCATCACAACTCTGTTAAGTATAGTTAACATCAGCACACCTCCACCATGCCTGTTCTGACTCTAATGCGTGCTCGACTTTGTACTCATGTTTTTATGTGTTTTAATATGTATAGTCATGCATGGGTGTCCTTTTCTTTTTACCTGTTTGTCTCACCCTGTGTTGCTGTTGTTGTTGTGGTGGTGGAGTTATTTTTTATTGCTACTGCGACAAAATCAATTGCCCCTCTGGGACAAATAAAGATACTGAACATAAATTTGATTACAAAGAAAATGGTTATAATGATGTGAAACACACTACTGATATTTATTGTCTTCCTTTAAGAAACAGGGGTTCTACTATCCCTCTGCTATACCTCAGGCAGTCTAAAGTTTGGTCAGTAGAGGGCCCTTTAGTCCATGTTATTTCAAGTGCCTTCTCAGTCTCATGTACTGACTGCAGTTGCTAAGTTGTGCTGCTATTTGTGACGTGATGCAGTGCCCTATAGACACACTCCTATTAATCCTCCTATGAATAGTAGGATTGAGACCACTGTATGATGCACGATAGAAAATACACTAAAAGAAGGAAGAAGAAGAAGAAAAAGAAGAAGCTTAAAAAAAATTAATCCCCATGGGGAATTTTTTTATTTATTTAATGTTTTACACGTATAGGCCCGAAATATAATCCCCCCCACACACAAAGGGCTTATAGACACGCAAATGTGAAGAGATGGTGGAGCAATGGGCTGGACCACTAGACTAACTACATAATGGTATATAAGATAGTTTAACCCCTTTGACAGTTACAGCAGTAAAATGCTGCTGATACACTGATGCACCAGTATTAACAATCTAATAATGTAATAAAAATATAACAATGGCTGGGGCCATTTTTCTGCAGAAGTACTTTTATTTGTTGCAATACCTTTAACAGCCACTCAATAGATTACTATTGTTTTTTTTTTTTTGGCTGATGAATGAAGCAAACCTTCCATATTTTACCAGCATTTAGATATATGTAATAGTAAATGTCTAAAACACAGGAAAACGACTGTTATACAGAAGCTAATGGGGATCTTAATAAACAATACAATGAATGATGATACAATGAAAATCTGGCTATTCTATTTCTTCCTTTCTATTTGAAACGGCTTATAAGATTAGCATAAATCTATATGGATGATATGTAAACACATGTTATTGCCTTGAGGTAAAATCACAGTTCTCAAATAAAGTCATACAATGCGCTTCATTTCCTGTAGGGGGCAGCAGTACGCAGGTGGCGTGGAGTTTACCGGAAATAGGCCAGAGGCAGCAGCAGCAGAAGAAGAAGAAGAAGGAAGAAGAAGAGGCTCTCCTCCGGTCGCTAGCTAGCTACTGCTGGGAAGTAGCGACAACATTTTCAGGTATTGTGAATTAAGTAACCATAATATGTGTATAGGACTGTAGATGCACGTCGATAGGAGACATTAAACAAGAACAGCACTCGTTCCGGATGTGTGTAGTCGATATAAATGCTACAGAAAGGCTGACGTTGTCTTTGTTTTGATCCGTGTTGACAAAGTCAGGCTTCAATGTTGTGTTTTTCATCGAAGGCCCAAACTGTTGTGACTTAAGATTTCCGGTGTTGTCAAACTAAAGAGCTAATTACCAAAACCTCCATAACGTTATATAATTGTCTTTACCGCGAATTCAATGTTCTAAGTGGCCCGAAAAGTCATTATGTCACACGAACTCTCAAGCTCTCCCTCTGCACCTGTTTAGGATATTATCATAATGAGTTATGCAGAGAAGCCGGAGGACATAACGAGAGAAGAGTGGATGGATAAACTCAACAATGTCCACATTCAGAGAGCTGATATGAACAGGCTCATTATGAACTACCTGGTGACAGGTGAAGTACCGGTCTTTATTTTTACTCAATCAGTTGCCTGTTAAGATCAATTCTGTAGACGTATGCTGTGCTTGAATGTGTAATGTTCAGGATTTCACACCGTCTTCTGTTCAACAGAGGGCTTTAAGGAGGCAGCGGAGAAATTCAGGATGGAGTCTGGAATAGAGCCTAGTGTGGACTTGGACTCCCTCGATGAAAGAATTAAAATCAGAGAGATGATCTTGAAGGGACAGATCCAGGATGCCATCGCACTGATCAACAGTCTGCACCCAGAACTGCTGGATACCAACCGTTACCTCTACTTTCACCTACAGGTAACTGTACTACTGAACTACTACTACTTCTGTTATTTTCACACACTAATGCACCCTCTTGGTTTTTGTGTTTGCAGCAGCAGCATCTGATTGAGCTGATTCGTTTGAGGGAGACCGAAGCTGCCCTTGAATTTGCCCAGTCTCAGTTGGCCGAGCAGGGGGAGGAGAGCCGGGAATGTCTGACGGAGATGGAGAGGACACTGGCCCTGCTGGCGTTCGACAACCCTGAGGAGTCACCTTTTGGAGATCTGCTCAATATGATGCAGAGACAAAAGGTAGGGTCAATGCATATTAGTACAGAAATGCATATTGTCTCTTATTTTTTGCCAATATTATTTTCATATACAAACTACAACGAACCACTGGTAGTTTTTGTTTTTTGTGAAATAATTTTGTTTCTGTGTGCAAAGTAAAATAATGTAAGAAATCCAAAATAAAACTAGGATGTTTGAAAAAAGCTGTGTTAATAATTCTTTGCTCTGTTTAATAGTACTTGGGAAATACTTTTTAAAAAATTGAATTTTCATACGGGGGCTAATAATTTCGTCCTCATGTGTACATAAAATAGGTCAGTTCCAACTGCATGCCACCTGGAACTTATTCGTTATTCTGCATCTGTTTAATGTTAGTGGTGCAAAATGTTTTAGAAAAAATTGAATTTTTTTTTTCAAACTAATTACATACAAATTCCTTTATCTGTCTTTCTATGATGCACTTTTTTTAAAAATCATTTCTCAGGGTATCACATGCCTCATGTCCACATGTTTGTCTTTCAGGTATGGAGTGAAGTGAATCAGTGTGTGCTCGACTATGAAAACAGAGAGTCAACACCCAAGCTGGCCAAGCTCCTGAAGCTACTGCTGTGGGCCCAAAATGAACTTGACCAAAAGAAAGTGAAGTATCCCAAAATGACAGATCTCAGCAAGGGAACCATTGAAGACCCCAAATAAGGACCCACAGTGAAAACATACCACGACATTACAAAATGGACACATTTCCTTTATCTATTTATACCCCAAACAACTGACTCATATAGAGTACAACCTTTTCTTTTTTGTAAGGGTTGATTTTTGATACTTTAATAACTTAGAATGTGCAAACGGGATTAATGGCATTTTAAAACAATTTCTCACACTAAAGTAACAATGCAGACCATTATTTTACTTGGTATTATAATTTACATATTTGTTTATGTAAAATTAGTACACTAGTTTTTCTGTCTGTCGGCAGGGAAAGTTGTTGGCATAGGAAGATGTGAATAAAGCCTAAATTAGGCTGTCACTTTCTGTGTGTGACCACTTAGAATGGGTTAATTCTGATGTTTAGGAAAAATGGTTGGCTCGGTGTGCACTGCCTCAAATAAACACAAACCTTTTCCTTACCAAACCATACACATTTCAGCTTGTAGTCATTTAGCTAGTCCTCTATGTGATGGCAATAGCCAAAGCAAGATACTTGGGATGTTTCAAACTACTGTGACTTTGAAAATTCAGCTTTAGATTGGTACTGCATTATTGCCTGAGACATTACAAGAATATGCGGACATAGACAAGATCATCAGCTACCATGATGTATAGCTTACATCGCGGGAGCAATTAACAAGTGAGACAAGGTGCGATTCCTAGAATGATAAGAACTTTGCAGCATACTGTGACTGTGCAAGCTTAAAGGCAGCCTCCGTTTCATGATGTTATACAATATCACAGAATATATTAAAAGATGTGAATGGATAAATCTATGTCCACAGACATGGAGACACTTTTACAGATGGATTATTTACATGTATGGAATAAGTAGCTCTTTCGCTGAATTTGATGTGCTTTTTTTGCTGGGATATTATTTTGCAATAAAAGTGAATTTTTAAATGCGCAGATCATAAAAGAATGAAAAGCTTGGTGTGTTTTTAATCATTACTACTATTTCGTCCTGCACTGACAATATCGCTGAAGTAAAAGTATTAAAATGTTAAAAGTAAAAGTACTGTGTAGAATAATGTCCCCTGTGACTTATACTATCACATATTATTCTTATTGGTATAGTGTTATTACTGATTAATTCTACAGTTGTCGTTGGTCTAAAAGTATAAAGTCGAACACTTTATACTTTTACTCCACTACATTTCAAAGGTAAATGTGCTTTTTACTCCACTGCATTTATTTAACAGCTTTTGTTAGTTACTTTACAGATTAAGAATTTGCATTAAAAATATATGATAAGCTCAAAAAATGCAATAGATCATTATACATTAACACAGTGGTTCCTAACCTCCTTGGCTAGTGACCATAACTTGTTAACAGTTCCACCAAAGAGACATCTAAGCTCTGCACGGAGGCTCTAAGGTAAAACTCATATAACATGTATAGAAATTCAAATTTGTGACATTTTTTTCTTCCTAATTTCTCTACTTTTACTTTTGCTACTTTAAATATGCCTAAATGTAGCTGATAATTCTTACTCACTTGGGAGTTTAAAAGCTTTTACTTGACTTAAAATACACCTTGCACCACTGATAAGTAGTAAGACTCCAGCAACCATACTTATTTACATCCCACCACTGCTAATTGGTACAAAGCAGTTTTACCAAAAATCCATTACTACACGGATTACTTATAACGGAGTAGCCTCATTGTGCTGCTACTTTATCTCAAGTACACCTTTAACCATTACCACCACACAGACAGTGAGAGCTGCTAAAAGTTGGGGTGAATGCAGACTATTATATAACGCTAACTCATATGGCCAGGAGCTATTTAAACAACCTGGCAGGCAGCACACTGCGCATTATCTCTGGCCCACAGCAGCTTCTCCTCAGCGCGGGCACCATCACGTCTTCATCCGGCAAGGACAGGTCAGGAGGAGGAGGAGGAGGAGGAGGAAAGTACATCCTGGTGCTCCAGCGATGCTCCCATAGACGACACAGACACATTTACTATATTGCACAGTCATGCTTGGAGAGTGACCGAAGCTCTAGAGGCCTCTCTCTCTCTCTCTCTCTCTCTCCGGGTTTTTTTTTAATTTATTTTTTATTTATTTATTTATTTATTTTTTTGCATGATAATGTAATGGATGACTAAGGACAGCTGGAGCCGTTTTTTTTTTTCTTTGAATAGACTAAAATCACTTCCTGGATAACCCTACCGATCAGAGGAAGAACTGCGTGGCTCGGCCAGTGGAGGAGGCAGTAGAGGAAAAAACTGACACGTGGATTACTCCTCCTAGGGCATCAAGGAAAAACAGACCTCCTCCTCCTCCCCTCCTCCTCCTCTAGCCTCACAGCTCAGCTCCGTGAGTCCAGTTTTTACAGGTTATGGATTCAAATATCGAAACGCACACGAGGGATGTGATTGCGGAAATACTTTAAAGAGGAGGGTTGTTGGTTTTTTTTTAAAGGTTGGTGCTGTTTTCTGTACACGTTTACTTTTTTCTGACTGATCGACCGGAAAGAGATTGAAAGTAAAAAAAAAAAAAAAAAAACAGAAAACAGCCGACGCGGTTGAAGGGAGGCTGCTGTTAGCTCGCGTTGAATGGCAGTTATTCAAAAACATGGCAAGAACTATAGTCCAGATTTGGTCTGTCACAAGGAAAACCATCCGTCTGACAAGATCGGAGTCCCTGGATGTCACAAGAGGTGGCCTGAACACACCACCTGGTCCAGGTAAAGAAAACCCTAAATAGAGAAATCACGATACAGTGTATTGAAATTGTTTGCTCGTGTTTACTCGAGTCATCAGCGACTCAATAGGCTAACCAATGTCCCCAGGGGCCCCCAATGTGAGGTGTGTTTAATCTAAAACAAACAATATTGAGACTTTTGTGTGTGTGTGTGTGTGTGTGTGTGTGTGTGTGTGTGTGTGTGTGTGTGTCCTACAACAGAAATATAGACGTCCTATTGTAACCAAAGTGCTTCTGTATCTGCTAGTGAAAAAATGACACGTATCATTATCTGGCGCTCAAGATGTTAGCAGCAGTCAGTGCCACATAGGTCAAATGATTTGTGAAGGAGGAAGTAAGTTGGCCTTACTTTGTGAAAAATGTATTATCATAAAATATCTGTTCAGACACCAAACACCTTCTCTTTTGAGGACGTTGCACATATTCCCTATAGATTTTATTTTAAATGTATCTTATCTTAAATGTAACCCTGATGAAGATAGAAGCCACTTTATATTGGATGTATTTAAAGTGCAGTAGTTCCCTCAGTTGGACATAAGACATCCCATATCAACTAAGTCCAAAGTTTGTCCCCCAGATGTTGCCTGTAGTTCAACCAAGAATTTGTACAGTTAAATCTTCTTCCCCTCCTTTCGCAGGCCAGTGGCGAGGGTATGGACAGTGGTGCTGCTGCTCGGGACATGCCTCCTGTACTGCGCCCGTGTGGCGATGCCCATCTGCGCCGTCAGCATGGCAGAACAGTTCAGCTGGAGCAAGAGGGAGTCCGGCATGGTGCTGGGCAGCTTCTTCTGGGGCTACTGCTTCACCCAAGTGTTCGGAGGCTACGTCAGTGACCGGTGGGTGACGTTGGAGCCCAAACAGTAGTTGTGCTGTGAGCTAATAGTGGGATGACGGATGAGGATAATGAATTCTCTTTACATAGATGTCATGCTGTGATATGAATTCTGATGGTGACACTTATTTTCAATTGGCACCTGTTAATGCTTCCTGCTCGTGAGCTATAATTTGCCTTTGCAACATTCCTGGCAGTGACGCAAACAGCCCATTTGTGTTTGCTCGGGCAAGTCAGATAAAACAGATAATGTGGTGAATGGAGACAGATGTTTTCTCTGTATTATCATGTCGTTAACTGTTGCAGGCTCACGGTGTCATAAACAGGCTGTGCAATGTGTTTGAAGAGCTTTATTCACTTCAGAATTGTCACCTCAAAGTTAAGAGTCTATAATGATTCCTCAAAATGCTTGGTCTGTCAGTTACCACACATCCACAGTGCCTAATTTTACTTTTACAAACATGTATGGCGTAGATAATGTGGGCAGAATTACTATTTTCTTCCGCTCACAACCTTTTTCTAATACAAGCACAGATGTTAAAGCTAACAGACTCTCTATATTCTGTGTACACAGGGTGGGAGGTGAGAAGGTCCTCCTGCTGTCAGCAGCTGCCTGGGGGTCGATGACAGCCTTCACTCCCATCCTGGCCCACTTCTGCTCCCAGCCAATCCTCTCCATGACGCTGGCCCGCTTTCTTATGGGCTTGTTGCAAGGTGAGAGGGACAGCTTTTGAAAAGAGAGCGTGAATGAGATGAACTGCAGTCCTGAAATTACTATATGTCAGTGTGTGTTTCTCAAGGTGTAGAGAGGTCATAATTAAGTTTGATCGCAGTAGGGAAGTCCAGTTTAGCAAGTTTCACTTTGTCTTTTGTTTTATTTGGCTCGAGAATAGCAATTAATATTTTACGTGGTTGGAGTGATCTGGGAGTGTCTTTTAAATAACTTTACTTCTAATCCCTACTTCTACTTCCTGATTTGTTCTTCCTGGAATATCTTTCTTGCTAATCATTAACAGATTATGTTTTATTTCCTGATTTTAGGAGTTCATTACCCCTCTCTGGCGAGTCTGTGCTCTCAAAAGGTGGTGGAAAGTGAGAGGGGCTTCCTCATGAGCACTGTGGGTAGTGGCTCCTACCTGGGGTGAGTCAAGTGTTGTGTAATAAATAGAGGGAATGGTGGGAAAGGGATGAGTGTTCCTCCTAGAAAATCACTGTTGAATGAGGCGTTTCCTTTTGAAATCTGTGGCTATTGGGATCCAACAATCACTTCTAATACCCCCTTTTATTATCTATGTGCAGACAGCCAGTTCAGCCTGTTATTTGTTTGTTTTCAAAGTTCAGCTCATGTCATGCACATTACTTCACTGTGTTGAAACAAAGGTGTGTAACTTGTCATGTCTTGTGGCTGTTTTTTTTTTTTCAGAACTCTGGTGATTGGAGGGGCTGGCTCCCTCATGTTGGACCTGTATGGCTGGGAGAGCGTTTTCTATGTGTCTGGTCTCCTCTCAGTCCTGTGGGCCTACTGCATGTGGAAATATCTGCTCAAAGGAGAAGGTAAGGGAGGCTTTAACAGACCGTATCTGCGGTGTCACTGCACGCTCCTATCTTGCAGCTGCTTATTTGTATAATTGGAGTCAGTGTCCTCTTGTATGCCCACGTGCCTGTGTTCATCTGTGTTTGCAGGGCCTATCATCACCCTGGAGTCCCTGGGAAGTGGTGGGCCCCAATCCAAACTGTCTAAAAGACATTGGTTACGGCTCCTCAAGCAACCTGCAGTCTGGTGAGATAAAGATAAAGGGAGTGTGCGTGTGTGCATGTGCAGTCCTCTGTGTGTATGTGTTTATTTTTGTACTCTGTGCAGCTCCTTTGTGTCCATAGGCACACAACTGTTTGTTTGTTCTCATATTCAGACGAATGAGCAGCTTTAATTGTGCCTGTCTTACAGAGCTTGAGTCAGGAAGTCATATTATAATCCTGTGACTACATTACAGCAACAAAGTCCCAAAATTATAGATTATTGCATATCGAGTTAAGGGCTTATCCAGAAAATTTTATAAATATTTATAAGAATAATTTCAGAGGCAGAATGTAGAAATATATAAAAACATATCTCAATGTTTACAGATGATAAGTTATTGAGGAGGTTTCTGTAATACAACCGCTTCTGTAGACTGAGATCCAGATTTTATATACTGGATTTTAGAATTGCAAGCCTAGTCTCTGGTTGCCTCAGCTGTCTGTTAATGTTTCTGATATTGAGTTTTTCCATGTCCTTCCAGTCTCTCCCTATGGCCCAGATATTTATATACTGTAATGCAACTGATATGCTCTATTTCCAGTGACAGGGAGAACCTCAGTGGTTTTATTTGATGTTTCTGGTCCACCTTCAGAGTGACAGATTAGATGACAGTTTGATGGCTCTGGGCTTAAAATATTCACAAATTCTTGATACTTTCAACCACCTGCTACTTGCCTTAACACAGATGTGATTTAGACAGACATACAATAGATGTCAGACAAGTAGCACAGGCACAAGCTTCTGTCATGAGACGGTGCTCAAAGAAGAAGAAGAAGAAGAAGCAGCTCAAGAGACTGAGCAACCATTGGTACACTATTAGAGTTTGTAAATATAGTTTCAATGCACTTATTTTCTCTGTTTCCCTCTCTCTTCATGTCCTGGACCAGTGCTGTGATAGTTACGCACCTCTGCACAGCTAGCACCTTCTTCACTCTTTTGTCTTGGCTGCCAACATTCTTTAAAGACACTTTCCCCGATGCCAAGGTAACCAGGCTACCTTTTCATCCTCTCTTTGATCACATATTAGCCCTCAAGAATACGGCTGTGTACTTAAAGGTCCAGTGTGTAAGTTTAGTGGCATCTAGTGGTGTAGTTGTAGATTGCAACTCACTCACCACACTTTAGAAACATAGTGGTTCAACATAGGCGACCTGCGATGTATGTCGATATAAACGACTGATCCTAAGGTAACAAAAACATAATAATTCCCACATTTAGGTGATAGTACACTAAAGAAAACATAGTTATGTATATTATATTCCATTTCTGCCAATAGAGCCTTCTAAACGTTACACACTGGAGCTTTTAAGGGTGATTTATAGTTGTACGTCGGCCCTACATCGAGCCCATGCAAATTACGTACACCATCATGAGCATTTATACCTGTGTGCTCCTCAATCTGTCTTGTGTTTTCCTCAATTCGTTAGTTTAGCATGCTAATATTAGCTAATTAGCACTAAACTCAAGATGAAAAGTCAGGTGATAACTGACTAAATTAATTACAATGCGTCATTTGGAAACCATAAATGTCTAAAGAACATTTTGTGCCAGTCCACCTGGTAGATAAATACAACCTTTGACCTACTGGTGGCATTAGACAAAGAGTCAGGGCATGATCAAATTCAGTAGGCTTCATCCTCCGGGGGAAAATGCATGTCTGATATCTAAAATTTGATGGCAATCCACTACATGTTGAGAAATATTTCAGTCTGAATGAAAGTGGTAGACCAACCCAAAAACAAATACCAGACAAGTACCTAACACCCTATGAGAAATGACCTAATACTCAGTGTTCCCTGCTGTTTCTGGTCAAGTTCATTCTTGCCCATAAAACATGTTGTCTGTTCAGGGTTGGGTGTTCAATGTCATTCCCTGGTTGGTGGCCATACCCTCGTCCCTCTTCAGTGGCTGCCTATCTGACCACCTCATCAGTCAAGGTAGGGTAACAGATATCAGAATAACTCTAATGATAAAGCAGCTGTATAATTCCCTGTCCTAATTTCTCTCTTGATCCCCACAGGTTTCGATACAGCCTCAGTGAGGAAGTTAATGCAGGTACAATATTTGACAGTTGCCTTCTGTGTGTGTGTGTGTGTGTGTGTGTGTGCATTTTATCTGTTTAGTCTCATTTTCTTCCATTGAGTCCAAAGTGTATGGATGCCCTGTTTTCTCTTAACACACAATGAATTCTGTAAGATTTTGATTTATGTGTCTTTGTGTGCATTCATTCCTCTGTTAGTTTTTCTCCATGGGTGTGTCCAGTGTGTTTACCCTTCTTCTATGTGGCAACACCACGTTCCCCTGGGCTGTAGCATTTGTGTCTGCCACAATGGGCCTCACCACCTTCAGTCACAGGTACTGGCATCTCTCACCCTCTATCTCTCTCCCTGAAACCAGCTGCTTTTTTTAGATTTAAATGTGATGTTCCCCAAGAGTCAGTTTGTCGTTTTGTATTGCTGTTTTGTTTTATATGCTCCTTTGTGGTTATACCATTTTAAAACCATTACATTCATTTTCATATCAATGAGGGCAGATCTAAACAGCAGCCTCTTAGACATTACAGTTCTAAATATAAAAAAGTATTTTTTGTGCCAATTTATTCTGATGGGCCCACCAAGCTCCACCAAGCTTAACCAGGATTTGGCTGAGTCTGCTTATAAGGCTTGCAGTTAGAAGTACACAAGGAAAATTGCCAACAGTAGGACCGTATCATATTTTATTTCTCCTGGGAAAGGTTACGCCTGCTGAGAACTGGTCATTAATATCTACTTTAATTCTTAATAAGGCTTAATCAATTTAAACAGTTTAGCAGACATTACTCAAAAGGAAGCAAGCAGTGCATTTGTTGTGGACTATTTTCAAGTACAGATTAGTACACATTTGGTGTAGACAACAATGGAGCTCTGTGACTCAGAGGAATAAGATATATTATATATATATTACAGCTGCTCAGACAATAGAAGGAATCAGTTAGCTGCGGGTTTGGTGGGATTTGTTGATAATAACAAAAATATCACCAGACATGTCCTTTTTAAACCTGAGTCTGCGTCCTTCACATGAAGAATACTAAGAAAGGGTGAGTCACTACAGAGGCAGTAACAAACACTGAAGAAATATATGACTGCAAGAGTGAGGAAGCATCAGCTGTGTGGTGATAACACCTTCTGATACTGTATGACCTCACAGTTTGTTTTGTTTTTTTGGTTGTAGTTTAATTGTGGCATTTTAAATTGTTTTTTGGGAGATTAGTTTATTTTGTCCTTTTTTTTTTTTTTTTTTTTTTTTTTTTACTGCGAGACATCTCATGTTATTAATATTTATACAACACAGTAGGTTGTCTCAAAGTTAATGCTTTATAATGTAATTTTACATTTTAATATTAGTGGTATTAGTACTATAAATCCTGTAAAAAAACCTTTTCTGATGTTAAAAAAAGCCAATCAATTGAGTATTTGTCACCTAATCATATAAGGTACAATCACAGTTAGACTACTCTTACTTCAATATTTCTAATATGTCTCAAGTTGTTGGTCAGGACAAAAGGTAGATTTTATTTCACATTTGTGGATCCACAGTAACACTGTTATAATGAACTTATACAATCACGCATGTTCCTGAATTGATAAGTACAATACAGAATGTGCAAGGAACAATATAGAGAGTTGATGATAACAGGCTGGGAACAGGATATAGACTGTCCACAGCTCTCTTCAATTCAGGAGGCACAATGTGTTAGTTCAGCACCTTATAAGACGAAATGGCTTATGACATGCCTTTCTTTTGCAGCGGTGTATCTGTAAATGTTCAAGATCTTGCTCCTTCTTGTGCTGGAGCTTTATTTGGTGAGTTAAAATAACATTTCATAAAACCGTCATTATCATGAAACATTTCAGCCCTGATCATTTTTTAAACCAGAGGTGAAATTTTTACAAAGTTTTTCAATTTTACATGTTTGTATCTGCATTTCTTTACAGGTGTTATGAATACATGTGGTGCTTTCTCAGGTGAGTTTCTGACATGGACAGCTAATGTCTGTGATCAATCTTTCAACAGCGGTTGCTAAATTATTGTTTTCGCCTTCAACAAGTCTATTAAATGAAATAATTCATCCACTTCTATAAATTCAAACTTTGAGCCGATGTGTCTCCTGTCAGTCATGCTGGGTCCTATGTGCCATGCATATTTCATCAAAGGAGCATTAATGGAGTTTGTGTCAGATGAATAATACAGGGAACAGAGGATGACAGTTAGTGGTCTTGTGAGGGGTGTGTAATGGACTGACATTTTCTCTGCGGGAAACTGAATAATCACATAGAAGATGTTGTGGGCTTTGTTTATATCTTTATGATTTATATTAATGGTGATTCTGTGTGTTCCTGTGCAGGGGTCCTGATGGTGTATTTCTCGGGGTATCTCATCGAGGCCACAGGCTCGTGGGCGACTGTGTTCGCCCTTATCACCACGGTCAACCTGCTGGGGCTCTGCACATTCCTGGCTTTCGCCGAGGCCCGTCGAGTCGACATTGACTCGAGTAAGATCCGCCACCACAACATCCACATCTAAACTATCCGTCATCAAAGGGACTAGAATGATACTCCCAAAGGAGATACAACCTTGAGCAACCGGCAGCTTGGAGAACTTTGGAGAAGTAGCCAATGGATGGCAAGTAGCACACGGATAAAGCCTGCATATAACATCTGGAAAACTCTGGCTCTGTTTCTGGTTGAGGAAGTACTGCAACAGCTACTGAAAAGCACACAGCAGAGCCTGCACAATGTTACTGAAAATCATGTGGAAAAAAAGTCTACACTACCTCCAGGTCCCACCTTGTGCAGCGTGTGGTGGTTAAACAGTTGCTGGGCTGCTGTTTATGCTTGTCATTTCTTCCAGAATGTGTTACAAGAAACATCATGGAAATTGTTATCCGGTGTGTTTTGTGTGTGTGTGTTGAAGGAGCTGTGCGAGTGATGGATGTGTTAGTCTCAGGAGCTCTCTGACAGTTGTGACAGACCAAGGTGGTGTGTTTTTACCCTGCGGGGATGGGGGAGGTGGTGTGGGCACACGGTTGGTGACGCAGGGAGAGTCCAGCCTCTCGTACCTGGAGTCTTTTATTAGTACGCCCCACTCACCCGTCGCTGAGTGAACTGTCTGAGTGACACCTCATTACCCAGCCACTAATTACTTGGCAGGCCCTCTAATGTCCTGTACAATTTACCTTCTATGGTCCCCGTCTCCATGGTTACAAGCTCATCTTATCGTTACAGTTCGGAGGAGGTGAAAGGGGTAATGGGTACCTTTATGACAACAAGGCTTTTACTGAGTGCGTTCTCCCTATTTGTCGTCTTGAAGAATATGTTTTGAGTTAGAAGACCAAAGGTTATTGATTATTTTTATTTCTATGTGATTGCATGTGATAGAAATACCTCACTTAATTGTTTTTGATTACTTATATATTTATATGGCTTAATAATTAAAATTTTTTTCAATTTAAATTTTCAAATTGTTATTGAAAAGATAAACATATTTAATTAGATGAAAGAAAAAGAAATATTTATTAGGTAGGATGACAGAAGATCATAGTAAGTTATCAATAGTGTGATGCAGTATGAATAACCCTAATAGACCTTTCTGCAAGTCTAGTTTCCTAATTAATTCTTCTTCTTCTCTGACCTGCACTTTCCTGTCCAGGAAGGGACAGGTTTGGTGGAAAGAAACATCATGTTATTGTCTTGAAAAGTGCACAGGCAGGCGAGCAGCCTCTCTGGCTTTTTTTGTGTCAAAAGATCCATCCTTGTTATCGCGCTTGACATCATTGTTACCCATAGGCGCTGTACAGGAAGTCAATATTTGGGAAGGAGATATCACAGGAAGGAGGCCCATTTATGGTGGTGTCAGAGGTACCTGTGCCTCCATGTTACACACTGACTGAATTGTGTGTTTGACAGGTGAGATGCAGTTGAGGACCTGGGGAACAGTTTTGGTATATTGATTATGATATTACTGCAAAGTATGTAGCAACATACAGCTAGCTGCATTTAGCTTTGGAGTTCACAGCTTTATGGTTTCCTGTTTTACATTTGGAAGGTTTCATTTTCATTCTAGATGCTTACTTGACACGTGTACCTTTTTAAATCTATGCATTTATTATTTTGTGCCTGATTTAACCAATGAGAGGTTCGTAAGCTCACTGTGGTCACACAGTGTCATTTACTGATCATTGTACATCGCTAATGTTGCCTTCTTTGTAGGAGTTTTGTTTCTTCTGTATGATTTGATATTGCATTATGATAATTATTATTGTGTGTGTGAATTGTTGTTATTTACACACAAAGGCACGGATGCTTGGATGTTTTCTATAAACACTTGGAAGTGTATCCTTTTGGTTGAACATTTCAAAAAATGCCCAGCATGTTTCTTACATGGTCAGTGGTTACAAAAATGCGGGCATAAAAAATGTGAATGAATTTATTCAAACCATTGCTCTGTGTCTGTCAGAGTCCATTAGAGATTATTTTTTATGTACAGCAAACATATTTCGATTATTTGTGAGTTACAAAGACACAGAAACCTATTGACTATCTAGAATAATTTATTTTGATATCTAATCTGAAATCTGATCCAAATGTGTACAACGCTGTTTTCTATTTGTAGTGTTTTTGCTAGGCCTTTCAGTTACACGGTGAATTAACATAAAACCACTGTACCATATACTCAGCCCTCAACATTTCAACAACCAAAGCCCCACATTCCTCACACCTTTTACCCGCCTTAGCAGATGTGCATTATTTAAAGCTACACATTGCTTGTCCATTTTTGTTGACATTTGCTTTTTTGTTTACCAACATATCTCACTGAAGGCTCCTGACAAGCCTTCTGACAAATAGTTTTTGATAACATGTAAGATATGTATGATAAAAAAAAATACATCAATGCAAGAAAATGCAGTATTCTAATGCTTTTAAGGTGTTGTATTTAAAGACATATATTAACTTTGAATAAAAATATATTTTGTCAACATTAGTGAGTTGTGTCTGATGCTGCATGTATTTTCTCTGCAGTGCCACAGAGAGGCAGCACAGTATCAATAATGAGGAGAGCACATGGCGCCATATAGCCTCCAAATACTTTACAAACATTTTCTGACATGTAGAATGGAGGCCTTCAATGTGGAAGTATAATGATCTCTTTAAGTTTTCAGTGAGATTACTGTCAACTTCCAACAGCAAATATTACCCATGATTACATGAAAGAGTACTTTCATACACCTATATGCACTGCATACAGGTCAGGAATGAGCAAGGTTTTCCCACTATGAAGATGAGAACCATTTGTCTGTACATCGGTAGCCAATTCTGCATGTGGATCAGCTGCTGAACAGGTTCTAGTGTAGGTCTGTCCTGTTCACACCAGCGGCTCACTGCAGGCCCAGATCCAGAGTCCGGGCTAGCAGGACGTATGTGGTGGCACCATATGGCAGGATGCTGTGTGCCATGTTGGCTAGTTGGCACTGCCCACGTGTGAATGGCCAGACGCTAGTCAACCCAACCCACTCCCTCCTCATGGGACCGAGCGGCTCAGGTTGCCATGGAGACGGGTGGCTTGTGGCTGCTGCGTGGCAAAGAAAAGAAAGGGAGGGGTCACAAGTGAGTGAAAGTAACAAGTCAGATAGAAGTCAGTGGAGTGGAGCGAGTTGGCAGAGAATTTGGCTTTTGATGTACAGTTCATGCAAAAACAGCCATGGTGTTAAAGAGGTGGTCGGTCACTTATTGGAGTGCTCTCACTGACAGAAAATGGTGTTGTAAAAAGCAGACATAATCATGATGAGTGGCCCACTATTTAATTAGCAGAGATGAAACACTGTAAGGGGAGTGTAGAGGAGAGGGGAGATAAACCCTCCCCCAACTTGTCGGCTGGTAAGAGTTAACCCAGTAAAGGCAGGCCCCATCAGAGAGCCGGAGATACATGTAAATGAAATAGCCCCATTAATTAGTAATTAACATCAAGTTAATGACATTTCACTGTGTCGCCATCTCATCCTATGTCCTTCCTCTGTGGTGGAGGGGCTGTCTCTTCGGTCCCTGATCTGAATGCTAATTAGTGCAAAGCTAAACTGCCATATAGGGCTACCTAATGATATAGAGGCCCACTTTAAGACTGGTCATTGTGCAGGGAGGATTAATCACTTTGTAGTAGTAGATCAGGAGGCTTTATAAGTCTGCCACTCCTTAGAGGGCTGTGATATTGAGGGCCATTGACAGGTTTTATGTGCTAATTGCGTTGCGCCTGTTAGCCTAATGTTGGGTTATCCCTCATGACTTAGAACTACTTTTAACCATTCTCCTAGTTTTCAAAATATATCCAAGAAATATTTCTGTTAAGTGAGCATTAAATAGGACTGGTATGTACTTACTCCAGTGTCTTGCATGGTTTGATTGAGTTTGAGGGCCCGGGAGTAGATGCACTCTCATTTGTTTTGGGTTCCCTCCTGAGCCTAAATCAGCTCTGTGACAGAGGTAATTTTAAATGATTTGACTACAGCGAGGGACAGTATCTCTGTGAAGCTAGATGAAACATGAAGTTAACACTCTGTACACAGCGGTGTTCCTGGAATGAACAAGAATGTCAGCTCCTAAATGAAGGAAATGTATTCACACATTGATGTGCAGGGTTATATCCTGCAATGCTAAACTGTGCTTTGAGTCTCTGGCAGTTTTCTCTGTCTCCATTATGAATTCCTCTTGTTTTCTTTATCAGCATCTCGCTTTGTCTGTCTTTGTCTCTCTCTGTTGCCCTCTTTCTTTTCCTTTCTTTTCAAACTCTGTTCTGATACATCATTGACCCTTTAAAGGGATCCCCTGATGGCCAAACACATCCACCATTAGCACACCAGCACACACACACACACACACACAACCAAATATGTTGATTTCTGTCAATTAAACCCCATCAGCTGTTTGCCTCCTGCTAGACATATGGCCTGTGTTAAATCTAAAGAGCAAATGGAGCCACCATTGAGTGGGGCATCATTTTAATGGAACCCTGAGGGACAAGACCCACACCTGCGCAATAATAACATTAAACCATGCTCAGCCCACTGGCCAGATGAGGACAGTGTTGGTTTGTGTGTGTGTGTGTGTGTGTGTGTGTGTGTGTGTACATGCACATGGCATTTGTTCGATTTTAATTCAGTCCCACAACCAAAAGGAATATTAGTCTTCACAGAACAAAGTAATATCCAACACAAACAGTTTGTTGTGAAACTAACATTGCAGTCATGTCTACATCTATATGCTCCACAGGTACGTTCGGTTTGAAACCTTCTCCACAGTGTTTGTTTTCAGAGCCGCACCAGGAGAGGGGCAGCTCAGGCTGTTTTCAGCCTCTAATATTTGTTGTTATATAAGCCAGAAAAACAAAGACACAAATGCACTCCATCATGGCAGACCATCTCCCCCTGCAGTCAGAGTTTTTTGTCTTATTTTGACAAATGAATGGTTACGGAGTTCACAGGTCCTTAGTCAGAAACTGAAACAAATAACTGAACAAATCTAAAAAAAGTACAAATATAATTTCAGGAAACAATATGGTGCCATGCCTTTGGCAGGGATCACCAGATGCTTAGTTTTAAGACAAAAGGAAAACAAATGAAATCCCATATCTGTTTAAATATAGTAAATATTTCCAGTTCACCCACAACAATCATTTTGGTTAAATGTGAATGCTTCTATATTCTCTATAATAACAATTGCTTTTTTATACTTATTTTTAGTAGGGCTGCAACTAACAGTTACTTTCATTATTGCCAAATCTGCTCATTATTTTCTTGATAAACACTTACTCTTGATTAATACTGGACTATAAAATGAAAATAGTGAACATTCAGTCAGTTTACCATCACATGAGATAAAGAAAAGCAGTAAATCTTCACAACTGAGCAGCTGGAAAGACAAAATGGTACACATTTTTGCTTAAAAATCCTTATCATTATCAAAATAGCTGCAAATTAATTTTCTGTGGATAATTTCTACAAATTGTTTCAAATCAGATTTGTAGTAGACAGTGAAACGCACACACAAGCAAAATTTTATTACATATGTACATTCCTTGCAATATTTTGAATCCATTATGATTCTTTATGAGTAAGAAAGTATGGAGCAATCAGTTCAGGAATTAATAGTAAGCTATTTTTCACAAAAATAAAATCCTAGGAAAAATCAACGAAAAATCACTCACTATCTGCAAATCTAGGGCTGTAACTCACAAAATATTAGCATTAATTTAATTATTTTTTCAATTAAAGATTAATCGCTGAGTCTCAGCAACAGCACAAAACCGAAAGATATTCAGTTTACATTGAAAAGTAGCAAATCCTCCGAGAAGCTCAAATCAGAGAACATTTAGCAGTTTTTGCTTGAAAATAAATAAAAACTGTTAATTGATTTCCAAAATTGTTGCCTATTAAGTTTCAGTTGATTGACTAATCGTTAAATCAACTAATCGTTCCAGCTCCATGCAGATCTTTCTTAATTTCTGCAAATGAGAAATACTAACAAGACAATAACTGTATGTTAACCACAAAGGTTAGTAGGCTTTACATGATGAAATGTGGTTAAATTGTTCTGTTTTGCTTTATTCATTCATAGTTCTTAACAGTCTGCAGCATTCTGTTTGTGCATGCACACGAGGAGGTTAAATACCCCACCCCCGTCGGGCCCCCCACACCCACCCCCACACAGTACCCCTCCACTCATCTGCTCCAGCTCTCCCCAGCTTCACACCGCTTACATCTCCAACACCACCAGATCTCCCCTTTTTTCCTGCTTGCTCTTTACTAAAGTTTGGCTGTCAATCAGCAGTGGCCTCAGGCAACAGGCACTGATGAAAAGACCCCTGAGACAAGGAGACCCAAATTAGATTTCAATAAGGATGTTGAATATTCATATCAGGGAAACATCTAAAGGTAAATGCTTTTTGATCTCCGCGCACAAATATCACTTGTGTGCATTCCCAGGTCCTGGCGCTCTGGTTCTACAGTGTTTTCTCCCCCAGCCTGGTCCGGCCCCGGCCTCGGCTCTGTCTCACTCCTCGGGGGCTGCGATGGAATAATGATGATGGGGCTACAAAGGAGAAAAAGAGCCATAATGAATGTTTATACTAAAGGGACCCAATAGAAAGGGCATCCGTACTAAGTATTCAGTAATTAGTATTTAGCAGAAGTTGATCGCTGAGTGCACACATTCAAACACGGAGCACACACACACACACACACACACACACACACACACACAGACACACACAGATATCCAGGGCAGAATCACTGAGGCATAATCATTTGCTGTGTAAACTTTAGACAGGGGAACCTCCCTTGACAGCAGCAGTCAAAACACAGTTTCATTCGTCCTGTCAACATGTTTCCTTTATTTTTATAATTGACTCCACTTAGGGTCTTTCCCCCCAAAATGTCAACAGAATTCACAATGTGGCTGTTTATTTGTCTGAACATACCTTGTCCCTCGCTCATAAGCTCTCTACTAAATCATAATTATTACTTTAACATTGCACATTCTTAATGAATATGTCTCCTAACCTCAGTGCAATAACTGTCCTTTTATGTCCTACCTTGATGTGTTTTTGTTTGTAAACTCTACTGGTTATGAGAACTAAAAAAAAAAGAGCCTACATCCTTTAAATACCCTGAAGAAATTGCCTTCACTTCCATCTTAGTGGAGATGGAAATGTGCAGGGATTGTGGAGGATGCATGGGGAGGGGTGCTTTGGTTTGGAGGGTGGGACTGCCCGAGGCTCTTTTCCCCACAGAGAGTCACCACTTCGCTCCGGAACAGACTATGAAGCGAGTCCTGAATTGAGACCCAAGGATGGGAACACCATCTCCTCTTGACACGGGAAGGGAGCATCCAGCTAATAGTCCACATCAACTTCTATCATCAATAATGTGTCAAGAGCGGCCATGATAATCCAGATCATCAAGCAACTGTGGCTCATGATGCGGGGAGACAAGCCAACTCCCCCAACAGAGCTATTAAAAAGAAAGCCATTCTCATCTTACATTATACTTTTCTCTTGTTATTTCTCTCACTGTGTTCCTCTCAACCTCCCCCCACCCCTTCCTTACAACATGATGGTCAGTCCATTGCCAGGCAATCTGGTCTGTGATGTTGTTCACACCTCCATCGAGCCAAAAAGAAAAAAAAAATCTTAGACAAGATATGATGACTTACCCAGGTGGTGTGTTTCGCTGGTCTCTTGGTCTTATGGGTGAGGGCAGCCAACCAAGGTATGTGTATGTGTATGTGTGTGTGTGTGTGTGTGTGTGTGTGTACATCTGCCTACAGTATATGATGGTGTGTTTACCCCAGGCCCTGTGCTGTGATGCTGTGATGCTGAGTGTCACCCTGCTCCGGCCTGAGCCCTGCAGCCAGAGAAACCAGCTGTGAAACTGACAGGTTTGTCTTCTGCACTCACCTACACTCTTTCTTCCCCTGCACACACACACACACACACACACACACACACACACACACACACACACACACACATGCACTGATATATACACATGCAACCACATACACATAATGAGGCGCACACACAGAGACACGTACACACAGTTTCATGGCCTGAGGTTTAAGTACACATGCACACACAAGCCCCCCCACATCCACACATATCCACAGACCATCACACAAGCTGCAGGCAGTCTCTCTCATGCCAGCTACAAACACAGTGCAAAAGGAATATGCTTACAGAGCTCCGATATATAGTGGCTACTCATAACCTGAACACATTTTTACAATTTGATGAAAATCTGCAAAGATATTGAATATCCAAGTGAAATATTCTTTAGACCATGTTTTCCATCACTATTCCTCATCATTTAAGCACCGGACCGTGCTATATTTTCATTCAGATTGTTTTATTAGGCTGTAAATAAGAAAGTGAAGGCATATAATGTCTTACAAAGACATCAGTTACAAGTAAATTATAAATCATAACTTGTTACTCACCTAACAAAATGCACTTATATTATGATCAGAGCAGTTTAAGGTGAAGAAAGGTGTGAAAATACTGTTCAGTGTCTATTGTAAGAGCTTGCCTCTAGCCCGTTTTACAACAGTATAAACCTATATTACAAACATATGTTTTTACATGTATGCTAGTTATTTTAAAAATGCATTTTTATGTATTGTGATTATATGCAGTTGTTGTTCATTCTTTGTTAATGCAAATAAACCAAATAGAATTTGAAACACAAAGGCGAAAGATTGTTTAGAATACCTCTTTGTGCAATATATAGTGTATTTAGCCTCAGGTCCAAAACATTATGACAACCTTAATTCCCTTCAGTTAGGTTCAGGTAACATTTCATTAGAAACTGAACCTAATAAACCAGACTCAAACCAGACAAACTCAGATGCGTTGACAAGGATTTGCATGATCAGATGTGACTACATTCTCCCAGGTGAGTGCATGAATCTTGCAATATACACATGTAGGTTTACATGCAGGTATGTAGCACATACATGTATATGTTTATTCTGTATCATGTAGGTCAATGAGGACATGCAACATTGCCACAAGCGTCTGAACTTGAGGTCCATCCAGGAAAAGCTGATGAGTTACCCTCAGGAGATGCTGCCTTCTATGGCACCTTCCCCCACACCTAACGGACACCTAGCGTGCACACAAAACCTTCACACACACACACACACACACACACACACACACACACACACACACACACACACACACACACACATACATGGACTTTGACACACAGTAGTGAAGGATGCCATGTGTATCCAGGTGTCTGGCTGTGCTGTAGCACCCTTCAGATGTCACAACGACAGAAATCAGTGTTCTGACCAGAAAGTCTGCAGGCAGCACGCGTGTCTTACCGTGCCACATTTGTGTACATGAATGTGTGTGTGTTGGCGCATCTGTGAGCGCATATACATGTGTGCTTGTGTGTTACTTATTCCTAGAGGGTGGGGGTGAGAAAAACAAGTGAGAAAACAGCAAAACAAGTTAAGAGACAATGAAGAAAGCAACACTGGCACCTGTTTCCCCCCAGTGTGGAGGGCGAAGAATCCGCCTCAGAAACTACACTGCCTGCTCCTTTGATGTACTGATGCCACTGATACATTTTATCTCCAGATATTTCAGTCCAACAGCATGCACTATATCACCTTTATCTCTCCTTCTAACCCTCCATAAACATGCTGCCTTCCTAACACACATGCACACTCTTTTTTTGGTTCAGTTATGTGGCCAGATGTCCAAGTTGACATAGCGCTTAAGGCGTTTGACTGGATGAAACAGTGCATTGGCTGCGGGTAAAGAGGGATTAAAACAGGGCCTGAGGCACTTGTGTTATATTGAAAACATCCTGGGCTGCTTTGTATGGAGATTTGCATACATTGGGGTCTGTGCGGCGATGGCCCATCTGCTGAAGAGCATTGTCCCCAAACAACAAAGTGTGTTTAAATATTTCACATCTCCATCTACTGGGACATAGGTACATAGAAGTGAGTGGAGAGTGAGTGAGAGAAATAGAGGGCGATGGAGGGGGGTGAAAAAAAAACAAAAAAAAAGGAACGAGTAGATTGGCACAGCTTTGAATTTGAACTGCTCCCAAATGTGCCTCAGTCAGAGCCACAGTAAATAACACTATTGCCGGCCAGGATCCGGGAAAATGAGGAGAATCTAAATATAATATGTTGTAAATCTGAATTCTGGTGCAAAACATAGTTGTCTGAATACAGCAATGAAGATGTGAAATGTATGTTTTGTGCAATGATTGTGTTCTGAATGTCCAGCTAAATATAAAACAGGGTTGAATAGAACACATGCATTTTAACAAACTTTACATTTGAGTGTTGAAACTTTCAACACATTTTATTCTGTATAAAAAAATACATTTATCATGACACTGGATGGACATTTTCACCTAATATTAATAGATTTATTTTACCATGCATGCAGTGTCAAATTAACTATGAAAGACACTGACTATGTTGATAGAAAAAAAAGGCAAATATCCACAGTAGGCAGTTTGGTATAGACTGGTCCAGTATTAAGTTATCATCCCTCTGGCCCAAACCCTCTTTATTGTATTAATGCCATAACTCTGGATTTCTGTGACATTTAATGGCACTGTAAAATTAGATAATTACTGTAATATATCTGTGTACTCATGCCCGTTTCTGAGGTCAGAAACATAAAAATTAATAAGGAACAAGTGGGAGAAAGGGGACAGAGTAGAGAGATTAAATGAGAAAGTGAGTGTGTACAAGAGAGTTTGAAGTGACAAAGATGGCAAAAGTTAGTTTTATTAATGCAAAGAGAACACAGTCTGAAGTTACTTTGACATCCAATGTTTATGCATCCTCTCTCGATACCCCTGCATTTTTTATTTTCACTCTCCTCTCCCCGTGTGTCTTTCATTTCAACCAAAACACACATCAAATGAAAAACATGCTCAGGGCACTGGATGGTGGATGGAACAGTAAGGTGATTTAACGACGGGACGGTTTGTGTGTAGGCTGGACAGCCTGGTGCAGCCTCCGTCTTCACAACCCGCACACACAAACCCATGCACACATTTACACGTACGCACACACAGACAGACACAGACACACACACTGACACCAAATATCTGAAAAAACAGCCAAGATGGACGTGAGGAACATGTTGCCTGCACGGGGGAGGATTTTGGAAAGAAGAGCGTGGTCAATCTGTTTGTTTCTCTGCCACATCCAAGAAGAGTGATAATTTCATTTTCTTTCATTATTTTCTCTCATTTATTGTACTCCGAATGTCAGATTTTGAAAGCTGCTGAGGTTTATGTTTAAGGAGAGAGCATATCAGACAATGGTTTTTATTTATTTTGCAACAAAATGTCAGTTGTTCTGTCTCTCTTGTTCCCACGTAGTGAGACATCAAGACAGCAAACACAGACAGACCCATTGATGCTACCTGAACCTCGTACCTCTGCCTTGTCTCGCTGCATCTCCCTCTGTCTCATCATGTCTCATAAGCCAGTTCATTTATGCAAACTCTAGCCGTAGAAGGTCACGGTTGGAGAGTCTGTGAAAAAGTATAACAGACACACATTAACCCCCATTTAATCAGGATTACAGAGAACAACCAAGCATTATTTAACACAAATCACAGAGCATGACAGCAGTAGAGAAATATGGGACACACACATACACACACAAACACAAATCCAGCACAATCAATCTAATGGTGTGCATTAGTTAACTGCCAAATGTTGGGCTTTTTATGGCAGGATCACCCGTCCCTTGAAAAGATAAATACGGTGCACAGATCCCAGTAATTACAGCAATCCCCTTACAGCACACAGAGACCGTCCTCACTCACCAGCCTCTCTGGAGTACTGTCGCCCTGTAGATTAAGTCATTTAGGACAGTTTTAGGGCACCGGGGTGACTGACAGAAGAGGAGCTGGGTGGAGAAGAGACAAAAGGACAGACAGGGATGGCGTTAATGCGTTTTGTCTTTACGGTATTTTGGGGGAGGGGTTGTACTAAAAAAAAAAATAAAATGCAGCCACGGCAGACAAAATGAATAGATAAAGACCCAGTCAAATGCGCGTTGACACACCTGTGATATATGTAGCACGTAGGCAAACACATGTAATCTCTAATCTGCAAACCTCCTGTGACTTTCTGAGGTTATGTCACCAAGAAACATAACATTCCAACGACTGAATGACTGAAGAGCAGTCCCAGGAAAAGGTTCATGGCCTTTGTGTGGGTAATGTTAAGGAAATGTAAAAATCAAGGAAATATACTTATAGTCTGATCCCACCAAATAAAGCCAGCATGTAAAGCTGCCGCTCTCTGTGTGTGTTACAATGGGAATAATATCATCATGTAGATGGGGTGGACAAAAAAATATGAATATATATACAATATAACGCAACACAATATAATAGCTGTGCAACAAACGTGAAGCTTCAAATGTTCAGTTTCCGTTGCAAGTGTTAGTGAGCTCTCTGATAATGTCTTTAGGGCCAACAATTCAATATGTCTAGAGACCTTACAAAAAATATTGACTTTGAAAATTGACTCAACACCTCACTGACATAGACTCAACAAAACATTTACCATCTTGAGCTTTGGATTGTGGTACATTAAGCTGTAAAAAATATAAAATAAATAAAAAATAAACTAAAGCTCTGTGGAGGTTCCTTGTAAACCAACAAAGTTGTTTACATTTAGTGTTTTTCATCAACAATTATTGTATCTATCCTTGAAGACTGAATACATGTTGAATGCATTTCCCACCTCATAAAACATTTGCAACGCTGGTTTTCTGAATATTTAAAATCATGCTTTGATTACATCCGTGTTTCTGTGTCTTCTTAGCTGCTTTTTGTGCGTCACAGCCACCAACTGTCTATCAGCAAAAAAAACTAAAAGTGATTGCAGTGATTATTTCTCTTGTGCACTCACTCGTTTGCAAGATACAAACAAAACCGAAATCCACCCTTTCCTCCATAGCACTCTTAGTGGTCAAAAACTCTGCAGGGTACCTTTAAGCTGTACAATTTTTACAGCTGCTCATGTTGTTGTGTTCACTTCTTGTGTGCAGCTAAATCACAACACACAGGAAGATCACAGAAAGTTTAGACTCCTCAGGACGCCTCTACTGTGTCTGTGCATGTGCAAATTTGTGTGTGTGCGTGTATGCGTATGAGTGTGTGTAAAGGGCAGTGGTGGGTGCAGTTTAGCAAAGGGAACTGAGCAAAGCCTTCAGGCCGGAGGGCGATTGATGTCCAGCGGGTGGCTGAGGAACACTAACTCACACTGCTCTCTGACTGCATCTAAAACTCTCATTAGTTTAAGTGTGTGAGAGTTCTCTGCCGCTGCACCCTTCAGACCCTGCAGAGAGGCAGAGGGCCAAAACCCCCTCAGATGGCTTTCACAACAGGGGAGGTGTGCAAGGAGGTGAACGTACATGTCTGCAAGCACACAGGCATTGACACAAAAACACATTTTTGCACACACATTAGTCTTTCTGCTGTTGTCTTTCTCTGTTTTTCTTGCAGCATGCATGTACATAACTGTGAGCATGCAGCTTAACAGCAGGGCCTAATGAGGTCTGAAATATGAGCGGCAAACATTTGTATGGACAGATGTGGATTAATGTTCATCTTTTCTTCAAGCCAGAGATTAAACCTGATTTACCGCCTAACAGGTTTTTAGTTTTTTCTATTTGATTACAGAGAGAGAGAGAAATGAATAGAGGAGGTAAATGAGACACAGTGGGAAAGAGAAACAAAGGAAGAAAACAGAGTGGTTGTGTCTCCAACTTATGGGGAAGTTGCCAGAAGAAGCCAGACAGTGAAAGTGGAAGGAACAAAGACAAAGCAGGGTTGGATGGAAGGGGAGGCAGAGGGAATCGTCAGATGCTCCTCATTCCTGTTGTGGGTTGCTGAAGTGAAGGAGGAGAAATTTGAGTCATGGGTACGGAATCAGAAATGTCAACAGATTGAGTCAGAGCAGAGCTGGGACCGTCTGGAAGGAGAGAGTATCAACACTGACTGAGGGGCACGCAAGATTTTGGGACCGTCACTGGGCTAATGGCAAAATTTTTGGACATTATGTGTGTGCGTGTGTGGATGTGTGTGTACGTGTTGCATGGGGGAGGATGTGGGATTGGCTTAGTCTGCTGTCTATAATGAATGGTTAATGTTAGTCGGGGAAAAAATGAATACGGTCACCATCTGCTCAATCTAAGTCTGCGTTCTGTGCGTGTGTGTGTGCACATTTGTGTGTGTGACAGTCATGTAGACTCACACACACACATACACACACACAATGTGCTCTTGGAGAGGGATTTGGAAATATGGAATGGAAGAAAAGGGAGGGAGGAAGAAAGAGAGGAGGAAGCAGCTAAGAGAAGACAGACATGCAACAAAAACCTGCAAGAAAGAGACAATGAAAGTGATGGAAAAAGAGAAAGAAGTGATATTCATGTAGGCAACATTTTATGTGTTTTGATGTAGAGACACAGATACAGGTGAGCACAAATAGGGCACAAGTCATGAATTCTGTCAGGTTTGTCAAGCACATGTAGCCTATGGCTGCGTGCTCTTTATACACACACATACACCAAAACAGAATAGACGGAATAGAAATATAGGTGGAATAGAAATATTTTTATTGCCAATACTGAAAAAGAAGTTGACAATTAAAAGTAAACATACCTCTTGCTTTGACACACATGCACGGTGATAAAAGAAGTAGTCAGATCTTTTACTTGAGTAGCAACGCCACGATGTGAAAATATTACATTACATGTAAAAGTACATTAATATTTTACTTAGTGAAAGTACAGAAATGATATCAGTAAAACTGACTCACTGTAAGCATTTGAGTAAAAGTTCTCATTTTGCAGAATGGCTCCTGTCATCATAAAATTTAAAGTGTAATGTGAGTGTAATCATTTATTCATTAATGTCTAAAGAGAATTATAATGTTGTAGCTGGTCTAGGTGGAACCAATTATAACAACTTTTTGTGCTATTGGGAAATATAATCTACATTTACAACAATTTATCATATTTATTGAACTGATTGCATGTTTTTTATGTTTGTTTGAGTCTGCAGAGTAAATACGCCTACCAAATGAATGTAGTACAGCAAAAGTAGCATTTTCTTTCGACATTCAGTGAGGTGGAAATATAAAATGACATACAATGAAATTACTGAAGATGACCAAAAGCAAATACATCACAAAAACTTACAGGGCACTTTTTTTAGTCTTTGTCTCATACAGTATACTGTCTAATTGAGTTCAGTGTGGGAAAAAAAATAACAGTTAGAGTTGAGTTATGTAAGATCCAACAAATCATTTTGAAGAGATAGCTAGGCAAACATTTTTTATGATGTTATAGAAAACATAGTTGAAATATTATGACACAAAAATGTAGGACCTCTGTACAGCTATCTATTACTAAACTACTCTTTGAATACACAGTAACAGTATTTAAAGCTTTAGGGGGATTACAAGTGTTGAGGACACTGGAGCAGTATCATCCCCGGCTGTGTTCTCAACACACACACTCTCTCGCCCACTCCCACACAAACACAGAACAAATGCATGTCCGTTATTACTTTTTTTTTGTCTGTGAACACATCACATTTGTCTTCAAAGTTTAAAACATGAAAAACAAAACAAAAAAAACAGTTCACATGCATCATCATGCTCTTGGGTAGCTGTGACAGAGAGGAACTTCAGCACTGATAAAACATTTGTGATACATCTCTGAACACTGGGTTGATAAGTAAATACAGCCTACATCGATAATCCTCATGTCACTATGTGCTCTGTATTATGCAGAGAGTTGCATTTACACAGACATGCACACACACACACACACACACACACACACACACACACACACACACACACACACACACACACACACACACAAACAAACACACGCACACACACTGCCAGGTTGTGATTAAATTCTCTGTGGCCTATGATCCGCCTCTAAATCTTTGCAATTTTCATTTTATGCAGCTTTAATATGGATCATAGTTGCTCTCAGAGTGCCCCATCTCCTAATCTGGAGCAATCTGAGCTGAGCCTGGCTGGGCCAACAGCTGACGCTAAGCCAACCATTCACACTCAACCAGCCAGCAAGTCAGCCACAAAGCGTCTGTACAGTCGGATAGACCCAAAATGCCATGAGACAGGAGATGTTGGGAATATTTTTGAGGAATCTTTATGAAAATTGTTTAGCAGATATTCAGAAACTGCACACTGAAATAGTAATTCACGTGTGTATTTTGTATGGAAATAACTAAGTGTGGTTTACGCAAGGTTATTTTACTTAACTAAAACTAAACTAAAAACTAGGTGTGAACAAATATTTTAGTTAACTGAAATAAAAATAAAAACAGACTTTAGTAAAAAACAAAAAACTAACTGAAACAATATTGTATACATACAAAACTAACTAAAATGAAATACAAATATACAGGAAATGTCTTGTACCACCCATATTATAATGGGAAAGAAACTACTGCAAAAAGTAAAACTAAACATTTTTAAACAATAAAAACAAAATTTAAAATAAATTCAAATATCTGACACTAAACTGAATTTAAAACAAAATTTAAAAAATAAATAAATTACAAACTAATATAATATAATAGCAAATACAGAAAAAAGAAAATATTAAAAAATGCATTCACCATGTTGACAATTTTGCAGAAAAAGGAAATTTTAGTGATTTAGCAAGAAACAATATCAGAGTTTAAACATGCCACTTTTGTTGTTGCTGCCGATAATACATACTGTACATGTGCATAGACATCTTGATCTGATTATGATTTGATGGTAGTGTGGAAGGAGGTGGAGGGACGGACTAAAGGGTAACATTTGTTGAGGTCAAATGTGGTGTGTTTGGGTGGGCTACCGTGTCACAGGACGTATTAGACACACACGCACATACAGTAGACTTTCACATGATATTCAGTAAATACAAGCACATAAATACACACATGATATGACCCTGTTTTTTAGAGCATTGGTGGAGGGTAGGGGTGGGGGGATAAGAGGATCAAATAATTAAGGGTGCACTGTTAAAAAATGTATATTAATATTATAATGCTTAGATGCAGGAAATCCAAACCCACTCTCAAGAAATCATGTCAAATTGTAAAAACATACAATTATGACATTTCCTATATAGTCTAGTTGCAGAAGTTGGAATTTGCATGTTGGTGCCTTGTTTCCCTCAACCTAGATTAAACTGTCACGTCAAAATACCAACGAGTAACCAGCTGAAGTGCTGGACCAGAAGCAGGCACCCCGCTGGGACTCATGTAAATAATACTGCTGCTGATAGAGGACAACCCACAAACTGAGCAAAGCTAATGCTCGGCTTAACTTTCTCTCTGCTCTCTCTCTCTCTCTCTCTCTCTCTCTCTCACACACACACACACACACACACACACACACACACACACACACACACTGCATTACATTACATTACATTACACAGGTTTGCTGTGCTCCATCTCTGCAATACTGAAGCAACTACTGATGAATCCATCTTCTGATGATTATTGTCATTGATGTTAATGAGCAGCAGAGAGTGAAAATGTAAGAGGGAGAGTGAACATCAGGGGAAGGGGAAGTCACCCCTACCACCTCAGCCTGCTTAATCCTCCCTGTGGCAGACGGCAAGACCAGTTAGATATCAGGAAACCCTTATGGGCATATTTAGAGCACCGCTTTTAAACCTTGGCCACATTCATCATTTTTTGTGAATATGTTATGTTTAATGAACAACTAAAGCTGAAAGATTATATGTTTTTTAAATAATATACTGCTACAGTAAGATTTGAGGTTGCTCTCGTGCCCATTTTAAAGTGGAAATACTTACCATTGTCAACATTCAAACACATATAGTCTCAGTTTACCTCAAAAAGCCCTAACGTCCTTATCATATGTCAGTAAATGTGTTGCTTTCATCTTTGGTGCATTGTTCACATAGTTCATCCTCATGCCATTTGCTTTTCCATAATCTGTCTATTATCTGTCTAGGGATGTTGCTCTGACTAATCCATTTTTGTTAACACCCTGTTTCACAATATAATGTTAAACGCCAAACACAACCCATCCAGACTTCCTACCTTTAAATCCATACACTTTGTCTTCAGCCTGTGCATCTGTGGTGGCAAAACCGTCACGTATAAGTCTGGTAAAGTCTATACTTCTCTTAATGTTGACAAATCCCATGAAAAAAGGTAAAACCACCAATTAATTTACTGCACTGAAAAGTATTACCTGTGTAGCCAAAGCCTGCCAAAAAACGTTTAAAAATGGGAACAAAACAATGAGCCACACTGTTGCACTGGGCAACATGTTCCCTCCTTAAAATAAGCATGGGGCACTGTCTATTTTCTCAATCACACATAAGTCATTCTTCTGCAATAGCAACTCACTTACACACCATGTCTGAAGCTGAAAATAGTCCCCCACAAATGCACTATTTATGCATGATTCATTGATTTAGATCTTCAGTAAGAATGAATGAGCTTGATGCCACAAACATGGTATGGGAGATCAGAAAGTACTGAGAAACAGACTAACATTTTTCTATGGAATATGATGGCAAAATATATAATATTGGCAGCCTCATCCTTTAAAAAATTGACATTCCATATCATTATTAATTCTACTTATGTTTCTGTAGAAAAAAATGGCCCCTCCGCCCCCAACTCCAATTACACACATTGAAGTGCACTACCCTAATATATATATATTAGGATAGCAATGTGTATATACAGTAGTACATTATAATATATATTACATTACTCAAGAACAATAATAAATATGCCACCACAAACATGTCCTGTCAGAACCTATGCACTACAGTGCTTTGTGGCATACCAGCAGTATGGTTTTAATGCCACAAAAAACTTGTCCCTCTCTGTGCTGAGACATTAATGCTGAAGTCCGCCTGTCAGGAAGTGGACAAGTGCAGGCTCACCTCAGTGAGCATGATTAAATCACACAATAACCTCCTTCCCCTTATCAAATCCTCTTAAGCAGGCTGTATTACATATCTGCCAAACAAAGAAAACTCAATCAGAACAATCAACCAAGCCAGGCCAAGCCCGCCCTCCCAGCTTGTCTGATCCCATTGCCGTGATTAAAATGAAAATGGAGCCGGGACATTACCAGAAATCCCATGTTCACCTTATAAGGAAGATCAGAAGTCTGTGTGTACGTATGTGTGTGTGTGTGTGTGTGTGTGTGTGTGTGTGTGTGTGTGTGTGTGTGTGTGTGTGTGTGTGTGTGTGTGTGTGTGTGTGCGCACGCGCGCAAGAGGGGATAATATAGATGTGTCCTGTGTAATTCCCTGGCTTGGATCACAAAACACTGTTTTTATTGTTTGCAATATTAATAGAAGAAAGATTACGATTGATGGGATTGGATTAGTAATATTTAGCATTTCCATTCTCCAAAAGTAATAAATTAATTTGTTTATGAGCTTAGTGTATGGAGGAAAACATGTTTTTATTGCTCCATGCTGGATGGCAGCACACAAGCACCTGTACAAATATTTGAAACTCAAAACAACATCACAAAAGCGCTGTTGGTTGTTACAAAATGTTAAATCCGGCTAATGAAGTCCTGGTTTTAAAAAATTAATACAAATTAGGTATACTTTACATTTCAACATATCACATTTGATAGAATAACATAGCTTTTAGTGCAGCTGCAGTCGATATATTGATAAATCTGCCAAATATTTTCTCGATTAATCAGAAAATGGTGGTTTGTTTGTTTTGTTTTCTGGACAAACAAGTCCAAAACCCACTTTAGTCCCTTCACTATCATGTATGAAAAGCATTAAATCTTTACATTTCAGAAGCTAGTTTGGCATTTTTGTTTTAAAAGTTGCCAAAACAATTATTTGATTATCAAAATAGTAATAATTTTCAGACGATTAACTAATGGACAACTCATTGCAGCTTTCGTTTTAACATTAGATTTGATCAATGGTTTCCACTCAATTCACAGAATTAAATATGCTTGCAAACACTGGAAAATTAAATTAGACAATCCATCACATTTTGTCACCTTTACTTTTAGCTGGCACCCTGACAATAACATAACTTTACCAAAAATATAAATCAAGACCACATAATTCTTTTAACATTAATAATGTTAAAAATATATTAATATTAAGCAACGTTAAGGTCTCTGCAAAAAGATTGTCCTGCTGTGCTGAAATTACTGGAAGCCACCAGGCTATTAACACAGTAACGCAGTGTATATGTGATTTATAATTAACAGAAAACACGCAACATGCAAAGTCACGATTATGGCCCTTTGATGAATTATGCATTTTTTGTGTACATATCAGTTTGTGTGTGTGGGAGGGGACTGCCCTGTCCAACTGAATGTGAGTGTATGTGTGTGTATGTGTGTGTGTGTGTGTGTGTGTGTGTGAGTGTGTGTGTTAGAGACTCCTGGGCGGGCTTACAGTAAGAGGCAAGCTTCACATTACTGTTGCTCCAATTCACTTCCTGGGATAATCCTTACCACAACAGAGGGAACGGCAGGTGACCTGGACCAACAGAGATACAGTATGGGGCTCCATTAACAAACACACACACACACACTTGCCCACAAACACACATATACACATTTTCACACACACAGAACCATCCATTCATAAATAATACCAATATGACCCTCCCTTCACCCTTCACTCTTTCCCTCTGCTTTATCTCCATCGTAGTTTCCTCCCTATACCTCCCCTCCTCAACTCTTAGTGAAACATATTGTAGCCCTGCTGCCATGAGATGACGGAGTGTCATTCATCCACAGCCCCAAAGTCATCTCCTCCATTAACAGCACTGTCTAATTAAACCTGTAAATGACAAACACATAGACACAAACACAGGCCACGGTGCACTAATGGCCTGCTGTAGCAGGAGACTGATGGGCAGCTGTCTCTTGTCCAGCCTCTGTGCAGATCAACCTTGAGACACAGGACCAGGGGGACGTTTATTGGACCACAGAGATAACAAGGTTAGCAGAGCATTGATAATGAATGATTAATATACAGTAGCCTGGCAGTTAGATAAGTTAATTGATTCATTAATTGAGCACAATATTGTCTTTTAACAAGGTGATGTTTTCATTGCATTGTGTTTGGTATATCTCACATATGAGTTCATCTCTTTCCAGATATTCATATTAGCAAAACAAAAACAGCGGGGGATACCGTGGAAACAAACAAGAGGTGTTTTTCTGTTGTTTGACTCAGGACCAAAAACAATTGGAGAACAATAACTGTCTCCGCGGATCATATCCAGGGTTATTATCCTCTTATTTGCATTCTATGAAAAAGGAATAACAAGGTAGCGGAGCTGTGGCTTATCTAGAGCTTCTGTATTAACCACTGTGGCATTAGCATTAGCAGCCTAAAGCTAACTCAAGCCCTTAATGCTACATTGAGAGAGGGTGACAAAAATCAAAAGCCTTGAAAGTCTCTCCTTCTGACTCAGGAAGAACAAAGGAGATGGCTTTATTGCATAACGTTTTTGCTGAAACCGTTCTCTCTCCACAAGGCAGCGTCTGTTTCTATTTGTTTCTGTCTCTCTCTTTCAATCACTAAAATCATCCACTCTCCAACCACGGTGTCCTGAAGAAACCTCGGGGATGAAAAAAACAAAAAAGCTCAAAATCCATTTCCATATTAGTATGAAAATGTTAGAATATTTCAGAGGAATTATCCCTTCCACAAAACAGAATAAAACCCCTCTTATTCCTGCTAATCCTTCAAAGACTGTGATATTACCTGATAGGATGTTGTACAGTGTGAATACTATCAACAAGACATGCCGAAAATAATGTAAGCAGGTCCCCATTGTGGAGATTAGAGTGAGCATGTCTCACTCCCAATTTATCTCTTCCCCGAAATGTAACGCCTCATTTTCTCTCAATTTCACCCTCTCTCCCTCCTCTGTCTTCTTTTCCTTCCTCTGATTCCAGATCAAATGATCAACTAACTGGAAGCTACTTGTTTCTTTTCCTTTGTCACACAGCATATAAAAAAGAAGTAATTTACAAATTGTACAAGACAGGGGTTAATGAAGAGAAAGAGGTAAATAATGAGGGTGTAACAGAGCATTTGAGAGAACATTTTGTCAGTAAAAATGTATTGATGAGATTATAGTTGGGATTTTTCCAAACTTTTCATGCATGAGACAATGGTACAGTAGTGGTCTGCAGCCACCAGATTTATGAACATTTTACACATATGTGATTTTTTTAGCCATACTAGTGAGGTGGTCCTAGGAATGGAAATGTTAAGTCTGACAAACGGTCGGTTCACCACTTTGGGTCCAAACTGAACAAATATCAGATGTATTGCCATGACTTTTTGTACAGACATTTATGGTTCCCAGGCGACAGAGTCTAATGATTTTGGTGTTCCTCTCAAATTTCCTTTAGCAACACCAGCGGTCAAAGTTTTCACATATGCCGAAAAATATCTCAACATCTATCTGATAGAATGGTACAAACTATTCTGACATTCATGGTTCCCAGATGATGAATCTGAAGGACTTTGGTGATCCCCTGACTTTTCTTCTAGTGCCACCATGAAGTTGACATTTGTGATTTTGAACGAAATGTCTCAGCATCTTTTGGATAGATTGTCAAGAATCTTAGTGCATAAATTCACATCTTCCCACAAGATATATTATATAAGTTTGGTGATCTACAGACATTTCCTCTCATGCCATCATCAGGTCAAAATGTCTATTTTATTTATAACACTTATAACACTGGTCAAATTTAATCAAAGAAATGGTTTATGACCAGGCTGAAGACATTCCCATCAACCTAACCACTACTAATGTTGAAGCTAAGATGGCGAACATGACAAATAGCTGCATTTATACAGTGCATTTATCCAAAACGCTTCGCAATTTACCTCTCATTCACTACGCATACCGTGCTGGCCTGGCCATCGGGAGCAACTTGGGGTTCAGCGACTTGCCCAAGGACACTTCGACATATGAACAGGAGGAATTGGGGATTGAACTGCCAACTTTGTGATTAGTGAACAACCCACTCTACCTCCTGGGCCACAGCCATCCAGATGGCAGGTATTATAAATGCTAAACATCAGCATGTTAGCATTATCAGGGTTGACATTAGCATTTAGCTCAAAGCTGCTGGTGTGGCTATAAACTCATCTTGTTTCTCGGTCATCTCTACCTTATTCTTGAGCACTAACTATGTTCTTGTTTCCTTGTTGATGAAAGTGAAATTCTTTGTCAGGGATACATAAAGACCACTAAAGTAACTCACTTATTTATTTGACTTCAGAGCTAGAAAACCTTTTGGGTACATTTACCCACATTGTCATAACCAAAACAGATTATGTAGAGCAATGCAAAGTAAATGGATTAGAAATAATCACCTGCAGAGTGGCTGAGAACTTGATTGACTGATGTATACTAAACCGTTGTAACAAAGGAGCCTCATGTCATAGAGCAAAGTGTTCGGACTGTTTGTGTGTGGTAATTGGTCCTAGAGAGAGGAAAATCCCAGAGACTGAGCTGCAGGACACTCAAAGCCCCTCAAGTTCAGCTCTTTTCTGCTCAATACATATTGAACAGTAGAGTCAGGGGGCTAAGAAGATTATCACAATGGGATGAAGAGGCCGTAAGAGCCTTTGTGGCCTCGATGTTGTGTTGCACAGTGAAAGTTGGTACGGCACTCGCAAGCCCTTAAACTGCTTGACCTTAAAAGCTCTATTTATGAGCTCTCACAGAGAAAGCTGTGAAATGAGAAGGGAATAGAAAAAAGCAAAATCAATATATAAAATGGCAAAACAAAGAGCTGCAAATATTGTATGTCAGCATTACACACAAAGGAAGAATAAAAACAATGTTGAGGGGGTAATCAAGATTGCCTGAAGCAAACATGTCATTGTCTTATTTCCACTTAAAATGTAAAAATTCTTGGTGCACCTTCCTCATTCAGCACGGGATTATTTTGTGTGTACGTGTGAGTGTGTGTGTGGTGAGAGCGACTGAAGCATTGAAATGACATGAAGAGTTATTTGGGCTGTAATGAAGCTGCTTAATGAAATCAGTGCCCTTGAAAGTTCTTCATCAATTTTAGCTCCCTTGCTCACTCGCTCGCACTCCACCATTCCAGCCTGTCAGCTAATCCACATGTGCGACACAATATTAATTAAACACAGCGTTTCCTGAAGTACTTAAGTGAAGCGCTATCATTGATAATGAGCAGGTTTAAAGGAGTCACATCCCTCCAAAATTACTTTTTAAACCGGCCTTATTAAGCAGAAAATGAGGCCCAAATCAGCCTACAAGCTCCTCATTAAAAGCCACTGATCCTTGGCCAGGCGCATGTTCCAATGGTTTTAATTAGGCTAGCGCAAGATCGTCGGCGACAGGAAGTGCCATTAATCTTGTCTTTTCATTCAGAGTGGGGGTACAGCATGTTGCAGCCTCAAATGCCACAACAGGATAAGAATTTTCAAAAATGAAGTGACATTGAATTGTCCATTTTTGTAGAAGCGATGGAAATTTACTGTTTTACACTTCCCTTCTTTTCAAATCTTTGGTTAAGTTTGTAATTACAAGGCAGTCTTGCTAAGTGCATCATTAGTTATAACACACACACACACACACACACACACACACACACACAAACAGGATGAAATGTGTCTTCATTTTCTCTGTGTGTGTTTATGAGTTGCACTCGCTGTAGAGGATGGTCCCCGGCCCTGCCTGTCACACCTTCTCCGCATGGAGGATTATGGATGGCCAATTACATCGCTTTTGTCATTAATTAATGAGGATAACGAGCTCCCCCTGCTCCCCACAAACCATGGTGCTCCTCAGCTGGTACTGAACAGAGAGAGGGGTGCTGGGCCATGTGTGTGTGTGTGTGTGTGCATATGAGAGAGACAGCAAGGGAGAAAGAGATACAGAGAGTAGTCTATGTGAATGAAGGAGGTTATGTGTACAAAAGGCTGAACACAGGGATGATTGTTGACCCCAGGGCTTTGCATGTACATTTGTCCAGTGAGTTGAGGTGTGTGCACGGTGTGTGTGTGTGTGTGTGTGTGTGTGTGTGTGTGTGTGTGTGTGTGTGTGTGTGTGTGTGTGTGTGTGTGTGAGTGTTTGCTCACCACCAGTCCTGGATCTGTGAGGCCATTACAGAGATTAGGCAGTGCTACAGTAACGGATGCCCTCGATTGTCAGCTCGTATCCTTTGACAAGACAACAAGCTAAAAGTGAAAGAGTGAGAGTGATGAGCATGAGTGGTAGAAAAGGGGGGAGGGACTTTGGAGGGAGGAGAAACATGGAGGCAGGAGAAAAGAGGAGGGCAAAATTGAAGCTTTAACAAAGTGGAAGGGAAGTCTTGCAACAAAACTGAGACGTCATGAGCTCTAGCTCCACATAAGACACACACAAAGAGCCCTATGAGAGATGATAAATCACCACGGCCCTGAAGAGGACATTATATTCACCAACAGCTCAGACTGTTGTCATCCAGTGCTACCCATCCCTCCTCCATCTCTGCTCCCTCCCACCAGGCCCAATTTGGCCCCTGCCACACTGTCTGGGTCTACCATGCGTGGTGTCAGGTGCCTTGTGGCGATAGGCAAAACGCTTTGCCTGACTGCCATGTTTCGAGGGTTTGCGGCCATATGAGCACAAAACACAGGCACACACACACACTCACACACAATGCAAAAACACACAGACACATACAAACAGACATCCCCTCTTCACCCCCCTTTAGACGTCTGATTAACGAATGAAGGGCCCCGGCCCATGCCGCTGCACTTGCAGCAACGTCGCCCCGAATCACATGGCTCCTCGGAACCAACTGACTCACCCGCTCATCGCTTCCGACAAGGCGGGGCTGGGAGGGACGACGGAGTGTGATGTCATAGTGAAGCAGAGAAGTTGGGGGGTCCATGGGTGAAGGGTGGGTGAGGGAGCGAGGGTTGGCTTCCTTACAGTGCCACTGCCGGCATTAAAACAATGAGGTACCAGCACCTCTTCTCCTCCTCCATGTCTTACGCTCTCTTCCTACCACCCCACACACTGAACAACAACAACACACACACACTCACTTCTTTAGCCCTATTTCTTTTTATCTCAACTCCTCACCCCTTCCCCCCATCATGAACCTGCTTGAAACAACCAAATTGTCTCTGTCACTTGGCCTCTAAAGGCACAAGTATGCCTCTGTGAGCAAATTTTAATAAAATAAAAAAAATGTAACATTTTATGAACCCCCTTTGTCCCCAACTGTAAGCATAATCAGAGTTGAAGCATGTTCATTTTCCTTCAAGGCCCCTGTTTTAAGTACAGTGTGTGCAGGGCTGTGTGTGTGGATGGAGTGCTACAATGTGCATCAGACACATGAACTTGCACATAGAGAGAACTTAATTAGAGAAAACAGCGCTGTCAGATGCATTAGGCAGAGGTACGCACTTAAGGGCATATGGTTTTAGTACTATACCATCGGGTTGGAGAAAAGCACACAAACATACCTCAAAGCTCCGAGCCATGCTAATGAAATCACTCCCTTTCTATCCCACTGAGAGCAAACACAAATGTTTACAGACATCACACAGTCTGTCCGTACTCCTGCACCACACTGGGCTGTCGTAAGAGTGGTAGTGCACTGACTGTAGTGCTGCCTGTTTGTCTGCATAAAGACAATGTCAACAATAGACAATAGTTAAGAATAAGCAGTAAGATATCAATTCATCAACAGTTCTTTGCAATATTACTATATCTGATTCATTTCATCTGATCCCATTTGTTCAATAGAATTAATATTATAGCAACACTCCATCCCCCTATTTAACCTTTATAAGCAGTATATAAACATTTAAACAATGGTTTTTCACACACTATATGTAGTTAAAGTGTTAATTATTTTATTTGTCAACAAGTACATTTCCTCCTGTTGGCACCGGTTACGGGAGCCTGGCGTATAAACAGGATAATACTGTATAGTTAAAAACAGTTGCAAGAATTTTAAATATTTCCTCATAAGAGAAATTGTAATTGTCTATTAATATTGTAGACTAATCTTCCTGACAAATGTCCTTATATCTGCTCACAACTATACACAGTAGTAGTACAAATAGTGTGTTAGAAACCATTTATTTAACAACTATATAGTACTTAAAACATAATTGCAAAACAGGGAGGTTTAAAGTACCAGTGCTATCTTTCAACAGTTTAAACTAAATGGATTATTTGACAATTTATAAAACCTTCCACTGAACAAATGAGAGAAATAATGTGATTATAATAATGATATTAGGATTAGAGATGAAATTATGTTAATCTGAAATACTCCACCTGGTCGAAAATGTGTGTTTGTAAGGAACGGACGGTGATAATGCAGGTCAAAATGTATCTTGCTACAACAAATCAATTAGATGTCACGGAGATATTTTAATTGAATAATTCAAGTGGAGTACAGTTTCTCTGTAAATTGTATTGCATTTTTAGTTTCTTTCAATTGTAACAGTTTTGAATTTTTGCATCCTTTTCATGTTTTTTAGACAGCCTCACTTAGTGCTTTTGTTTTTAACATCTTGACACACATGGCAGACCTTCTGCAGGGGCATGCCTGGGGCATACTGAGGCATTGATGTGTTTGCTGTGTTGCACCCGAAAATCAACGTGTTTGTAAAATTCGAATTGCATTGCTAAAATCCCATCGTCTCGTATGTTTGATTTAGTCTATATTCTACTGTATATTTTCAGAGTTAATCAAGTTTAATTTATCAAAACACCAAATAATATTTATCTGCTACACAAATGCTATTAGAGACATAAATTGTGTATTCAATCAAAATAAATAAAAATTTAAATGAGAATATAATTTCCCAAGTGCCTCTCTCTACTATCAAATCAAATGAGCACTCAATACATGTTACACTTAAATACACTAAGCGCATGCTTTACCACTTATTTAATAATATTGTTTTAATACTCTGCAGGCGTTCATGTAGGAAAAGGCTAAATACTCAAACAAATTGCAACTTATACATCCCTCCGCCACAGAATTATCTCATTGCAAGGAAAGATGAAGATAATTGGTGATTTTATACACACAAGCATTGCTGGTAGGCTAAAGGGCCATGATGTGACCAGCACAGGTCACAAATCTGTCTTAATGTTTAGATGTATAGCCTATACAGGCTAAATGACACACAGCCACCATGAACACTGATGGCCATTAGGATAATAAGGTGACACAATAAAACATATATTTCAGCAGCTCGACATGAGAGACCTATAGGGAGGGAAAGTGACCACCCAGCCATCCGTGCAAAAAGGCAACCATCTCATTTATGGCAATTAAGCTGTACGGAGACTGATGGAGCGCAGGGCCTGAGTCCTCACATCATCGGCAGCATTTGTCACATTTCATCCCCGCTGCCCTGAATGTCTCGTGGGGCCTCAGACAAGACATGTGTCATCAGAGGGCCAATTTAAGATGCCATGGGTGGCCTGTTGTTGTGACATGCAGCTAAATTGTAAGAGAGAGACTGGGGTGGAATCACTTTGTCACTCTCTGACTAGCATTAAAAGACTTGCCTGATCTAAATGTCTTGTCTAATGTAGTCTAAACCTGCATGGCTTAGTTTGTGTAGAGCAAGCACAAATACCAAATTATTGTAGATACATATGACGAATAAGGAAGAGCACTTGTGGTATTAAAAGTAATGATTTGTTTTGGTCGGCATTTTGGTCATCAATGCTGTTAATCACAAAATCATTCAATTTCGTGGACTGGCTGTGATGGAAAAAGTATATTTACTGGCCTGATTGATAAATCAATGTAATTGCAGCATAATCTGATTCAATACTGTGTGGATTCAATTTGAACTTCCCCATCACCTGGTGTTAATTTGCAGGCTACAAAAACACTTTAAGCACCACTTACTGATATCAAGCCAGTTGTTTTTATTTACACTATGAACATCCTAAATGTACTTATAATGATTAACCCTAAAAAGAGCAACGATATAGCACCAACATCAACGTTGCAGCCAACATAATATGGTCAAAGGTACACCAAAAAAGTCCCAGTTTCAAGGTGAAGGTGACAAATAAAGACAGTCAGAGACAAAGAAAACACACACAGAGATATGTTTTCAGGAATATAAATATCACTACACTATGATCACTTCAAGCATTAAGTCTTTTCTAAATGTATCAACTCACAAGACAAAACCTGCAAAAGAAAACTGGCCCTGTAATGTTCACTGAATTAAGTCGAGCAGGGAGACAGGAGTTGAAATCGTGTTAATAGCTGTCCAGAGTATAAGAGCCCGCCAAGGAAGCCTGCAATCACCCAAATACCCAGAGACAGGTCCTGGGTGCCCCGGGCGGCTCTTGCGCCCTTCCCCTCAGCGCCACCGACCCCACTGCGTGCCAAAGAGGCCCCACCAGCCCCTCTGAGCACGTTTAGACCCAGATCTTCATGTCAGACGCGTCTCATGCAAGAAAAGAAAAGTTGCCAACTCATTTTAGGAGGGCAACTCAGAGGGTGAGAGGCAACTGTGTGATTTTAAGATTTTTAGTATTTGTCTGTGGAAACAATTTACAGCCTATTTCTTTTTTTTTAAATCACAGCTTTTTTACATAAAGTGGCTTTTTTTGTCAATTAATCTTAAACGCCCACAACATAATTAGAAGCAAAAAGAAATGTTTTGAATAAGCATTTTAAATTATATTAATATATAATTATACATGTCGTAATTTAATTTTTTTCGTGCATTTACGTTATTAAATGTGTGAAATCAATGTGAAGATGTTTTAAAGCTGTGAAATGGTCGTTGAAATGAAGCAAACCGGGTCCAAGCATAGATATGTGTTTTAATTATAAAGACATATAAACAATATATGAAATCCATGTTGCAACACAACCGAAACGCTTCTTCGATGTATAGGCTGTAGTTATATTAGTAGAGCCGGGCTTGGAGCAAGTGATTTTTTTCCACAGTTGTACAATACAATCATGTGAGATGTGCAATAACTTAAAATAACAAAACAAACTTGTCAACACATCGTTTCAGGAAATATATCAGCCGACATCACATTTTCCCCACATAGCATCAGTACAGGCAGTCAAGGGAAGTCCTTTCATAATTGCTGTTATTAAATCTAGAAGTCGAGATCAGGTCGCATTTCTTGGCTTTTCCACTTGTCATGTTGTTGTTGTTGAATGTTGCATAGATTACAAATAGTAGCTGATAACTTAAGTAAAAATGTAACCAAATGTATAATTTGGACATGACCTGCAGTGTCTGTAAAGTACGACCGACAAAGTGACAGGGTTTTTAGATTTCATCTTATAAGAAGGCCTAAACTGTTTATTTTCTATGTAGCGTTTGTTAAATCTGGATGAAACATTGCAGTATAATTACTTAACCATACTTTAAGATTATGCATCAGACTAAACTTGTATTTTCCACAGAATGATTTAAAAATAACTAGAGTGGGAGAGAGACCGACATGGGTGCAGTAAAGGTAAAAGTTCAGGAAAGAGAATTTAAACCAAATCAAGGCTTGTCGTTACAGTGTTTGAAGAGACTCGACGGTGTCCCGGAATAAGTAGTGCACTTTTCGGCACAGGTGGCGAGTGCAGAGCCCGAGAACGGGTAGACGGCAGCCTGTCCAAAGGGCGCCAGGGCGGTGGGGATTGGTGAAGTTATGGTCTGTCCCTGGTTCAGATATGCCACCAGCCGCCTCATCTCCTCCAGAGCCTGAGCCTGCATGAGGATGTAGTTCTTGGCCAGGAGGAGAGTGGCTATTTTGGAGAGTTTTCTCACCGAGGGGCTGTGGGCGTAGGGGATAACAGAGCGCAGGCCGTCCAGCGCGTCGTTCAGATCATGCATCCTCCTCCTCTCTCGGGCGTTGATGCTGAGCCGCAGGGAGCGCTGCTCCTTGGACTTCTTGGCGAGGGGCCCCCCGGGCTTGTCATCCCCAAACGACGAGCCCCTCTTCCGGGACTCCAGCGAGTCGAAACCGTCCTCGTCATCGCTCGTGTGCTCCCCGCCGCTCTCGTTGGACTTCGCGGTCTGTCCGGAGAGGAAGTCGGTGGCCGGTGTGAGCGGGAACCGACCGGGACTTCCAGGACCATGGCCAGCGCCAAACCCGAAGGCTGATTGGCCGTAGCGCTGCGTCAGGTCGAGGAGCGCGTCGTTGCTGATGGACTTAAGCAGGTTCTCTTCGCTGACATTCATTTTCTCTTCCAGAGCAGATTCTGACCAGGAAAAGTCTACTCTTCCGTTTTTTTCTTTCTTTCTTTCTCTCCTATCCTATCTTTTTGTTTTTGAAAACCGAGGGGCTGTACTCACGTAGTTCTCTCCAAGAGTTGCTGTTTTCTAGGAGTTCCTCTCTTCCCTTCACTCCTTTTTCCCTCTGTCAGTGCAGTGACTCTTCAAGGAAGGAGGCTGTGAATCTGAAGCTGAGCCTCTACATGCATTCACCTCCTCTGTACACTGCGCTCCCCCCTTGTTGCGCGCATAGCCCACGTTCAACAACACTTCTCTAATTGTGCTCGGTGAGATCGGAGCGCTCGTGTCCCCCTTTCGTACGGTCGGTTTCCTCTCGCGCGTTTTTCTTGCCCTCCCTCGCCTTGGGCAGATTGTGACTCGCGCTCTGCCCCTGCTCGCAAGTTAGTAGGAGCACGAGGCCCGCCGGGATTATCTGGCCGTCCAATCAGGGGGGCGTTTTAATTAACTCGGGAAGAGCGCAAGTCTGCTCCCAGTTTCCATCATCATCAACGTGATAATTGCAGCGCAAACTGACACAGAGGCGTTACTGCATTGTCCACTATTGTATTACAACCTATTTAAACCTGTTTAACAAAACAAAAAAAACACTGATTGTGAGACATTTAGGTGAACTTGAAAAGGAGTTATTTTACGCATTGGATACCATGAGCTCAGTGCAAATCTTAATGCATCAGACTGGAAGGTGGATAAACAGCACTCACCTGTCTGAAGAAGATGTGGGTCTGAGAGATCAGGTAGAGGAGCAGACTTAAGGATGCTGTGAGGTTTGACCATGTGACCTCCAGGTTCTTCTTTCCTTGACTCTCTTTCTGATCCAGACTAAAATGTTTGCTTTGGATCTGTACATTTTTAAACTACTGTGACAGTGACAGACAATGCTGGGTGTTAGGCTATATCATTTCAGTAACACAGCCTGCTCTGGACAGATCCCAGAAACAATAAGCTCATAGAAGAAGTGCTCTATCCTGACCGCCATTCACCTTGCACGCTAGCAGAGTCAGCATTGGCACCAAATGTTCAGGGACAAGTTCCACTCAGTCACCTTTGCAGGTAATGTAGCATCTTACACTGGCCAGTCAGTGATTAGTGGAAGACAAATAGCTTAAATTTTGTCGGTGTATTCAATGAGTCATATCTCATGTACTGTATAAGCTGCTATTAATACATTTAAGACAAAATAATGTGCCTACAACTTATGGGCAAACTACAGACAAATATGCAGGCAACTCATTGCTGAATAAACCCTTAAAACAATGTTATAAGCTTAGGGTTATTGAAATGATTTGTAAGGATCCAAACCAGACGAAAGATGATCTGAAATAGCACACAAGTAATATGATAACAAATCTTTTTTTTTTTTTGCAAGTAAAAGGTCTCCTGAGGTTAAGAAACAGGTGTCCTAAGTATGAAAGTTAATAGTGAAGGTAAGGCTGCCACTCAGTGTCTAGTAAGGAGCATTACACTATGATTGGGCTTCATGTGTGATCAACTACAATCTACAGCTAGACTTCCCATATGGCTTCCTGCAGGCTGAGTGCTCTATGTTTTTATGCCACCTTGTGGAGAAGGAGGCTAAATAAATGTTATAATCCATTAGAGACCAATTTGGTGATAATGTTTGCAATGTTTTTTGCTGCTGTTGAGAAGTTTATTCCACTTTGTGTTCATCTTTGAGGGCTTCTGTAGCACTGAGTATGTTGTGTTAAAGTCTCCCCTCCATTAATAAATGTAGCCTACTTCACTTGGATGTTTGACCTTCACTGTGCAGAATGATGTATGTGCAGAGTTTGACACCAGAAGGTTATTTTCACATTAGCCTGTTGGAGGAAGAAAAGTTTCTCTGTGCTCGTCTCAAATCAGAGTTTAAGGCGTGTATTCACTACTAGCATGGAAGCTAATCATGATTCTATATGGAACTTATTCAAGTCTGATGTGGAAACCAGACTACTCAAGAAACTAACGAAAAACATATCTGACACTGTTTTTCAATCATTTATATAAAGTATGTCTTGAGGGAATTATGTAAATATCTTAATATCTTAAAAAGTGTCTTTTAGTCACTGTAGGTGAAAGCCTACTGTATGATCGCTACTCTTCTTTGATGCAACTTTTACGTTTTTTGATTATAATTTTTGAGATTTTTCATCGTTTCACATTACATGTTCACAACTACGACAGTACAGGTTTCCTCACATTGCCTCGAAACACCACTAATAGAATAATTAGTGATTAACAGACTTTTATTAAAACTGACACATTCTACTAACTCTATTTTTGCTTATAATGACTTCATTGTTTAGCTGTCACTGTCACTGGGATTTAAAGTAGTTGTTGCCTGAACTGTTAGTCAGAGACTCCACTGGAATCCGAATGTGATATTAATTATATACTTGTTATGCAAATACTCTGCATACATCATCATCATCAGACATCCTGGCCTGATCAGTGTATCGAGTTGTAAATCAGATTTACACTCTAAGAATGGTCAAGTGTTTGATTAATTACAATTATCAATGACAAATGTATTGATACATAATTGATTTGAATGTATTTAATATGATTTCTCTGTGGTTGTGTGTGTTAATCAGTGCTGAATACACTCAAGCAATGAATCAGACAGCAGAAAAACACTATTGATCGATCGACCACCCAAGACGAAGCAGCACAAAATGAAATCACAGAAAATCACATAAAACAGATAGGTGAAGACAAAGGTTTTAATTCATGCAAAGAACAATTGGTCAAAACAACCAACATGATGTAAAACCACACAAACAAATCTGGTGCCTAAGAAAAAAGACCTTCAGCAACATGACTAAAAACAGTCTCATTAAAAAAAACTAAATATAGAATATAAGCATGTGACATGAAAACTGAAATGTGTTTTGGACCGTTATTAATTAGACAACCTTCATTAAATAAAAAGTCAATAGGCCCTTTGTCACTGTAGACTGTAACTAATATGATTGAAACAGTGAGCCAGCATGCACAATACGAGGACCTTTTTCCCTTTATGAGACAGGACAGTTTGAGCAATTGACAAGAAAGGAGGGAAAGAGAGAGGGGATGACATGCAGCAAAGGGCCACAAATCAGATTCAAACTCACAGCCGCTGCAATAAGGGCTTGGCATATAGGGCACCAGCCCTACCAGGTGAGCCACAAGGATGCCCTACTGCAGTGTTAATTATATCATTCACACCTGTGCCTTTTTTTGTGACATGTCAACATCTCTTCAGTGAAAATTACTAAAAAAAACAGTAGAGCAGGAAACAATACAACACAGCATAACACATGGACAACAGAATGAAATGGTGTAGGTTGAAGCTTCAGCACTTTTTACAGTACTCAACCTCTGACTTTTGACGTCAACATGTAACATCAGAGAAAACTTTACAATATTGTCTGACTAAAAATACAACATGTTTAAAATTTTCAACCCACTGCAGCAACAGTTCTCTTTATTTACTATGTGATAGATTTTCTGTCTTGAATGCCCACAGGATAATGTACAATACTATGGCCAGCAGATGGCAGAAAAGCCCACGAGTTAGCAAATACATCAAACATATAACAGACAACACACTCTGTGTAAATCAGTCAATACCAAATTTAAAATTAGCTGAGGTCATTTTTTGATATTTATTTGAGTTCATTTAATTCAGTGGATATCTCGATTTTATACAATATTCATGTTAATACATCTATAGAATAACAAAAGCTTTTTGTGAACAAGATACAGACAAAAATAAAGCTTCAGTGTCTACACTATCCGAGTGTCTGTTTCTAAAAACACGGAATAATTTAAACTATTGACATACAGTAAGAAAGAGTATCCAGTTCAGGCATTAATGGCACAGTTTTAGTTCTCAGTCCATTGTGAGCACATCCCCTAGTGTTCATTTGACAGCACTACACATAATCGTCACCTTTTTTCCAGGAGGACTGAGCACTAAAAGCTTCTGATTCACAGAGAACGGAAGAAAACGCAAAAGTGTCAACCCACCAACTAATAATACATGATGCTTTTAAAGCCTGTGCTGCAGCTCCAAGTCGCCATGGCAACTGCAGGCTCAGCTGCCATACAATGGTGGCATACCACATTTGGCTGTGACTCTGTGTGCTGAGAGTGAAGCTTACATTTGCAGTGACAGAAGGGGACCACCATGGGGCAGAAAAGTATTTTCTATTGCTGAGGATATGGTGGCACTGTCATATTTGACAGAAACAATGCATGTGTGCACATACACAAATGTGTGTATAAAAACATGCATTCAGACGCCAGTAGTCGCAGGCATCCATACTGTACATGTGCTGTATTAATCTTGCAGTGTTAATGTTGCAGTTTGTACTGTGGATGCAGTGGAACAAGAGTATTTTGTAATGTGTTAAATGGTGATGATATTCCACCAGGTCTTGATTATTGATAATATGTTGTATATCAAGACCCAGCAGGATCCACACATGAGGGTTTTCTCTCCAGGCTGTCTCTCATATCCTAATTTTCAGCCCCACTCTCTCTGACTTTCGCCCCTTTCTCACACATACTCTCTCTCTCTCTCTCTCTCTCTCTCTCTCTCTCTCTCTCTCTCTCTCTCTCTCTCTCACACACACACACACACACAAACACACACACACACATATGCACACACATCAAAGTGCTGCTCTGAGTAAAGATGGAACAGGCTCCTTTGATCTCTCCCTGCCGGCTCTGATTAATGTGTGGATTTACAGTGCAGACCTACAGGGACCTGGCAGCCATGACACCCTTCTGCTGCACTGGAATCTAGTTTTCCTTGCAGCCAATAACAGCCCTTGATTTTATTCATTGCTCCAATCATGATGCTTTTCACATAGGCACTGACAAAAGAACTAAACAAACCCAAGCCTTACTTATTTATTCAACCTTAAGCACCCAACTCAAAGTCTCCGAAATCCCACCAGTCACAAATCACAGGACAGCATTCACTGTACCTGCCCAATCAGAGGGACTTCACAAAGTCTGCTTTGTAAAGCCTTTCACCCAATCCAAACCCTTCATCTTAGAAGAGACAGAAAGTTACATGAGATAGACGTGGATCGTTATTGTAAATGTTTAATTCAGCGAGTCTTGGCAGTCTTTTGCAATGGTGGGTACAGTGTTGGTGTTTGGTGGGAGGCTTGCTGACGACGATGAAACAAATGTTGGAAAAATTTTGCATTGAGCATCAAAGGAAATGTTTGCACGGCGCTCATTGCACAATGTATTTTGTGCATTGCACATCACACCTACACTTCATCACAAGCCAGGCCATAATAAGTAAACAATGTACCCACTCTTTAGTCTGTCTTTGCTCTTTTTACCCCAAACCTCTTTCCTTCATGTCTCCCACTCACTCCTCATGTTTTTCTTCCCATTTTGTCTTCCCTCACTGCAGTGCAATGCAGATTTTTCACAGGGTGGAGGTATGGTAGAGATAGGCGGGGTACCATGAATAATTGTTGAAGATATTTTTACTCTGACCCACTTTGGAGTCGCTTTCGCCCCCCTTAAAGGTGCCGCAGCCCTACTCTGTCTTAAGTCAACATAGGATGTTTAAATGAGTACCACAAATGCATGAACTAATTCACAGGTGACTGGTGTGGTCTGAGCTGCCGAATGAAGCTCTGCAGCGATCTAAGAAATATTTGACTTGTTTATAACCAGTATTATTACCGATCTACTTACCTGTAGTACCACATTGACCACTTTACAGCGTTATGCAAAGACATTTTGGACTTTACTTGATTAAAAAAAACAAAAACAAAGCTGACCCTTCAGTCTAACATTACTCCATACATAAGGAGTTGTAAAATGTAAAATGGAGGGGTTCAGTACATGTACGAGCTAATCTTTAAAAACTAATCCCCAAGCCGAACTGACTATATTGAATCAAGCACTGGGAAGTTCCAGTGTTGTGTTTCCTAAGGTCTGGACTTCTAAATATATTGAACTTTCAGGTTTTTGAGTATGAGGCATTGCACACCTGTCAGGCCACAAGAGTGCAGGGCACGCTAATAGGATGTGCCAGTTGTGAGTGGAACTGAAGCCATTACCTTTTCATTATCATTCCATAATATGAAACTGTAGGCTAATTCAAGCTGAAGTGTTTTACTTTTGTTATAATTACAATTGTGTTGATACTATGCATGTATTATTTTTCACAGTGAATAAACAAAAATCTACTAAAACATTGTTTCATCACAGTACACTTGTTAATACTATTGACACAAGTTGTCCTATTATAAACCAAACTGCAGCAAAGAGTCTTATAAAGTCTACAGGCAGCCAGGAATAGTAACCACAGTCAGAGTGATGTCATTTTCACCATCAGATGGTGTACACGTAGGCTTAGTGCATGGCCACAAGACTGTGAGGAACACGTCCGCCAAGCAGACTCCAGAAAATAAACAGAACAACTACACGGTCGTGTGGTGTCCGCAACTGTCCATGCATATGTCCATTTGGGAGTATATTCAGTTCTTTATGGGCTAATAATGAACAAATACATGGTATAATTTTTTTATTGCAGCTGATGGTGCCGGCATGTACGGGAGGTGTCGAGTGCAGTCGGGTATACGGATTTGTATTACTGAGTCACATCAGAGAGCTGTCAGTCAACACCTGAATTTCATTCTGAACGACTGTTGTTTAGGATTTAGTGGCATCTAATGGTGAAAATGTAGATTGCAACTAGCTGAACACCACAGGCCTGGGAATGAGAATAGTCTGTGGAGTGTGTAGGAGAAACTAAGGTGGCTGCAAAACTCACAAAAAATGGGCCCTTTCTACAGCTACAGCTGTTTGGTTTGGCCATTCTGGGCTACTGTAGAAATGTGGTGGTTCAACATGGCGGACTCCATGGAAGGCGACCTGAGGTGTCTGTAGAGAAAAACGTTTCCTTCTAAGGTAACAAAAACACAGCAATTCCTATATTCAAACGATTATACACTAATAAAACCATACTTCCATTTCTGCAAATAGATAAATGTTGGACCTTTAAAGCAAACTGAATTCTGTCACACAATACTCTAGTGAGTTATACCTTTGTGCAATAATACTTGTGTTGCTTATATTTTGATTGCTGGTTGTTAGTTAAGTAACATAAAAAACAAGTAGGTGAGAGGGAAAAAGCCTTTGTCAGTGTCATTGCTGGTACAATTCAATTTTTACAACAAAAAAAGAATCTGTGCAAGAAAAGGGTTTGTTGGTACATTATTTCTCTGCACTAGACAGTAGACTCACTGCTAGTATGTTACTGCCTTAAAACGTCTCATTCAACATCACACTGACATTTGTAATAATGTGCATAACTAAAAATCCAGCCTTGGGACAGAGCCTTATTCAGCAAAATGTTTATGATAACAGAAGGACAGATCTGTATAGGTTTTTAGACAGAGATTATAGATAAAAAGTTGAAAAAATAAAGAAAATTTGTTTTAATGGATATGAACAAAACCAAGTTTTGATGACCCCAGTACTTAGAACTGATTGATGTTAGGACTGTGAAGAACTTTGTTTGTTTTTAAGACTTCAGTATACTCAATCACAATGTGCTGACCATCATCAAATTCAGCTTCCAGTCCTCATCCAGTGTAAAAGTGATTACTGGCTCCTTTATCCACATTGTCCTCTGAAGGACTGAGGAACTGAAATGTTGGGCAATTGTGCTGCCTACCATAGAGATAGGACACACAAGAGCATGAGTGAAGGCATTTATATGTACAGGAGATGAGATATAGAGAAATAACTTGTTCAACTGGCAGTGATGTTAACAGAGATATGCACTCAAGGCAAGGCAAGTTTATTTGTATAGCACCTTTCAACAACAGGGCAATTACAAGTGTTTTATATAAGACATAAAAGAAATTAAGAAATGGAGCACAAGGCTATATAAAAAGACAAAAGGATAAATTCAAAGGATTTAAAAGCTTGAAGTAAAACTAAAACAAAAAACTAACCTAAATTGAATAAAACAGATCACACAGAAGAATAAAATTACGATACAGTGCTAGATACAAATATATAGAATGGAATAGAATCAACTTTATTGTCACATACACAGTACAATTTAAGTGAAATTTGTCCTCTGCATTTAACCCATCTTATGTAATAGGAGTAGTGGCCATTCAAACCGTTTTAAAGTCAAAAGATTTTTGGCACTTCCAAGCAGTGATTTGTTCAATGCACCCACTCCGTGCTCATATGGGACCATAATCACCTGGTGATATTGTTATATAAATCTGTGTTGTCTGTATGATTATGGTAAGATAGTTTGTTCTTTTTCATAATCTGAGACAGCGAGAGCATGTAGATGTTGAACTGAAGAGGCCAGAGAATAGAGCCTTGGGGAACTCCATGTCATTTTTTAATGCTCAGATGTTTAATTACCAATTGGCATAAAGTAGTCCCTGCCCTTAAAAACATACTTAAGCCAGTTTAGCACTGCTAGAAAGTCCCACCCAGTTTTCCAGTCAGTCTAGTAATGTTATGTTATTCAAGACCTTTACAAGAGAAGTCTCAGTGCTGTGTTTTGGTCAAAATCCTGACTGAAATTTGAGTTTGGATATGGGACTATAATTGTTCCTTAGTGAGAGAGAATTATTTTTAAAGAGTGGCTTAAAAATGGCAGTTTTCACAGCATGTGAGAAAACCTGAGAGAAGGGAAGTGTTGACTAAATATACAGTAGAAGATCTTATTCCATGCAGTTTAAAACATTTTTAAAAGCTTGTGAGGAGAATATCAAGGCAGCAGAAGGAAGATATCAGATGTTGCACAATTCCTCCCAAGGTTTCACAGTTGATAAGATCAAATTGTGTCATGCTAATTTAACTGGTTTTCAGTGGACACAGTGCAGAACCGATACCTCATGAGGAGGAACTGACAGTTTGTCTCATTTATTTTACAGTGAAGGAGGCAAATTCATTGTATGGCTTGGTGGGTAGAAGTTCAGGGGCCACTGACACAGGAGGGTTTGTCAGCTTGTCAACAAACAGTAGCAAATAAGGCACATTTATTATTATTGTTTTGGGGCAATGATATCAGAGAACGACTGCCTTGCATTTCTCCGTTCTAAATAAAAAATGCGAAGGGGCTTTATATATGTCATAATCAATGATTTTTTTGAGCCAATGCAGATGATAAACAGAAGTTGCACATACCAACAGCTCAATAAAAAGTCCTGAATGGAGGCTACATCCAGGTAGAAAGAAGATGTTCAGATTCATGAAACGGCTGAAGCTTTCAACTTCTGATTGGTGGGCCACTGTTGAACAGTACTTTTTCCAAGGAGCTGATTTTCATTTCGTAAATTATGGTGCAATCTTTAAAGTCTTGTTTCGGCACTTCAGATATTTTATTCACAATATCATTATGTGGACAAAACAGAAGACACCATATCAACATTCATCTTTGTAAGGCTTCTTAAAATGACACTCCTAAGTTTAAAAAAGCATATATTAGTATCTCTAAAGCTCTCTAATTAACATCCTGCATGTCATTTGTTTAATATGCACATAAATCGAATTGTAAAACGAATTTGTAAAAACATACAGTGACTTCCTGGAGTCTTGTCATTGCCAAGCAACCAGTGGAGATTCCAGGAAGTCACTGCACCAAGACCGAAATCACTCCCTCATTCATTCATTCACTCATTCACTACTCCCTAATACACCTTCAATAGTGAGCAGTAAATTGAGATTTCAGACACTAATTATCATCGTTTTGAGTCATCACTGAAGAATCACTCAGTGGTAAATTTTGCGAGTGTTGCATTGTGGGATTGTTAGTAGAAAGTACTGTTTCTGTTCCATTGTGAAATGTATAATGGAGGAATGTACACACTCAGAATTTGGACATTCCCATAAACTGTCAGATAGTAAATGGAAGTCACAGTATATAGAGTGGGATTTTGGACACAGCAGGAGAGAACTGAAGTGAAACCTGAACTCATTCAAGAACACCTCATCCAAAAATCCAGCCTTGTTCAACAGTATGCACTGTGGCTTGCTGTAATCTTGACCTGCTCTGTTTGCAAAGTGTCCTGAGATAACTTATGATTTGGCGCTATACAAATTTAATTTAATTTAATTTAATTTAATTGAACTGAATAAGCAGTGTCCGAAATTATCTTTTTGACTGATGAAAAAATCCACCAGCCAAGTATATTTTTTACCGGCAAAAATTCACTTTTTGGTTTCACATAGGCCTATTTTTTTTAGACTACATTTAATTGAGATGATAAGGTATTGTGTTGAATACAAATGATTTTAATAGTCTTTAGCCTATTGATTAATGGTCAATTAGGCTAATTCATGAAGAAATGCAATCTCAAAATTCTACTAAATTCCTTTAGATGCTTAATCATGTTAACCAACTAAAACATAATTTTCATGGGACTGTTAGTATTAAAAATGTAGACCAATATGTACTTAATTTTATTTCTTTTGATAAAAAAGCTGCTAAATTAAAGAGTGGTGAGACTTGAGAGGAGAGGAAAAAGAGCAAAAAATTAATAAAAAAAGAGTTAAAGTTGGCATGCTGTAGGTGATGGTGTCCAAGTCAAAAGATGTACAGAAAAGGTTTGTATTTACTGATGTCTTAGATTATCAGATTGATAATCTGCAAGAGGACACACTTTTCTTTTACCCGAAGTTCACTGTGCTGTAACCTGTAACTGCTTTTGTTGAGATGTGAATTAGCAAGATGAACAGACCGTAGGCTGCTGATAGCCAGCTCAACTCCCACAGTAGCTTCGTCTGGACCGTTTCTGACCTGGAAACAAGAGACAACAACCAGATAGTGCTCTCAGCTTCCAGTTCCTCTGGCAAAGCTGGATAACCACCAACCACTGTGAAGATACCCACCTGCTCCTGGACGCCTGTGGACTGGTAGCCTTCTCTGCTGGACTACTTGACCTTAAAAAAAGGAACTGCCCTGCTTTATCTGTTTTCCCTTTTGTACAGTTTTTGGTCCCTACAATCTCAGGCAGTTTTCTTTATTTTTGTCATATCACTCTGCAGCATATGTGGTGTGTGTTTGGTCACTTATGTAAAACGTGCTATTTAAATCCAGAAATCATAAAAAAAGAAAATATACTATATGGTTTACAGCAGTGGTTCCTGACCTTTTTCTTTAAGGGAACCCTTTTCTATCACCCCTGACTAATTGACATATTCTATGAATTATTATATTAAAAAATTTTAAGCAGATTATTTTTCATGTATTTTATATTTTCTTAACAATCATACATACTTAATAGGCTTCTTTTTGGACAATTTCAGTGTTTTCTTGTTTCTGGCGCTTGGCCATTGTTCTATTAGACAATTTACTTAACAATTTACTTTACTTTACATAATTTACTTTTCTTAACAGAAGTGAACCAAAAGCTCAGATACAGTATAGTCCCTGTAGATAGTACATGCCTTAAACTCAAGAAGGCCTCGCAACACCCCATAAAGCTTTAGCGACCCCCAGGTTGGGAAGCACTGGTTTGAAGGACCCCTGTGTAGAGTTTAGTGGCATCAATGGATGTATTTGCAGGTTGCAACTCCCTTGTTTCACCCTTCCAAGAGCAAAGGAGAAACTACGGTAGCTGCGAAATGTGCGAGAAACGCCAGTGTTTGGTTTGTCCACTCTGGGCTACTGTAGAAACATATATAGCCTACATTCATACAGACTGTGGTGATTGTATATTGTGTTAAATGGTTACAGTCAATCATTCACTCTATTGTGGTTTCATCATATTTAGTTATATCAGGGAGGACTAAGGTTTCTAGAGCGACCCTAGATAAATAACATTACATTCTAGTCAGAGAACTTTTCTACTTCTTCTTCTTCTTCTTCTTCCCCAAATCAGAGCCCCATCTACATAAAGGGTAGAAGCTAAGAATGTTTCCCAAATATTTAACTAGTCTCTCAAACTTTTATTTTCCTGCTTTGGCTCTTTATGGCCATAATATACTTGTGGTTCTTGTATACTCTCATTAATTACTAAATTGTATTTAATTCAGTGGCAGTGAAATGTTTAGGAATTGCCACATTGTTATGTGCGATTCATTATGGAGACTTCAGAAGTGACATGGACTCTATACTTGGCACTTGACTTGAACTAGTATTTTGTTACTTTTGAAGCATCTGTGGGTGAAAAGGGCTCAGGGGTGATTTATTCTCTTTTAACGCTACTCTTTTTGAACACAAACACAAATGTTAATAAGAAATGGATTATTTATAACGCAACAGTGTGCTGAACTTAAGCAGTCAAAGCCACTCTTCGAAAAATACAAAGGAAGCTATCAGAAATCAGATTTGAATTTTTTACATAACTTAAACTTTCCTTAAAAACCGGTTTGTGCCAACCAGATTTCAAGCCTTTGAATTTTGAATGTTATTGAGCTGAACTCGTTTTCTTCCCATAGCTGCTTCCCACAGCGTCTTTATCTTCTTCTATTTCTTCTCCTTCTTAAATCTTAAATTCTTTGTCTCTGTAAGGATTTTATGACATTTGTTTTCTGCCAGGGCTTTGAATATAGATAACCATACACAAAAACACACAAAAAGGACACGCTATGAATGCAAAACTGACCTGATGTGTGCTCTGTACAAATTTAGAGAGATCTGAAAGGTCCTTGCCAATTTCCAGCTCACTGCTTCTGTTATCTTGCCTTGCTTATCCTCTTTTTCCTCAGCTCTGCTATATTTCTCTCCCTTTGTCTCTCTGCGCAATAGTTTCTCTTTCCGCCTCCATCTCCTATGCATGCCCCCCTCCACCCCCACACTCTTCCCCATATTTCACAATGTGAAAAGTCATCCAGAGTTTTCCTTCTAGGGTTTTTGCGGACAGGAAGTCCATATTTAATGAAGTGACTCTCTTGTTAAAATGCTTTTAAGTGCTCCTGTGCAGGGCTTCAGGCTGGAGCGCAGGGGAGGCGGGGGCTGAGGCTTTTATTTATTCATTGGGCGGTTCAGTGCCTCTTCCCTGCTTCGGCTCTGTGAAGAACGGAGAGGATTAGAGGAATGAATCCCCCTCCCCAACACACACTCGCATACACACCCTTCCTCCCTCTCCCTTGCTGGCCGCGTTCCCTCCCTCGGGGGACACCCCTGCGTCAGTCCACATTAACATCCATCAGAGCATGGTGCTCTAGTGAGGGACGAGCCTCTGTCCCACTGAGTCGCACATACATGCATGAATACATGTAACACGCAAACTCACTCACACGCACACACACACTAATATGGAAGGCAAGTGCACAAAGTCGCAGGAGACACATTCTCAAACTAACACTCCTTATAGTTATGAGTCACAGACTCGAAGTGTCTTCGTCACCCTACTGCTGTTCCCGCTTTGAGCTACACTCAAATTCAGTTTTGTTTACAAACTAAATTCACATTGGACTTGTTTCCAGAGAGCCCTCCAACGTCTGAGTTACACAAGTGCAGCTGTCCCCTACTTGATCAGTAGGCGAATTTGAACAAGTTTGAACAAGCATCTGAAGACTGGCGGGAAACAGACGGAGGAGAAAGGAGACGGAGAAGAAGAGAAAGTTTCTCCAAGCGAGGGCTGAGATTGCGCGTTACGCTGATTCCTCTCCTCTTTGTGTGAAGTTTTGGGCTGTCTGCTCCTCGTTATCTCTCCTTGCTCTCCGAATGGGAGGGGAGCTGGGAGTTCGGCTGGATGAGAGAGGCATATCATTAACCAAGAGTGTTTCTACAACAAAGCGCAGACTCTATCAAATCCCACTCATTCCCACACACTGGTGTCACACTCATCATTCTCCTGCACTGAACTGCTGTGTGGAAAAAATGCCTTCATTTGTCGAAGGCACACATCCTTTTTTTTTTGTCAGCAGGCCTAATAGAAATTCCTTTAATATTTTCCTCTCTCAAATCTCTGAGAGTTTTGAGATACTAATGCTTATATCTAAAATTGGATTATATTTGTTAGGTCTTGACTGTGTGAGTGTGTTTGAGTGTGTGGGTGTTGTGTGCATGTGAAAGCGCATGTACATGGATCCTTATTGGAGGGCTTCACTGTAGCCATGCAGAGGGATGCAGATTGTTTCTAATTCACCAGGCTGACCTAGTTTCCTAAATCAGGCAAATTAAATGGGAAATGTTGCCCCATGTCAGCATACACACTCACATGAGAGGCAAAAAAACATGTTATCTCTCGCCCTAATGTGTTACAAGGTCTCTCCTTTTCACGCATCACCTCTTACCTCGAAAGATTCAACTACTGATTCGATCCATTCACACCAAATCATACATCTGTATCTTTTTTTCTATTTTCAGAGCTTTCTCTCCTCTCTCATCTTGGAATCTAACATCAAAATGTTAAAATGCAAATTCATTTTCCCAGTTAGCTCAGTTCACACAAACTTATAATTGGATTCTGCCTATTAATATAAAAGCTTCTTCATCCTCATCATTCGATCTCGTATAAGTCTTTCTGCGATACACACGGACTGACCTTATTCCACGAAGAGACAGACAGAGAGAGAAAGATGGAGAGGCAGAGAGGACAGTCATCTCATTAGCATGGAAAAGTGTCTTATTGAATCATGGAGTAAGGTAGCACAGTTAGGAGGTAACGAGTTACGAATTAATTAGCAACATAATGAAAGTATGCACATCTGCCTGGTTAAAGTGCGGTCAGTGGGTTTTTTCTCTTAACACTCCACTTGGTTATGTTAACTCTCTTCTCTCCCCCCCCCCCTTTCCCCTCCCATCAGATGCTGCACTCAGCCTGTGAATATTTTTTGAGGTGGATGCTCAGAGAGGCAGAGGGAGTGAAGCTGCACTCTGTGACCCGGGCTAACTAGCATGTTCAGGCTGATAAATGAAGGGATTGATGCTACCGAACGAAAATCAGCGTACGGTGCTCGGGAAAGAGACAGACGGCCTGAGAGAGAGCACCAGATGCTGTGTGGGAGGGTTATTTAATTGATGATATCACACCTCTCTTTCCCTTTTTCTTTCTCTCTTGTTCTCCCTCTTTTCTTCCTCTAACACACATTCCCAAACACGTACACACACACACACACACACACACACACACACACACACATTAACGTTCATACGCACCACATTTGCCCTGTCACCTTCTTATCCTTGCACGACACACCGCTCATGCTTCTCCCTGCTCCATCCTGCCCACCTTGGCCTCCCCGGAGACTTGCGGCGCTTGCATCTCGTGTGAACCCACAAAAACAAACTTGAATTAGTCGCTCCCATCTGAGCAACAAAATAATGTCGGGCACATCTTATCTAAGATTATGATTAAGAAAAGAGTTGGTTATTGGCTTGTTTGTGAAATCATGTTGCAGGAAACATACAGAGGATGAAAAACATCTCAATTATATGTTTTCTCTGCTCTGTGCATTCAGTCATTTGAAATTATATAACAGCATCAATTTGGTTGGTTGTTTCATGAGTGCAAACAACATCAACGCAGCTTTCTCTTCTTCTTGTCCTCTTTTTACTTCTTGCTTCTCTGCATGCAAGTAGAAACTGTTCCACATGCTTCCTGCCAAACTAGAAAAGCCCCAGAAAACGAGTCTCATTAATTAGCTTCTCATTTGTAAATGCAAATGAGCTTAATTAAAAAATAGACTCTCCTTTTGCGGGCTTCAAAGGGAGACAGTGAGGCCTAATCAGGAGGTTTGTTCAGCTGTGGCACTAATGAGACATATTTGGCCTAACGAGGGAGCGATGCCCTAATTTGTTTATGGTAATGATATGAAACAGTGCTTGTCCTTTTGGTGTATCTGGGAAGGGATCAGTCACACACACGCCTCTGTGCGATGTACCTTCAGGGTTTCATTCAGCGTTGGCGAGGTGTTACAGCGGCCTTGCTGAATTGTTTCAGTAGGTTAATTGGCTTAATTAGCCTAATAGAGATCATTGGGGCGACGACTCAATGTCAAGGCATATGTGGGTTTCTGAGGCAGTTCCATGAAAATATTGTGAGATAAAGATGAAGAAAATGTAGCTACTGTTGCTGTGGCAGAGGTGTAACATTAACTCACGCAACCTTTTTACTGTAAATAATGCTGCAGAAGTAAACAAAACAAAGCAGGTCCAGGTCAAGTATCAGGTCCCACAGCTTAAATCATTACTGTTGTTTATTACAATCTGGCTCTTACTTTTATTGTTTTGGCCATCATTTCTATAAGCAATAATAACTTTGTACTCACCACTGTTCTGAGAATAGAGCATCATTAAAATTAAGTCCTATTGGGCTAAAAGCAAGAGCAATTAGACAGTCATACAAGGTTTAATGCTGCACTTATTAATAATTTTAGTTTGGTCAGTCTGTCCACCGCTTTGGGTTAGACAGAAATATCTCAACAACTGTTGGACAGATTGCTCTCATTAACCTCGTTTTGAGCAGGAGCAGCCAGCTGTTTTCAACAAAATACAGCTAGGAGAACCTGATTGTACACTACCCGGTGCTAAACGGTGGACAGACATTGTGATTATTTCACTCAGGAGTTGAGAGACCAAAACAGAACTACAATGGGAGTGAATATTGGATTTACATTCCTCGAGATGTGTTAACCAGCTATCATGTTCGCCAAAACAATTTCATAAGATTAAAGTATGTAACTGTAACTTAGTTTGCTGCCCCCAAGTGGCAAAAAAAAACTATTAATGCATCTTCAACAAAACCCCAGGTTAGAAGACAGTTGTATGGTAAAATTATTACCCAAACTGACCACTGTAAATGTTCAACACAATTTACAAACTGACTTCCTGGTTTGACTTTGACTTGTACATTCAGTAGCTATACACACAGTTTTCCTACAGCCCACAGTGAGGTGTTATTACCAACATTTTGGGTGTGTGCTCACTTTCGGTTTTAGATAATCTGGCCGAACTATCGTTGAATGACTGCTCATGTTTCTTGCCTGTTCTGACCTTGTAGCCATGTTCCCAGTGCTGAACAATGATTTCATGGCATAAAAATAATGACACCAGAGTAGTAATATGTTTAACTTTTTCTATATCAGTGGTTCTCAAACTTTTTCTGGCATGGCCTCCTTTCTGAAGCCGAAAAAAGTCACACCCCACGCCCCGCCATTTTTAGCTATCTTTACCAGTGATAGTGGAAGTAAAACTAATAAAAAGGATCCAAGTTGATTTTTAGAAATTAAAGGTCAACACAATAGCACCAGCAAACTCTTGTTTATTTCCAATATATAAATCATATTCATTCAACTTTGTTCCCCTCCATTTTTCCCCTGGTCATCCATGCCTCACCTACAGTGGATCTATGGCCCACCAGCAGTGTTACAAAAGTAACGCGTTACCGTAATATATTACGTTTAGGCAGTAACGGAGTAATATAACACGTTACTAACTATATTTTGGTAAAATTATTACAGTTACTGAGTCCGGTAACGCGTTACAATCCGAGCTGTCGCACAGGCGGAGGTTTCGAAAAAACAACCCAGGAGCAACAGCCGTAAATAAAGAGGAGAAGAAGACGGTTTTAAATCAACAGAAGAAGAAGAAGAAGAAGAAGAAGAAGAAGAAGAAGAAGACGGTTTGGTTTGGAGATGGCAAGATGGCAACAACAACAACTGATAATTCAACATTTTCTAAGTGGTTATGCTCGAACTATTTTGAATTTGTCACAGAAATGGATAAGAAGCTCACAGTAAGGTGCACTTTATGTGCTGGTGGGAGGCCGAGGGAATTGTCTACTGCTAAAAACAGTACAAGTAACCTGAAGAAACACCTGGAGAGAGTGCACAGCAACCTTAAGCTAGCGGCTCAACAACCTCTTGCTAGCAAACAGGTGGAAGATGACGGCGCGAGCAAATCGAAACAACGGAAGTTGGATTTCTCCAGACCAGAGGTGAAGATGCTTGACCCAGGAGAAGTGAGAAGGCTGGTGGCTGAGTATGTCGTGGAGGATGCGCTGCCTCTTTCTACAGTTGAGTCGTCGGCGTTTCAAAAGCTTGTCTGCAAAATCTCTGTTCGATCAAGTGACAAGTTAAAAACAAATCTCTAATGATATAGTCCTATTGTTAAGGTATAAACACATTTCCAGATAGTTCATTTAAGATGAGACACTACAGGTGGTGTGAGAGGTGATTCAATGATTGAACATTGTTTTCATTTGTTAAGTCAGTTGTGTTTGCAGAGGGATTTTCATGGTTGTTATTGTCACATCATCTCAGAATACTTTAACAGTTAAGTAAAACAATGAATAATACATCTCCATGTTTTACAATACTTATAAATGAGACTGTTGGTGGTAATGAACAAAGCCCTCACTAAGAAACATTTTTATTTTGGTGAAAGTAACTAAAAAGTAATGAGTAACTTATTACTCTACACAGAAGGTGATATTTAAGAAACGTATTACTTTCAAATGCAAGTAACTAGTAATATGAAATATATTACATTTTGGAAGTAACTTGCCCACCACTGCCCACCAGTGGGACCCGCCCCAAAATTTGAGAACCACTGGTGTAAATGGATTAAATATTGTGAGCGTGCTGTGCTCGAAGTGTCAAGCATTTTATGTGCATTCATATTCTGGTGTATTTGTGTGTACGTGTGCTTTTGTACTGTACGTGCATACATGTGCACGTGTTATTGAGTGACAGGGTTCTCTCTGCTATTTTGTTCACTGTTGACTGAGTGTGAGGCCGAGTGAGATGGCAGCATGGCTGGCCCTCACTGATAACTAGGCACAGACAGAGCCCTGTGCTCCGTGCTTCTATTCAAAATACGCATGCACACACACAGACACACAGACACACAGCACACACACACACACACACACACACACACACACACACACGTTAATTAATCCCAAAACGGAAGGGAAATTGAAAAAACACTGTCTCCACTTTTAATTGGACTGACTGTCGTCCAACCATAAAGAGAAAACAAGCTCAATCATTCTCCTCCATCTTGTCGCTTGTTGAATTATTGATAGACAGAGCAAACTGCACTAGAAAATGAAATGGGGAAAAGAAGCACTAGGCTTGAGTGTGTTTGAATGTTAGTGATAAAATTTGATTATTCATGTGTGATGCATGCTGTGTGGATTCTTGTAACAGAGTGAGGAGGAGTACTGATTTTCTCCATGGTGACTGTAGAGAACCTGTATGTGCCAGACAAGCCAGCTGGTATCTTGTTGTCCAAGTACACAATGCTCCAGCAAAAAAAAGAAAGAAAAATAACTGAAGTAGATCAGGGAGAAGGCATTCATTATTCAGTCGTATTTGTGTAAATGCTTATCTTCTACCAACCACACTGCCTTTCTGACCCATTCGCATCTTGCTCGACCAGTTCTCACACTCACACACCAGAATATTCACACTCTCTGAATATACTGTAATCATCTAATTTTTTCCCCTGCATCCTGAATTAGCTGGTCCTGGAGAAAAGCGTGTTAAATGAAATCAGATTGGCTTTTTCCCAAGAGTCGGTGAGAAGATTTGGTCATCTGAGATTTCTATTTGTCAAGAGCTCTCACAGGAAACAGTGAGGTCTTTCTTTTCTCTTTAACTGAACTACAACACCTCTTTAAAAATGTAGTTAAAGCCCCTTTAGCATTAGCTACAGATTCAATTATACAGGTGATCTTTAATGTGTCTTCAAGCCCCCATTATTGATAATAATAGCCATTTATAATGAATAACTTCATACTCTTTCATGGCCTTTTTTTTTTACTATACGGTACCTTAATGGAAAGATGATTACATTTTTTGACCTCCAATGTTTCGATACCTCAACCAGATAATGAGAACGGGGAAATCCCTGAATAGGCTTCTGTGCTCTGACAGTGACAAAACATGTTCGACTTAAACTTCTAGAGGCCAAATAGAGACCTTGAAATATTCCCCTCATCAATTAATCTCCATTCAATGACACACTGCTTTAGTTAGCCAACCATTCAGCCTCCTCTGGCTGCTATAATTGTACCAGTTAATTGCTTTTCAACTCTCTTTGATTACAAGGTCGGCTCTGAATGGCTGGTGTACATGGCTCAAAGTTCCCTCTTCCTTTGGCCCTCCTCCTTTTCCACCCACCTCCCTTTGGTCACAACAGATCGTAGCATCCCTCCTCTCCTCTCTGCTTTCCCTGACCCTACAATCCAAGGTCAGTTGTCGGAGATGTGATTTTCATTAAGCTATTCATCATGGCGGCGTATGTATATAAGGGTGACCGTTAACTTTGATATAGTGATACATGATAAATCTGTCCACCGTCCAGGATTCCCAAGGTAGGGGGGGGGATTATTACTACATAATCTGTAGTACAAGCAAAAGAGAATTTAAAGACATGGTGTAAGCAGAGTAATGGCTTAGTCCATTTCTCCACATATAAAAAAATATGGTTTATTATGTACATACACACTGTTTAAAATAAGATAACATTATTTCACCATTTAGTGACAGCATCTCACAAAAGGGAGAAAACCAAACAGGATATATGATATATTGCTATTGGCTATGCTCTACAACTGTCCCAGACAATTTATGTACTGTTGAGGTTGGTTAAGGAAGCTGAGTCCATGATTGAAAAGAGACGGGGGTCAATGTGTGTGTGTGTGTCTGTGTCTGTGTCTGTGTGTGTGTTACTCCTGCGTCTTTCTCCTCTCCCTCCACAGCTCACACGGAGGCGACAGAGTCCCTCTCATTACTAAACAGCACAGCCCCCAAACAAAGGCTCACGCACCGACAGCGACGCGTGTTCAATACCGATAACTAGTGTGGCCTCTCATCTGAATTAGCATGCTGTATAGGCCTTGACACATGTTCACACCAACACACACACAGACGTAGGCAGGCATTCAAGTCCAGACACACAAAAAACACCACATACATGCACACACATTCAAAGGCACACCCTTATGTGCTATTATTCTCACACACACACACACACACACACAGACACACTCATCCTGCAAACTCTTGTGTCGAACAGATAGCGATTACCGGATTACTCTGCAGCGGCAACTTGAATATGCATTCAAGCTTTGCGTCGTCAGCATTGGCTTTTGTTCTCCATGTGGAAAGGAGCCACACAAAGCCTTTCGACATCAAAGACAGAACAACAGAAATAGCAAATTGCAAAATACTAACTGTGGTTCTGAGGGACGCCGCTGGGTCTCTGCACAGAAGAACCATGCAAATAAGCAACACAGCGTTATTTCTGCTCCACTTGAATGTAGCTTTCTCCTAATCTGGCCTTCTGCATGTTTCACACCTGGCTGGTTAAATGTGCCACTGGGCCTGGAGATGTCTGCTGAGGGGTGAACAGCAATGAGGCAGCACACACACACACACACACACACACACACACACACACAAAAACACACATGCACTTACCGGCTGACCTTTGCTCTTTCAAATTCACTTTAGACTACGTCCTTGAATTGCAAACCATAGGGAAATGCAGCGTTAAGATCATCATCTTTGAAATAGGTGCCAACAGTCAAACTCATTACTATAAATAAATACATTTCTCCTTTTCTGGAGACCATGTGGTAAAAGCAGGCTACACAAACGTTACCTCCTGTTGTGAGTAATATCTACAATTTTCCTGTCTCTTTGTCACACACAATCACAATGGCTTGTTTATCTTGCTGTCATATTTCTTGTATACTATGCCGCTTTCTGCTGGTTAGTACCTACATATAGCTAAAATGCAATAACTGCAGGGAGCAAAATGGGTGTCTTATAAAATGTTTTACACTCCTGGGCATGCAACCGTACACTTCAATAAGCTGAGGATGGACGATTTGGCCCCTATGCGTTGTACTATTTGTATTTCAAAGGACACTTCAACGCAGGTGGTGGTGACCCGGTTTGCAAATGAGTCCAGGGTAGAGAAATAGTTATTGAACATACAGATAGCGTGTCGTATCTCACACTGACGATAACGGGGGAAATGTGAGGGAAGAAAACATGGAAGAGGAGGAGTAGAGGAAGAAAAGTGAGTTGAGGTGAAGAGCAGGAAGGGAAGCCTAAAATATGCATGTCATCATGGATGACTGATAGCTTTCTGTGAAAGCTTCTCTTGATGCGCGTGTGCAAGGCAGGCCTCTAATTGAGCTCTGCTGCCAATCACAAGTGCTCTAAGTGTGTGAGTGTGTGTGTGTGTGTGTGTGTTTACTTGCAGTGTTACATTCCCCTACTGAAGCATTGACACACACACACACACACACACACACACACACACACACACACACACACACACACACAACTCTATGTCTTTGATCATCTGAGTGAGACTGTTCCCTCCATGTTCTACAGTAATTAGCTTGGTGTTAAACTTGAGAGACAAGAGAGATCAAGCAGCAACGCCAACAGATGATCAGTGCTATTGAGATACTCAATACTCAATACTAGTCTGTAGGACTGACCATCTATCAGCGCTTACTACAGAGACACAGACACATTTTCTGTTTTCTCCAGCTTTTGTCGCAATTTCTTACAACCTTCTGCTAAATCTTACATGTTGGTACTGGTATTTATCTTAAATGGAAACATGAATAATCAAACCAGGCAGAGAAGGAAAGACATGAACCCAGCGATTATGAATAAAGAAAGAAATCAACAGAAACTGACTGTAAAATATGATTTTAAGTAACCTCATTAAGCACATCGCTTTAAATGAAGAGACTCGATCTCAGATAAAAAACATTTAAAAAATGTTTTGTCTGTGTGTTTATGTACAGACAAATAAAGGTACCGGATTAAAAAATAAAGTTAAATGCCCACAGTTAAATCTCAAGGCCTTACATCATTTTCTGAGAGCTATGAATAAAAAGATAAAAAGGAACACACAGTGCAGACGTTTTCACTTAGCCATATTTCTCTTGACCTCTATTTGAAAAAATGCTTTTCCATGTGAATGTCATACAACAAAATCCCCCCTTTTTTTGCACCTGCAGACCTCTTCTGTTTTTTTGGCCTGCACTCCCTCCCTCTGCTGGTCCACAGTCTCAGCACATACAGACACAGGCAGCTCACACAGGAGTAATATCAGTGTCTCCCACCTCCCCGCCATCCTTTATTACCCCTCTTTTTCTTACTCTCTCTCTCTCTGTCTCTCCCTCATGAATAAACATCCCTTACATTCACTCAGTGCTGGCATGAAATGGCCACACAGCCCCTGGCACACGCAGGAGTGATGCCGCAATCATTATTCCACTGCAGTGGTCCCACACAAGCATATTTCACCAATCATGTGGCTCTCTCCCCTGGCTTTTGTTTGGATGACTTAAACAAATGATGTGGCAGTGAGGAGGGCCTGCGTACCACAGCTCCCCCTGTTAACACGGCAACCGTTGACACGGACACAGCAAAATTTGCATAAGAGTACGCTTGAGTGGTACTGGCAATTCCAACAGGGGTCCGCATATTTTTCCCTCTCTTTCTGTTTGAGGGTGGGGGGTGTAAATGAGGTGGTGGTAGTGGGGGGGTTGGTGTTATTTTTGGTTCTCCCGCTTTTCTCCTTCCTTTCATCCTGTTCTCCCTCTCTCCTGTTCTCCTCTCTGACTGCCAACTCCTCTTTTCTCTGGGGTTTAGTGTTGAATTTGAAGTAATGAAAGATGCACACATGCCATGAGACCGACTGGGCTTTCAGCAATAGAGTTGGAGGAAGTCTATTTGGCAGAACTGTTAAACATATACAAGGCAATGGTGGTATCTGAGAATCAGCCCAGTTACAAATGACATACACCTTGCTGTGCAGTAGACCTAACACTGAATCGTCAGATCAGACATAGAAGTACTGTATATGCATGAGTAGGGAGAAATAATTGTTTTTTAATTAAAGACATCACAAGTATAGTTATTTTGAAAGTATTCTAGCAGCAGTCACAGGAACAGTTCAGATAATGACCTTGCTAAAGATGTTTGTGATGAGGATGAGAAATAGAGGAGGCTGTTTAAAAAAGTCTGACATTTAAGGAGGGGGAGATGACAACTAATGTGTCGATGAGGGCAATGATACATTTAACAAGAACGGCATTGCTGATGAAGGTGAGGAAGAGGAGGATAATCATGATGATGCTTATTTCTTTTTTGGCTTTTTTGTCGATGTTAATATCTGAAAATAGAACGAGGAGAGCAGCATCCAGAGAAGTTAATCAAGCAGCCCGAAGGGCCACTGCTCTGTCCTTTTATGTGCCTATCTCGCTCTACATTTCTCCTATCTCTATCTCTTTCATTCGCCTTATCTCGCCCTTCTTTAATCACAGCACATCAATGTGACTGATACATCTAAGAGATCTATTTGCGTGCCGTTCACTTTGTGAGAAAGTTCTATTTGAATTCCATGAATTTGCTCTCGCCTGACTTTGAGACATCTCACAGCGAGACAGCAGCTCACAGGAATACCAAACAATGAAAACAAGTAACAATATCTTCCCAAATGTTTATGCTGTGTGTGTGCATTGTATGTATCAATGTGTATGTGTGCGTATCCTTAGGGTGGGTGTGGCACACCACTGTGCAAAGGTTGTCTCCTTGGTGATAGATGTGGGGTCATCTCCATGACGATGGATCGGAGGGGGTGTTGGCCGCCAAGGTCGCGGACCAAGGACAAGGCGAGAGTGATTGCAGCCACCCAGACAGGAAATCGAAGAGGAGCACTCCAAGGGGGGGTCGAGGAAAAAGGTGCAATTTCACAAGCCAAATTACTTCTGGGATGGAGGAGAGAAAAATATCACAGCAATAACGGCACCAGGGATGAGAGGAGGGAAGGAGAGGGAGGTGGTGGAGAAGGCAGGAGGAAGGAGGAGGGAGGTCCCAAACAAAAGCTCAATTATCAAAGTCATCAAACATGTATGCTCACATAAGTAAATGGAGTGACATGCTATTACCTTGATGCCACACAAACTTCCTATCTCCCCCTCACTGAGAGGAATTTTCAGAGGTATCTGTCAGAGTTTGGTTGTGATTTTCCATGTGGTTTATCAAGCTTGGTTTATTTCCGAGACTGATGCTGGCTGTGACTAGAAAATATTGATTGGATTGTGCAACATGTTCTGCTGCAGCCCTACTGATTTCTTTTTCTGTTCTCTTTCTTCGCTCCTCCTCTGCTCTCTGGCGATTCCACAACATTAGTATGTGGAACACCACCAAATCAGTAAATTGTTAACGAGAACAGGCACAGTGAATAAATGACGACGACAACTTCAAATTTCTGCCTCACTGCCTTGTTCTCACCCTGCTCAGGGTTTCCCCAATGCATTTTCTGTCTCACTCAGTATGCCCTCTATTTTCTGAGTGTGTTTGTGTGTGTGTGTGTGTGTGTGTGTGTGTGTGTGTGTGTGCTCGTGCAGATGAGTGTCTGTATCGGCAGGCTGAGTGCATTGAATCATTAAGTCCACAGTGCCACTGTGCCCATTGCCTCATTGCACCTAATTAAGCCCCTTTTGTTTCCTATCAATTAACATTGTAATTAAAACTAGTCGCGCTTCTGTTTACCCCAAGTCTGCTGATTCAGGGGAAATGACACACAAACAGTGATGTGCAGGAATTCAGCTAATAAATACTTGCATCACACATGCATGCACATACAGCACATAGATGTACACATCAATACAAATATGAATACGCACATGTTTAGAAAGATACAGTACATGCACACACACTCTTACAACATCAAAGCTCAACCAGGCCTCTCAATTCACTGGAGAGTGTGAGAGAACAAGGAGTGCTGATGGAGATGGGAAATGAGAGCAGGATACTTTGGTGTGTGTGTGTGTGTGTGTGTGTGTGTGTGTGTGTGTGTGTGTGAGCCACTGTTGAGTCGTTAACAGGACCAAGGGATTCACCTCCCGATAATCTCACACTAATCACCTAATCCGCCATCCCTCAGGTGAACAGATGGGAAAGGAGTACATGACATCAAGTGGAGGCCAGACAACATGAAATCCACTCGAACACACACACACACACACACACACACACACACACACACACACACAATATATATATATATATTTATGTCCATGTACACACAGACAAATGAATAAGTCAAACAAATGAGCGCTACTCCACCCCGCCCCCACCAGCCCCGTCCTCCTCAACACGCCAATGTACATTTCACCAAAAAATATACACCCTATCCTCTTGTTTCCATGGCAACTGACCGTAGAGCTGTGGGTATATTAGGCAGCAGGCGGCAGGCGAAATCACTGGAGTGAGAGGCGTACCGGTCTGTCACCTCAGCCTCCCCTAGAGAAACAACACATAATACTGTACTACTGTACTCTCTCCTCTCTCTTTGCATCTGTTGCTCACATTTTACAGGAATACACAGATTTATCTCTGGCTCTACACACACACACACACACACACACACACACACACACACACACACACACACACACACACACGCACCACCCTCCATGTTGTCTCATGTACTGTAGCTCAGGGCAGACAGGGCTACGACATCAGACATTTGTGCCTAAAACATGTGTGATTGTCTTATTAAAACATGATAATGAACTGCCACCCAGACACACCACCCTTCCCCTTTTCCTTCCCCTGTCTGGGGTGACTGCTGCTGCTGCTGCCAGTGGAGGCCAACCTGTCCTTGGGTGCAGTAAAGGATTACAGCAGCACACACCATGTGACCTTAATTCCCCCCTGCCTGCTTCTGCTGCACTCAGCCAATCAGGATCGGGGATTCGCTGTGCATGTATGTGTGTGTATGTTAGCATATGTGCATATTTGTGTGTCTGCGTGTATTTCCACACAAACCGCCATGTTTGTCAAGAGTGTTTGTCTCAAACGTATATGCTCCAATGGGGGATTAAGTCACATAAAAGGGGAATGCCGTGAGGTTGTATTGTGTGTACATGTGTGCATATGTGTGCACACGTGCAAGCTTGTGTTTTTAAAAAGGGGGGGAGTGATGTGTGAATCAGCAGCAGCAGCAGCAGCAGCCACCCCGGCACGTGTCGCACATTCAGACGACCTCATTCATCCCCAGCAACCCCTAAAATCCCACTGCTCCTTCCCCTCACCCACAAACAGACCTCAACCCCCACACAGCCGCCGCCGTCAGCAGGCTCAGCTGGTGGCTGAGGGAGGAGGAGGGCTGAGCAGAGAGATGGAGCGATGGATGGATGGAAGGATGGATGGAGGAGGGGGAGGGCAGGTGCTGGGAAAACCATTTAGTAAGCAGTCTTTTTTCTTATTGGTTTTGGGGGTTTCTTTCCCCAAAGATGGAGCAGAACTGTAACAAAAAAAGATTGAGGGAGGATGGAGAAGAAGATTGGGAAGGAGGTAGGGAAGAAAATGTGAAGGTAAAATGTATGTGTCATAGGGCTAGAGGTCAGACTGTGTGTGTGTTGGGGGTGTCAATTAGATATGGAGATCAGACAGAATGAGCAGCAATTTAAACATGAGCATTACATCAGGGGGAGACGTCCGGCTGTTACGTCGGCTTGCACCCACCAGATAAGGCTTGCAGAGCTTTGTGTGTGTCTGTGTGTGTCTTTTGTGTCTGTGACGCAGCAGACGTAACAGACGCAGCACCTTGCCTCATAAGACACCCGCTGTTGTTGGTGACCTTTGACCTTAACCAAACCTTGACCCTGGCAGAAGGCAACTGATTTACCCAACAAAGACAGATGACACAGCGGAGCATGAAGCCAGTGGTAAACTCTGACCTCCAACCCTCCAGTCCCGACCTAAACTCTATCTGAAGCCAAACACAACCTGCCCTGTCGACACACGCGCACACATTCAGACAATGGCGCAGGAGCAACGCTGCACTCATCCATCAAAGCAGCAGAAAACCAATTCCATCAAATAACATACATATGCAAGTGAAGCTATTATTATTATGCTAAGTGGTTCAGTTTGCTCATTGTTAACTCTGAAATTAGACATTTAAATTTTTTCACTTCTTTCACTTTTAGATTAAAAAAAATGCATAGTGATCTGCTGAGTTTGCGTAAGTCACATTATCATTTTAACTAAAGGTATAATTGTATAAAATGTTATTTGGGGCTACAGTTTGACAATTTGGTCTTCAGCAGAAAATAACTCTGGCAAATGTAAAAATATATATATAAAAATAGAATTATGAGAAAAGATAAGATTTTTAAAAAAAAAATTTTTTGTAAACATACAATTCAGTTTACAATTATAATGTATGTGTCCCTGAAAGGGCAATGTGAGGCCAGTACACACAACAAGCACACAAACAATTCATTCACACAAATAAAAACAACCAAAAACCACAATATATGTTGGTGTAAAGGAAAAAGTTGAAATACAAAAGGGTTATTGGCAGAGGCCGGTCTGCAGCAGGCAAACAATTTCCAACAGCTAGAAGGCACAGTATGTCAAGAAGTGGAAGTGCATTTATCAATCTATACATAAAATAAACTCACCTTCTATTTTACCGTGACTGACCACAAGTCTTGTGGCTTAAACCAAACCTTCCTTCTGTTTATTTTACATGCAGGCAATCTAAAACACATTTATTATCTTAAAGGACATGTGTGGCATCACTGAGGATCTTGTATGCCCTTTTGGGGACTTGGTCTGTAGTTGCTATGCAAGGGATCGCTCTGTTTTAGCCCCTTAATGTTTTAGAACTGAGATTACTAATGACACCTTGCAATCAGGTCTTGTTCTTTTGACAAAATGATTTAACCAAGTTAAAATAGATATAAAACCTGAATATTGCACAATCAAATCAAATAATCAAATTCAAATTCAACAAATGATTGATAATTCAATCCACACAAGTGATCTAATATTCTTTAGTTGCTGTATCACATTAACCATCTTTTTGTTTCACGATTAAAAGCATGCATGAAAATGTTTAATTACATCCAAAATAGTTCATTTCTTTCCCTTTGATTCAAAAGAAGATTTATTTCATGTATAAAGTATGTCGCCCTGTCATGCATATTAACTACATATGGTATCTGGATGTGTTTCGGTCTCTGAGTCATGTGAAGTAAATGTCTGGCCCCTGCACTGCCTCTGTGTCTATAACAGATGGTGTGTGTGTGTGTGTGTGTGTGTGTGTGTGTGTGTGTGTGTGTCCTACAAAGTCTGGCAGAAGCACCTTGTCGCTCTGTGGTACATCATGCCAACTGCTATCGGCCCCAACCACACAGCACCTTCCGATCGAATGTGTTTTTTCTCAGACTTGTAGTATCATTTTCTTTCTGCCTGTCTAATAAGCATACTCCTTATATCATGTTATATGTGACATAAGGTTTCCTGTTATGATGAGGAAAGAGTGTCATATTTGTTGAGTGATAAATTCCAAACAATGACTTTTAGGGCGCAGTAGTAAGTTATTTTGAGCTCATTATCACATAACAGTTATTTCCCCTCTTTCTTTTTGCTCTCTCATACACTAATTATCTTCATTTAAACACACACACACACACACACACACACACACACACACACACACACACACACACACACACACATACACACAACACTGCAGTTTCTATGCATCCCTACTATCAAAATTAATATTCTGAATTCCACTTGAACAGCTCCCTCCAGACGACATGCAGATGCATATCTACAGTGGACATGTTTGAAAGATACAAACCTGTCAGTGCCATGGATTCTACAGCTCACTGTGTGATGACAGGGACAATGATACTGTCAGATCCTTTGTTGCACGTGTTCGGTGATATTTAATAACTGTCCTAACTAGGCTTGTAGAAATGACTCCACAAGAGGTTTGACATTTTCAGATCATTTTTCACGAAGAGCCTTGGGGAGAGAGTGAAAAACAGATGATGGAAGAAGCTAGATAGATAGATAGATAGATAGATAGATAGATAGATAGATAGATAGATAGATAGATAGATAGATAGATAGATAGATAGATAGATAAAACAAAGACGCAAATCAACTATAAAAGGAAGAAACACAACATTTTCTCCAGAGGATCACATTTTTCTGGTAATCCAGAACAGATTGGGCTTCAAAGTTATCCCAGCAAACTTTGTGGATTCATTGAAAATGTGATTGAAATGACAAAAAGGGAACGAGGCCGATGAGAAGCGTGCTTGCTAGAGAGACCCGTTCACGCCTCTGAAAATCTGTCAAAGTAGTTTGGAATTCATGAGTGTTTCTTGGGAAAGACGCGCACGTAGATTTTTTTTCATAAAAGCAGAAAATGCAATACCCAGCTGACGAGCCACAGCGCTACAGAATTCTCTTTGGCAACGCTTTGGCACCGTCAAGAGCTGACTACAAACAGCACAGCAACACTGATTTGACACGTGTCATGGGTGTTTTGTAAATACTTTGGATATTTTCCTCCCCCAACATTAGACTATGGCTGCCTCCTCTCACAGTGCTGCTGCTGTGACAAATATTCCAAAGCACCCTTTCTCACAGGTCAAGTGGAAAACATTTTCAGGGTTGAACGTGGGTGGATGAATTGTACATTCATTGACAAAGGCTGGATAGATTAGCAAATTATTATTTTCAATGTATAAAGCAATAAGAGATGGAGTTGGTGTACAAGGCAAGCAGGCGCGTGAACTTGCACACTTCTCCAGTGCATTACTTTTCAGTTTCTAGCGTTTCTCTCTCTTCTGTATGCAGACTTTGTCTCCGGGTTTCTCATGCTGTGCTGCTGCTGTTCAGGGAGGCAGAGGTAGGTTTGGGGTGGGAGCAGCGGGGTGGGTGACAGGGCAGCATCCATGCCCAGACAGACACAACCTCTCCTGGGCTGATGCTACCAACATTCCTTGCTTCTGGAGACACGCACAGATGAGCCCTGTCTGGAACCGCCGCTGCAGCCACAGAGTGTCTGTGTCAATGTCACGAAGTCTGTGTGTGTGTGTGTGTGTGTGTGTGTGTGTGTGTGTGTGTGTGTGTGTGTGTGTGTGTGTGTGTGTGTGTGTTTGTGTGTGAGTGTGAGTGTACTTGCTCAATGTGCTCCTGCCAGTCGTGGAAAGTAACAAAGTAGATTTTCCTATGTATTGTACTTAAAGTGGCTAAAATGCTGTATGTTTTAGAAGGTGTTATATAAATAAAGTTTATTATTGTTATTATTAGTATTATTATCATCAATAGTTTTAAAAGATTTATCAAATGACAAGTCTTTGGCTCCCCTTGATTTTATGAAGCTTTATAGAGAATTTTTATCTTCTTTTCATCTGAGCACTTGTTTGCACTCCCTTTAACTGGAGATATAAATCCTCACTGGAGCAATTAGTTTTAGAAGTTACATAATTAGTTCGATGGAGATCCTAAATACACCTATGTCTGCAGGGCCCACCTTTGGTGAGCCAGTGTCATGGTAAAACCTACACCAGTCCCTATGTGTATTTTGAGCAGCCTTGCAATTTTGTCCAATCACCACAACTTTTCTGCAAATTTGACCAATTATTGTAGTTTCCTGCGCAAAATGTTGAGACATATACGTCACCATACTCACTTCTTTGTTTCTAGTTGTGTCCAAACAGTGCAATTTTATTCTCACTGTAGCAAGATGCCTTCAATTTTTAACGCATAATTCAAAACAAAAATCTAATTTTTTTGTCATTTTCACTTTACTTTATTAGCTAACTGTTCATACTAGTTAAGATACATTTTGAAAATTGGCTCCTGCATGTTGCTGTAGGTGAACCCAAATTCCACAGAGCACTCAGTAAAGGCATTTGTCCAAAAAAGTCTGTTCATTACTACAATCAACATCTCCAGTACATCTCCACTGAGTGACTGGTGGAGCTGTGTAGGTGAGGTGAGATGAAGTGTCAGGGGTTACTGGCGAAGAGGGGAGGAGAGAAGGGTCACTGTGCGGAAAGGAAGGATGGATACAATGCCGCGGGGTCTTGGCATTGCCTCCTTATAACGACATTACAGTGGAAAGAACAAGCGGCAATGAGCGACACCATCATTAACCTCTGACTGGGCTATAAATCAACAGTAGTTCACGCAAATTAGACCAATTCCCCTCGATCTGCCTCCAAAGGCCCTCACTAGGGCTACGCCATTATAAATCACATACAGGGGGAGGAGGAGAGGCACACACACACACTCACACACACACACACACACACACACACACACACATATATACACAGATACAGGGAGAGAGCATGCAGACACTTTTATTGGTAGTGTTTTACAGTGAGTCATATAACCTAAAAGAATTAAATTTCTCAGGCTTGCCCTTGGTGATTCATACACATTTTCATCAAGGCTGCATATTACAGATAGCATTTGATTCTGTCTAGAGGCACAAAGAAATTAACGTTACTTGTAGCCATGTTACAGGAGAGGAGGGGAGAGGAGATACTCTCAGAATAAAGATGACATAGGTTACGCCATTTCCGATTTTTATTCTGCACAGTGCAGCCCTGGGGACTGATTTGATGTAAATATGAAAGCATACAGTCAATCAATTATTCTCAGACAACACAGAGTTCAACAGAAACCGAAAATAACACTGGCTACAAATAGAAGAGTCTATATAATTTGCCACATAAGTATATGTTGAAATTCAATTTTTCATCATAATATGATATTTGCTCCAGCCTGTATATACAATATTAGTGATGGCTTTTGATTTATAATAACAACATAACATGTTTTAGCCTGATTATTCTCTGTGGAAATTTTCAGCTGAATTTGGGCTGTTGGTGTTTCAGTCAATGCAGGGCAGTGCGGGGAGAGGGATGGACAGCTGCCGACTCTCTGCGGTCGCCTGTAGGAAAGAGTACATATTGCACGTCACTCGGAAAGGTAACAGATATGGCAGTATGTCCCTGCCATCTGTCACTGAAGCTTCACACATCCAAACAGACAAAAGGAGAGCCAGGCCGCCGAGACGGCAGCAAGGCCCCAGCCTGCTATTGTCCTATAGGCTTGTGGGTGAATGTAGGGCCCCTTATCATCAGGTCCTGCTGGAGTGATGCAGTCTGGCTAACAGCAGCATTGTTCACCACACACGCGTGCTCACCCAAGGGACCAAACAGACTACAGAATTTTTAATTTTAGCATGTAGTTAATCTCTAGCAGCAATAAGAATTCAATTAGTGCCCCAAATCCAAGATTTAATGTTATATATCAATCAATAGAGAAAAGTGCAAAAAAGGTGTAGTCAGTTTTGTTCAGTTTGATTTCATCACTTGTCTTTGCCCTTTTTATCTCTTGAATAACCCCTCAGATGCACACTCACACACACACACACACACACACACACACACACACGTGCACACACACTTCCATCCAGTGCAGACTCGCACAGATAAGGTCCTGGGCTTAGTGGAAAGGGTCGATTTTCCATTATGGAATTTTATAATAAAGATCAACTGTCACTGCAATCAAAGCGTCACTTAAGGCTATCTTAAAGCAGAGCCAGGACCTCTGTTTTCATCCAGCAACCTCCTCCCCATCCCCAAAAATAATCAACCTCAATCCTCCAAAATACCGCAGACTCTCCAAGAGACCCATCTTTTCCTTTATCTCTCCTTCAGAAAAAAGGGGAAGAAGAGCGAATATGAGGAAGGTCAACGATCTGTCAACAGTAGATAAAGAAGGATGGACGAAAGAAGAGATCGATGGTGAAATCTAAAAAACTTTGCAGTTTTATATATTTTTGTTCTGGAAAGAAGGAAGATAAAGTGCTGTCAGAAAATTCTGTGAAGTTTCTGTGCTTCTCAATTCAGCAGTTGCAGTTGTCAATTTATTTTCAAGGAAATTGTCTCATCAGTGTACAAACAAGTATGTATTAGATGTATGTCCTTCTGTGTGTATTAATTTTTTCAGACAGCATCACAGAGCAACATGTGAGATTACGCCACTTAATCCCTGTATAATCTCTGTGTTCCTCGCTGTGGAAGCTTCCCCAGCGCGAAGGTCCAATGGCTTTACAAATCAGTTCCTAATACAGTAATATAGACTTGACTGAAGCAGAGATGGGAGCAAGCAGAAATCGTAACAAAACAATTATTTCAGGGAACATTTAAATCTTAAACCTTAAAAGTTAAAAGAACAACATTCAGAGTTAAATGATCTTTTTTGTTGTTTAGTTATTATTAAGGCCTATTAAGAGTTAAAATTCTTTAAAAAAAAACTGAGCTAGTATGCTCCATCAGGACAGTGCAGATGTGGTTTGATCAGATTTGATTGTGACCAAACAACCCAAACAACTGTTATCAGATTCTGATTCAAATGTTTCATAACCCTGAGTGGTTCAAAGACATACCGTGACGCCCACTTTGCCCTTGTGAGAAAACACTAAATACAGAAATCTTTCATGAGAAATAATCAAAACAGAATATTTTGTCTTAATGTAGGCCCACATTGCTTATAGAAAGAAGCTGATCAAGAAAGGCCTTTAAAGCACAACCAGCCCCTGCGGTGCTTGCAGGGAAGGGTAATGTGCAGCTGAAGGGAACTGGCATACTGTGGAGGTCGAGGTCTGACCCTTCAGATCCCAGCTCCCTGTGTGTGCAAGGGCTGTTCCTTCCATGTTTTAAACTTGGGGGTTTCCAATCAGACAGATTGGTGTTGGGGCCCCATTTGACACGAGGGGCCCTGTGTTGCTTCAAATCCTGGTGGGCCACCTGGCAGCCTCTCAGGAAAACCTATTTCAATTACCATAAGAGCCTTGGCTTGTTTCCCTTCATCTTATTCTTTAATGGACTATGCATGTACCATCTCATGCAAATGACTTATTGCAAGGTCCTTTCCTTTTAGTGGTGTTGTTTTTCAGAGTGTTTACTTTGTAAGGGTTTGAGTCCCTGCATGTGTCTCTGCACCAGTGTGTCTTAGTGTGTGTGTGTGTGTGATTAGCTATGAAAGATACCAGCTATTATCCTTGACGCATCTCTGACCCTGTGGCTGCAGTGTTTTGGGAAAGTCAATGAAAACAAAGAGTTCAAAAACACATAATTGCTGAGGCAGTCTGTGTTGACATTACATGAACAGGAGTTATATCTATAAACCAACCAAAACACGCATTAGAGGCTGGAGATCAGACACAAGTCATATCTGCTTTTTCTTCTGAGGCGAGGGGGGGGGACCCAGAGAGAATGACAGCAGCGAGAGAGAAGAGGAGCTGGGAGGAGGGCAAGTGTGGGTAATACAAAGTCAATCAAAAGGGCAGAGAGGAGGAAAAAGCTGCACTTCAAGTAATAATTTGAGGAGTGCTTGCTTATGTTTGTGTGTATGCGTTTGGCAGATAGTTTTACACAGAAATAGAGTCACACTGAGCAAGTCTGGTCATCGCTCAGTGTGATTTTCCACCCTGCCTCCCCTTGTTTTATAACATCTTGTTCCTTGCGATAAATGGCTCTCCTAACCAGAGCCGCTAAAAATAGAAACAGTAAAAAAAAAAAAAAAAGAGCCATACTTTTAACTTTTGTTTCAGGTTAAACATGTCAGTATTTGACTAATATTTTGCTTTTGATAGCTCACTACTTAACAGCTCACCTCAATGTCTTGAGCAAGAGGAGGCCTTGTACAGCCTCATATATGGTTGAAAGCACAATGAAGGCGTCGCAGAATACAGTTTTACTGTTACTAAAAACAATAACAATGGCTCTGTTCCATGCAAGTATCTCAGTAAGTCATGAGAGTGTGACAGCGAGCCAGCATGCACAATACCAGGACCCTGAAACTGAAGCAGCTAAATGCAATCCAGCCATTAATTCCATTATTTACACCTGTGCTTTGCACAATGGTACTATGAGTTGAACACTGACTTCAAAATGTCAATAGGCGCAGAATGACAATGCTAACATGCTGATATTTAGCAGGTAATATTTACCATTTCACCATCTTAGTTTAGTGTTTGCATGGCAACGTGTGCTAATTGGGACTACGCAGAAAGTGCACATGTAGCTGATGGGAATGTTGTTTGTTTTGTTTGTTTTGCAGGTATTTGGTCATAAACCAGAGTATTGGACAAAATGAAAATTTGACCATGGAGCTAGTTGTTTATTTATAATGAATTATTAAAGTGTTGACAGATAGCTTTGGCCATTGTTATCTTTGTCAGTTAAAGCAGTTAGGGATGTTCCTGCATATGATGCACAAATGTCCTCCCTGTTGAATATTTATGGATGCAGGTTATAAAATTATCTCTAAAGTGGCTCTTACTCTGATCCCCAAAAGTAAGGTTATTAAATGCTAATTAATATTATGGCTAGCAGCAAATCGGTTTCTAGCAACTAGATAAATATACATATACAGAGTGTGTATATTGAAGCTGTTTTTATGAATCACCATCTAAGAAAACCTCATGTTGTTATCCCTTTAATTTCCCACAATAAGTCTACACAGTCTACATTTTGCAGTACTTCTCTGGCACATTATACAGTATCATTGGAGAATTTATGTTGCATTTATGGCTCCTCATTTATTACTATGATCTATGTTTGCTCAGGATTCAGTTGCTCACATTAATTAGCAAGCCAGGCTGAATTCTCTATAGAGATGATGAAGGCAGTTGAACACATATTCAAATAAATTCATAATTAATTATGTCTATGTCATCACTAAAAATACACTGTGGGACTGTACAGAATGCATACACTTGTTACACATTGTACAGAATGCATACACTTGTTACACATTGTACAGAAGCAGCACACCAGAGGCTTGGAATAGGTACTGTATTTAATATTTCTTTGATGCAGAGGTGAGGTGAGCGACAACAACTAAGGACTTGTATGAGATCCAATTATGAGAGTTGGAGGGGAGCTTCGTGTTGCTCTCCCCAGGATAAGAGTTCATCTGCAGGGGATGAGCCGTGGGATTACCTGGTCCATGGGACTGGTTCCCAGGCCGCAGGAAAAGTCTATTAGCAACTGGGTAATCTTCCCTGGTTAAAATAGGTAGACAGCGACATGCCAGAACAAAGTGTCGACTAAACCCGTTTTGGTGTTCATACGTGTGTGTGTGTGTCTCCAAATATCCAGCGTCTCTGATTAGTATGCTTGGACCATGAGGCTACACTGACAGTGGGGCCTCTGAGAGCAGCAGTGCCATGAATTCTTTAGCATGAGCTTGCATGTACCCTTGCTCTCATCACGCCTGAGAGGACAAGTCCAGTCAACGTGAGACAAGGAGGCGCACACACACACACACACACACACACACACACACACACACACACACACACACACACATACACACACACGCACACAGCAACCTTCATTTGGTGCATACGTCTCTGCCTGCGAGCCTACTCCCAGTTAACTGAAGGTCCCTCTGGCCTACATGCAAACACAGTCTGCATTTAACCATCTCATCAACACATTTCATTTCCGACTCAGAGAAGAGGAGCCAAACATACCCATGTCCGCATACACACACACACACACACACACACACACACACACACACACACACACACACACACACCAACACACACACACACACACACACACACACACACAAATCTGAGGGAATTTTCAATCTCTTCTTCTCCTTTTCTCTCTCCCTCTGCCTGTGGAGAACACTGGCAGGAATCAGGGAGAAGAGCAGGGTTGCTAGGCGACAGGTTGTGGTTGCCATGGTGAATTTAAGTGGAACAGCTGGTCCAATCAGCATAAAGTGCGGGCAGGCGGGGGCAGAGCCAGGCAGGCTCATGCCAACACAGACAGACAGGAAGGAGAGGCTGCTGAGGCATGCAGGATGGAGAGGAGAGGAGAGGAGAGGAGAGGAGAACAGAGGAGAGGAAAGGAGGATAAAGTAGGCTAATGAGCGAAAAAGACAGAATGATAAGAGGCCAATAAGAAAAGGAGAGATGAGGGAAAAGAAGTAGGAGGTCAGAAAGACTGGAATAGGCTCAGTGAGAAAAACCCTGGCTGGTTGGATAAGTAGATTTGAACCAAAACAAGGACAAAATATGAAAATAAGAGAGAAGTAGGTTGGGAATCTGTTCGCTCAGAGATTTTTCTTCCCATCAGAACAACAACAAACATGAAATGTATATTATGTCTGTTTCACACAGCAGTGCCGCACCTAAAGTGGGAGCCACGGTAATCAGAACCTGATAGAAAATATTTAAAGGCACAACGCAGACTGCGCTGTGTCAGATGCAGCTAATGACAATGTGGTGATAACATGGTGATAATGATAATGGGGTGGGAAAATGTGTGGGTGTGGGGATTTCACAGTCCCATTATCGGTTTTGTGTAGTGGGGCATTTGTTAAAAAAATTCTCAAATGGGGTTTGTGGGGGGGGGGGTCAGAGTTTGTTGTTAAATTTTTCAGTCAAGTAAAAACAACAGCTGTAGGGTATTAGTAGGGTATGGTGGGGTAACAGTAGGATGGACACAGGTAAGGTTATGATGTAATCAAGAGAGGCCTATCGATTGAGGTTGAAATAGCAAGTGCAGAGAAGACCCCTCTTTGATTTTTTTATCACTTTTTAATTGATTTAAGAAGTTATAATGTCAATATTTGTGGATGCCATTGTTGTTTACTTTATTCTTGTGTCTCCTTGTCTTCAGGGATGAATGCTTTGAGAAGTACTGCACTCTGAGCTGTTTCCTTGCCTTGAAAGTGGCAGCATAATTAGAATTAGAGTTATTTTTATTAATTCAAAATACCAAACAATGGCTTGCAAAAATCCACACAAACTGAAACTGCACTGAAAGTGAAACTACATACCAGTAAGACTTGACAGGCGCTCCCTGGAGTCAGTTATTTCTGATTTTGCTTATCTGGTCAGTGTTCAGGAAAAGGTCCATTTCCAGGTTCACCACTGGACAGCACTGCCTGCTGACTGATACTTTATCAGTTATTGGTTTCACACTTTATCAGGCTTCTGAGATTGAACCCTGCAAAGATACACACACACAAGATTTGAAATTTAAGAGCTGATTGTATTGATGTCAACATCCACCCAACACACTTGCAAACATGCATGCACTTATTGCAGACTGCAAAGTACTGCGCCAACTGTCCTTTACTGAAGTCAATTACTCTTAACCTTACTTTTTTACATACTTTGATCAACACGCAGACATGCCGTACAGAACTACTTTAAGTTCTGCACTTACTCAGAGGAGAAGGCAGACCCACATTCTCTGGACACATACGCAGGGACACGCATGTCAGGACACACTCTCAGAGCGTCTCGCATGAGCAAGCACAGAGGGGAGCGAGATGAACACAGGCTGCCACTGCTGTAACCAATCATGGCAGCCACTTATCCTGCTCATTCCCCTCAACAGCAAGATTATGTTGCTGGTATAGCTGTAGAATTTGCACATCTTTTCCCTGAGAATAAGAATTTGACCATGTGGAGGAACAAGATAATTACATCATATCTTCCAAGTCTTTCCATTCAGTTTGGACAGAGCAACTATGCAGAATTAAAAACATGAACTATGGTTTATAATAACTACACTGTTTTAATGTTTGCAAACACATGAGGAATCAACAGTGGTACATTTAGGCACTGTTGATGAATCAAAAAGGCTTCACAGCCTGTCCAGCTCGCAAGATGTCCATTTACACAAAGCTTTCAGTCTGTCACACCTTCCTCCTGTCACTCACACAAAGCATGCTGGGAGGCATGGTTTCCAGGGCAACCAAGAGGCACCTTTCCTTGACGACGGTTCAGAATGCGGAGATGGAGGACATTAGCTTGCACCTCAGGTGTGGCAATATCGCTGCCTATAGCTCGACCACGAGCAGAACAAAGCAGCCGTGACCGCTTTGGCTGAGAAGAAAAATGCAGAACTCAATATAAAGCAGCGGGAAAACACAACTGAATAAAAACGTCTGCATATGGATGAAACAGGAGATGAAGTGGTAACTGACATTACCAGCAAGCAATTGTTCCTCGATGAACTTTGTAGTTTTTGGTTTTGCAGCTAGTTAGGATCCTCCAGAGCTCAGTGTGACAGCGGACCTACTGGGAGTTGAAACACCACTCTGGGTATTTCCTTTCAGTGATAAATGAACTAAGCTGCTTCACACTTATAGTGTGAATTAAAATTTCCCACACACATACTCCCTCAAAAGACCCTCACACACTGTCCTAAATATGCAATAACACACTCCTGAATCCCCCTGTAGCCTCCAAAGTACATCTTCAAAGAAACCCTCAATCTGCTTAACACATTTTACAGACCATACACACACACACACACACTCACACATGGCCATAGCTGCACACATGTGTTAACAAAAGAACACATTCAGACCCAGAGCACACAGATCAATGCAAGAAATGGGTAGACTTTGTGATATTGTGTTACTTTCAGTGAAGGCCAAACCCATGAAATTCATGAAGAGGAGTCAGAGGCAGAGATGGGTGTGTCATGTGCACGGAAAACACACTGGATACACTGAGAAGACAACACACAGTCGCTCACACATCTCAAGAAGAAACACACAAGCGAAAGGAGAGTGAGGGAGAGAAGAAAATGGGTGTGTGTTTGTAGGTGTGTGTGTGTGTGTGTGTGTGTGTGTGTGTGTGTGTGTGTGTGTGTGTGTGTGTGTGTGTGTGTGTGTGTGTGTGTTTGTGAGAGAGCGAGTGAGAAGGAGACTGAGTGCATAGAGAATTGAGTGCAGTTAGTAGTGTTTCCCCCTCGGCTGAGGCATTAACAAGCCTATAATGGACCCTCTTAAAAAGCCGACTAGGATCTCCTCCAAAACTAACTGATTTAGAGTGGCCAGGGCCCCCATGGGCAGTGGCCAAGTCCCCCTCTGTCCCTCCCCAGCACAGCCACAGCCAGCCCCAGTGGCAGGCGGCACAGACACACATTGTGTTTGTCTACTGAACCACAAGCAATAGCAGTTTATAACACAATAAAACACCATGAGGAGGCATTAATTGGATATAATAGCCAGGGAATGATTTAGATGATTTAACACCTTTTTTCCAAGACAAGTACATAAAAGCGAGAGAAAAGGAAGAGAGGAATAAAAGGGAATTAGAAATGGACTTACACACCGTTTCCGACTTTGATTTCAAATGTTAGCCTGATTCAAGTACACACACACACGCTAACAGCCAGACACAGACACAGTTTACAGTTGTAAACACACATTAGTGCACATAGCAAGCAGTTTTATATTTTATGATGCTGTATAATCTATATAATGCATGTAAAGTAAATTTTGATTTATGATGAAGCATATCTGAAATAAGTTTATACACTGTTATCAAATGAAGCTATTGCCATGGTTGAATACAGTAATGGAGGTAAACTTAATGATCAATAAATCAATAAAGAAATTGAAATAAAATCAACTAATATGTACAGCATTAAAAAGAAGGCAGAATAATATTCATGTTTTCTGTAATTTAGTAACCCTTGATGACAATAATCACCACATCACAGATGTAGCTGATGCTGATAAGATGTGACAGGCTAGCTGGTAGGAAAAAAAACACACACACACCCACGTAACCTCTTTATCACACATCAATGTTTCAATGGCAGCGTTTTATTGACAACATCAGGATCCGGAAAATAACAGACTCCAGATTCTTGCAGCAAATTATCCTCAAGACCCGCTCGCTAACCCTTCAAGATATTCCATCACCTTATCTCTCCTCCCGTGTCTTCCTCATCTTCCCTGTCTTTTCACTCCACACAGAGCTGAAAGGGAGCAGGGCCTTGCATGTATGTACATAATTGGCACTTTACTGTCATATCAAATTCATATCAGTGCAGAGTCTTGGGCTGGGAAGAACAATGAGGGCCAGACAAAAGCGTGGCTCTGTGCTCTGAGAGTCGCCCTGATAACCGCAGCATAGGCCGGTCAATAAAACCAATCATCTCTAATCTTCTTATGGGGGACTAAACAGTTCCCCCAGATACTCCACAATGCCCACTAGACACAATGTGCACCGCACTGTCCCAATATAAGGGGCCGTATACCAGCAGGGAGGAAAACAATGTCTGAACCGTAACCTCAGTGTACGATCTCATCAACCTTATCTCCAGCTGCATTGTTGTCATCTAAACATACAAAGTTCTGTAGGATATGAAATTAGTTTAATAGTTTATGGGTAATATTTAGAACAATTGTGATGTAATCTACAGTTTTGAAATTTGAATTTCTATAAATGTTACAAGCAAACCAAACAAGCAATGCATTTCAACAAAAAATCTTAAAATATCTATGGTATTTTGTCTTGTTTAAGTGTATAGTATACTTGCATTAATTACCCATCAGTATATATCCAGTAAAGAGCAGAAGTGTTCTGGGATAAAAATCCATTACTACATTTTCTGTAGGCTACATCCTCACATTGTCTGCCCCGGGTTACAGTGATGAAATGATGTAAAGAAACACCTTCATCTGTTTGACTCCATTCTGCTGTTTCTCTGAAGGCAGCTCCTACAACACACAACAGAGATGATAAAAGGTCAGCACCCTCATCTTTTAACATTTAGCTTCCACCATCCACCCCTCTGGTTTTCAGTGTCATCCCAATTCAAAAATGTCTGTCACTTTGATCATAGAATCTAAATAAACGCAAAAAATTATCTCTGTATTTAATGATACAAAATGTTGGGTTTGGTCACACTCCTCCATCAGCCTGTCAGTGGAGTTGCCCCAGACTTGAATACAGCTGTATGCAAAACCTCTCTGATGCTCCAACGCCCCAAACCTCTTAACTGGGGCCTACCCAATCTGCAAAAAAGTGTGGGGGATGGGAGAGGTCACAGAGGTGAGGCTATATGGTTCATGTAGCTTAATCATTCACAATCCATTTTTTAAAAAGACATATACAATGTCATATATCCAGAAAAGCACAAAATATATGTCAGCAAGGGAACAAGACAGGTTTACAAAATAAAATTAATAAAAAACCAATTGTGTAGAAACAATATGAATGAGGAAAAAAGAATAAATAGAATTACAATACTTTGTTTGTTTATTTGTAAATTGTCATATCTTAATTTCCCACATATGCACGACAAGATCACCATTCCCCGCTTTCTCCATTTATCTGTCTCTCGCCTTACTCAATTCTCCTCTCCCTCCTTCGCTCCCTCCCTAATGATGTTTGGCTGAGGTGCGGGTTAATTGCAGGGTTAACTGACAGCGTAGAGGAGCGGTGTGCTGCGAATATGAGACGAAAGCGAGGTTTAGTCACAGTGTGTGGATGGGAAAAGCTGTGCATAAGTTTATTGAATTGTTGCAGGTTTGCATGCTGTGTGTGTGTGTGTGTGTGTGTGTGTGTGTGTGTGTGTGTGTGTGTGTGTGTGTGTGAATTTGTGTGTGACAGAGCCAGAAAGGGGAAAAAGATGGACTTCTGTGTGTCTTTGTGCTACTCCACATGCACTTATAAAACAGCATCAGCTGGCCATGAATGAGCATCAGTAAGAGCAACGCTTTGAAGGGAGGTTAAACGTGCACCTTTGTTTTCATGTGAACGGCTGACATGCAGGATTTGTGTAAAACTCACCTCAGCAGTGGTGTCACCTCTGCTCTCTGTCTTGGTGGAATACAAAAAAAAACTGTCTTTGCTGCCAATGTATTACACTCATTGGAATTTGACTTGTTTTACAAAAGCTAGTAATGAATATCTGTGCAGTTCATGCTACTGGTTATTCAGTGTGTCCTGTTCAGGAGTCTATGTCCTCTCCAGCTTCCTAACTGCTCAGGCTGGAGTACATGACTGAGGAGCAGCTTCAGTCATGTACAGGATAATGATAACGTGCACGAATGGAAGACCCAGCCATATGAACACATAGCCACACAGTCAAACACACACTCAAGGTGAATTTTGCACCACTTATACATCAATCTGTGCCGTTCATTCACACAACCCTCGCACGCCAACATTATCAGCACCATCATTCCAATCTAAATCGTCATACAATCATTAATTCTAGGAGGTATTGATTTCGAGGCTTCACAATTGTCAGTTAACACACACAGACACGTATTCAGATGCAGACTTAATTGTGTATACAAACACACATTTAGGGAGAGTTCAGGGTAGATTTGAGATTCAAGAGCACTTCAAACATACAGTGTACGTGCACAAGATAATTATCCTTTTCTGCTGGCTGTGTCACAAACAGATCAATGCAAACAGCTCATGACATTTATCAGACAGAGTCAAGGACCTCCACATTAGTACTGATACTCTCCTCGCTGGTCAAGTGGCTCAACATTATTGATATAGAGTCCACGAAGCAAAGGACAAATGTAATTCATTCGTCTATAAAACATCCAAATGAGGAATTGCCAGAGAAGGTGTGTATAAAATAATAATGTGAGGAATTGTGCTTCTGGTGTTTATAACCTGTGTGTGTGTGTGTGTGTGTGTGTGTGTGTGTGTGTGTGTGTGTGTGTGTGTGTGTGTGTGTGTGTGTGTACAAATCATTGTTCTGAGACACATAGATGACAGTCCATCTCTCAACAAATGTGCAGAGCAATTTTTTTCTCATTGTGAAATGATGAACCGTGACATTTGGGATTTCGGGTCATTCTGCATTTGTGCGGCCAAAATTCAACTGACAGCGTCCAAATCAACATGCAAAACTGACTTTTAGTACAACTTCGAACGCATAACACACAGACCCTTCTTTGCTCGTTTGCATTTGATTTAATTTTGTTGTGCGAATGTCTTTAGGAGTGTAAAATAAGTGATCTTTTATTGCTTGAGTGTAGCTTGTAGCAAAGGAGTGCAAAATAAAATAAAATGAAAATAAGGAATTTCTATCAGCACAAAAATGTTAGCAGGTTAGAACTAATTTAAAATAAATAATATATTTTTTAAAAGCCTGTCATAACAGTGATTTTATGGCTAAGGTACAGTGCAAGTTAAGCCTTAACTTTATTAGCTATCATCTTATTTCATACCAGGTGTACATTACCATGGGCACCTAGAAACAATTACAGTAATAGGAGAATATAATATACATTGATTTAGATCACTATTATTTTTTCTAAGAGAACAAATAAAATTTAAAATAATTTTAGGTAATATTACTGCATCAATATAAGCTTACCTGTGACCATGTGGACCACATTAGCTTTACTGAGGCTCTAAAAAATAAAAGTGGGGTTCATCCTGAGAGCAGGTGTAACACATTGTATCCAGAGTACAGTAAAGTTTTCCTCCAGCTTCCAACTTCTCTCTCCCTCTCTCTGTCTAGTGTGTGTGTGCATGTGTGTGTACAGGACCTGGTAATAGCCGACTTGCACGGTTTAATATAGGCTACTGTTTGTTATATCTTGCCATATATTACCATTTCTCCTTGGAGGGGCCCCTTGCATTCAAATCAGCGGCCGGCTGCCTGATCGTAGAGGACAGCTTACTAGGCCCCTTGAATTGTTCACCAGGAACAATGGATTCCTTTGTCAACGTGTTTCTCTTTCTCTCCCTGGACAATACTAGAGGGTCCTTCTGGCTCTCTGCACTTAAGAAATGTTTGCAAAATTACACCTCTTTATATGCCTCTCAAAACAAGTAGCAGTGCCAGTATAAAAGTGTGGGAGGTTTAGGGGAAAAATGCACCGGAGATTCGTTTTTTTTCTCTTTGATAAAGTTCAGTCAATGTTTTAAAGCAAATTTCCTGCATTTAAGAAAAGCTTACCCACACGTTTTTTTCTTTTTTTTCTTTTGCTTCTCAAATTTGAAATGTTTCAACCTGCTTGGCTGTAAGTAAGGCAAAATAAAACAAGGGGGGAGAAAAGTACAAATGACACATAGGTGGGCTATTTTACGAGAAAGAAAGAAAGAAAGAAAGAAAGAAAGAAAGAAAGAAAGAAAGAAAGAAAAATCCAATATAAACTGCAATAATAATTCAGATTAATACAATAATAAAAAATAACACAACTTGTATGAAAATCAACATTAATTGACTAAATAATATGTAAAACTATCTTCAAAAATGTTTAATTAACGCATTAATCCCGCCCAAAACGTTCCTGATCACCTGATGAAGGTGATTTATTTAGACTCAGAGTGTCTCCTCGCTGTGTTAGAGGAGAGTCCTGTTATAAACTATAAGCTGTGTATCTGCATAACGAGCTTATAGTGCAGAGCTGCCCACCGGCCGCAGCGCTGACCTCTCCCTCCTCCTGATGAATAGGCCCATAAGCAGATGCCCAGCTGTGCCTATTCGGGCCTTCAACTGCATTTCGGAAATCGGTATGATTTCCCTGGGAAAGTTGGCTCTCCACACCGGGACAATTTCTCAAACAATGTCCACTATTTTAAATCGGTAGTTAGTGTATTATTATTATTATTATTATTATTATTATTATTATTATTATTATTATCATTATTATTATTATTATGCTATATGTGGGCTATGTTTTAATGTGATCAATTATTCAATTAAATTCAGAAAGGTGAATATGGTAACAGAGATTACTGAAGGAGCGAATTCAAATGGGTTGAGATAAGCTGCTGTTTGTTTGCTTGCATGTTGTTTACAGGTGAACAGTTAAGCAACAATGTTACAAAAGAACGTTTAAAAATAATCTGTTTTTAAAACACACATTTAAAATCTTGGTGTTTTTATGCTGTATCATTTTGTTGCGACGTTTTATGTGAAATGTCAATATAAAAAGCGCATATTCCGCAGTGTTTAAAAATGTAGCCTATTGCTTTAAATTAAATTTTCCCTTACACCTATGGAGTGATTTTAGGTCAGAGAGAATGAACTAAACTTCCCTGGGATATGTTTAATTGTGCGGAGTCCTGCATGAGCCTGGTCCTGCAGCTTAGCATGCCTCTTTATGTGCACTCCATACCACCGTATTTCACTTTGCGTCAACTTTTTGCGATCCACAAGGAGACTGCGGCGCATTTATTGACACAGCACAGTTACATTAAAAAGACAGCGTTTTTCATCACCTGAACTGAACCTTTATTTTATACCAAACTTCACCTGCTGCAGATTAGCTCACAGAGACAAGTAGGGAGAAATTTTAAACAGCACACACATTTGTTTTGAGGTTCTTTCTGCGATAACTCAACGTTAAACTCCACCGCGGCACGTTCCTTAATGTAATTCAAATGCACAGGAATATTTTTCCCAGCGTACCTCAAAAGTCCAGGGGCCGCAGCTCGCACAACTGGGGCCGACTCTCCTCTCTCTTTTGTTGGGGCTATTGTGGGGGGCTGCGTGTTGGGATTGGGGGTGTAATGAGGGGGCTGCGACCCCCCGATGGGGGTGCATTTGCTGTCCAAAGACCGTTAGACAGTGGCTGAATGAATGGGGGCCTGAATGTCATTGTAATGCACAGGGACAACTCCCCCTTCATTCAGCTTAAGATGTGGAGGCCGCTCAGCTCTGCAGAGGGAGAGATGAGGAGAGAAAAAGCAACTGCAATTCAATTCACAATCTGGCTCTCTCTTTGCCTCGCCGTGCATGTGGAGAGACTGCGGAGGCTATTTTCCACCAAAGTTTAGACGCTGAGCTGCTGCACTCGCACGCACGTTTTCTGCACAGACTGAAGGCCTGCGCGTTGCACAAAATGGAGAGAAGATGCGATGGAGCCACACTGTATGATGCATGGCTGCAGGATACCCGCAACGGCGAGAGTAAGACACTGAACAAAGGATTTTGAGTCCAAGCCAGCGTGGATTTATCAGTATAGGCTATATTTGGACAGAGGACGCCTCTCCTGTAGCAGGTGGCCGCTATACAGGCTTATTACGTTTTTCTCATTTTTTGGCAACGGGGAACCAATAGACCTATAAGCCTAACAAATGACTTGCTTTAGTGAATTGACTTGCATTAATGTAAATGCAGGAAGCGCGTTTTTGAGATGTAGATTGCGAAGGAAGGCTGAGAGGCGACAATAGGCATGTCCGTTAAAATAGTTAATAATTGCATTTGTTTGAAAAAGAGCACATTTGCGATTCTATAGGCTCAGTAATCGAGAGTAAAGGGGAGCGGTTTCATCCTAAACAGCGCTGACGGTTCCTCCTCTCCATCTCTTTGTTCAGCCAACAGTGGGAGGTAGACACAGGCTACGGAAGGAGGGAGAAACATTTGAAAATCCAATGACATTTTCTTCCGGGACACAAATCAATAAATTCCTGTAGGATTTTTATGAAAT